>NC_091691.1:76709659-77023181 GCF_041296265.1 Equus caballus
CACTGTTTATTTTTTTTTTTCCTTTAGAATTAACTAAACTCCTAGGAATGCCGCTGATAACAACCCTTCTCCCGTTTTTACTGTTATGTGAAGATGCTCACTAAATATTTGGGAAATGAGGCTGCAGATGTTCAGGCCGTGGAGGGTCAGATTCATGTTGGAGAAAGAGCCCTGGACTGAGCACAGAGCTGGCTTCTCATGGGGCCTGGGTGCCCGCTGTGGTCCCAGGGCCTTCTATCACCAGGCCTGTGTGTTTGGGAGCATTCTGCCTCCTCCTAGGGCAGGCACTCAAGTCAAGGGCGTTTCCCTGGCGTGGAGCTGGGGGAGGGTGGCTGCAGAGACCCGCATGGTCCACAGCCTCTGCAAATAAGGCAGCCTGGGGGCAGCAGCCCAAAGCTGCCCAGGGGCAGTGGGGAGGCTCAGGACAAGCCCTCACCTGGAGCATGGGTGCAGTGAGGCGGAGGGGTAGGCTGAGGAGCCTAGAGCTGCAGTGCTGGGCACAGCATCCCAAGCAGAAGAGAAAGGTTTAATGACCATGGGCATCAAGGCACTGGTGGCTCCAACCCTTTGAGCTTCATCTCAGAGCTCCCCCTTCTATGCAAACTTCTTTGCAAGCAACAAACAAAGCAACTCTTTCTCAGTTCTCAGCTCGCCCTTGACCTCTCTTTTCTCTGACTCACATTGTCCAGACCACCTAGTGTATGATTCTTTACCAGCTTCATGTAATCATTTCAGGGCTTTTTGCGTGGGTTCCTGGATAGGATATGAACCCTCCAGGGACCTTCATGTCCCCTCCCTGTATGAGAAGCAAAGGAGTCCCTTTCAGAAGTCCTGGGGGTGTAACTGGATTTGCTGGTCACACATGCTCACTCCCCACCACCCTGCACCCCGCCCCTCAGCCGCGGCCCCGGCAGCAGACTGTGTGTAGGGCCCACACCGCGCCCTTCTCTCCCTGTTCACCTGTTCTCAGTGCAACTGTGGAAGCAATGCCTTTTCCTTGTGCCATTTGCTCAGTGCTGCTGGCTTCTTGATGGAAATGAAACACAGGGGAATTTCCTTTCTTGCATCTCTTCAAGGAGAAAACCAGTCTGCTTCCCGCCTGCTCCGCTGTCCGCTGCTTGTCCTAAAGACATAGCTCTGGAGGCCCTGAGGGGCTTTGGAAGGGTCAGACATATTCAGAGACACTCAAGCAATTTTAATTTTCAGGACTTTTTCTTGCTTTCTGACGCTGTATAAAATTAGAGCCATCCTAGTTCATCGATTCTCCGATGCTCATTCTGGAGCTGGGTGGAGAGGGAGAAGTGAAAGCAAGAGGAGCTGGGTCCCCGCTGGGCCATTGCCTGCATGGTGCTGAGGGCACTTCCAGAGCTTTCTCACCACCTGTTAGACTCCATCACCTGAGATGAGCTAAGAGTCTCGTTCCCTGCACCCTGAAAGAATGCAACCACCACATGGGAGTTTCCCTTCCTGCTCATCCTGCTCACCTCATCCTGAGCCACCTCTGGGCGGGGCTGGGGCTGCAGGGATTCCAGACTCACATCCCCAGCCTAGCTGTGTGGCCCATCCCTGTTTGTCTTGTCTGGTGGAGCTCTCTCTTAACCACCCAGCTTGAGTGTCCTGGGGAGACTCAGAACACCTGGGTTGCCTGTCACTGCCCTCTGGAACCCGTGGACGTCCATTGTAGGTCCACAGAAGAATGCTCAATGACCATAGCCATGCAGAAGTTTATTAATAGAGTCACTGTTCTGCTTCCAGGAATGGCCAGAGGATGAGGAATTCTGGTTAATAGAGAACCACAAGATGGTTGGTTAAGAGAGAGCCCCACCAGACAAGACAAACAGGGACGGGCCATGGAGCTAGGCTGGGGATGAGTCTGGAATCCCGGTGGCCCCAGCCCTGGCCAGACATGGCTCAGGGGAACAGGATGGGTGGGAAGGGAAACTCCCATGTGTTGGCTGCTTTCTTTCAGGGTGCAGGGAACAAGACTCTTAGCTCATCTCAGGTGACGGAGTCTAACAGGTGGTGAGAAAGCTCTGGAAGTGGCCTTAATACACGCAGGCAGTGGCCCAGTGGGGACCCAGCTCCTCCTTTCTCTCCTCCCTCTCAGCTTCTACTATCATAACCTGCATCTAGGAATGGCTCACAGCTCTGCTCCCCAGCAGCAAGAAGCTGACTTTCAGTTCAGTTGGTCACTAAAAATGCAGAGCGTCCTGACTGGGCAAGGTTCCCATGCCCTGCCCCGCAGAGGGCCATTGGCTGGTCTACAAATGGCTGCTTTAGCTTTGGCACCAACTTCTGGTCAGTCAGCTGTGGCCTGCGTCACACGATGCATTGCATGGAACCTCTTGTCACCAGGTTTTCTCGGGAAAGGGCAGTATTAGTACTCAGGAAATATATTCGCCTGAAAGTAGAAATAAAAGGCCTCTGGGGCTTCACGAGCCACCCTCCCTGGGCTCTCTGAATTTCAGCCAGGGGCATGAAGTGCACTGTGCTGGCTGTTCTTGTTTAACTCTCCTTTCCTTAGATTTCCTAAGGCCCCTCAGTTGTGACCTGACACTGCTGTAAATTCCATGGCGCCCACCTCCATGGGTATCTTCTTCATCATTTCGAAAAATGGCATAAATGGCACAGTTGTGGATGCACCATATCAGGCCCATGATCCATCCAGCAACAGTTCTACTCAAGTGAAAACACCAACGTACGTGCCGTGGAAGGGCCTCGTTCACCTTGGATGCTGGCCACCACAGTCTCCTCGAATACTACCTTAATAAACCATTATGAGTCTATCAGAGAGACACTTATCTATATCTTTCTTGAACATATTTCTTTTGAAAACATGAAAATTTTTTTAATAATCCAAGAAGCAGAAACCTATTATAAACATTTGGAAAACAGGAGAAAAATAGAAAAATTACCCACTCACCACTTCATTACAACCACCCATAGTATTTTTAACTGAGATGTAACAAATATAGTAAAGCACACAAGCGATAGTACAGAGCTCAATGAATTTCTACATATGTGTACTTCTGTGTTACCAGCATGTAGAGAAAAATGTAGAGCATTCCTGGCACTCTAGTATACTCCCTTTCAGGAGACGCTCCCTCCAAAGGTGACCACTATTCTGACCTCTATCATCATGGATTAATTTTGCCTATTTTTTGAACATCATATAAATGGAATCATATAGTATGCACAGTTTGATTTTTTTCAAAAACATGATAGCTGTGAGATTCATCCATCTGTCAGTAGTTTGTTTTCATTGCTGCATAGTATTCCACTGTATGTATTTCACCATCCCACCATCTTAATATGAACACCATTAGCATTTTAAGTAATTACTTGTTTTTCCTTTGCATACATATTTTTTAAAACATAGTTATAAAGCAGTGTACTGTGGCTTACAGTGATTTTTGTCTCTTGATTCTTAACATTTCTGGTCTTAAGAATATTTCTAGTTTTACCCTGTACCATGTCTTGGAGAAAAGTTGCTGGAGTTGCTTTGCACCTGTGTAAAGAGAACTTCCTTGCCTTTGTTCTAAAACTGCCCTTTAGAGAGTTCAAAGGGGCTAAACATGACTGTATCCTTCATAACTTGGTCTGTCCTCACTCAGCCATTATCTTTCCAGATGGAGGTCTTATTTTCTCCACTTACCATGTGCAGTAAGAACAGACTGGTGGGCCCACGCCCTCATCTGGGAGCTCACATCCTTGATGGACACACATGTGGAAGAGCACTTCTCACCACCCCCCCACCCCCCGGCAGACTGCCTGGGCAATCTGGGCTGGGAAAATCTGCATGGCCTCAGGGCTCTGAACTGCATACGGAACCAGAAAGAAGACTGAGTAAGGACTGATGCACACAGCTGGTCCAGGGCAAGCCTGGGGTGCTGCTTAGTTCGCTGGATGCTGCTGATTCTCCCTCAAGATGCAGGCCTAGAGCCCTGGGGGATGGTCTGACTAGGGTCCCTGCTCCTGCATCCCATTGTTTCCCAGCACCAGGCACACGGTCAGACCAGGCACCAGTCTAAAGGCTGACTGGGCTGAGAGCTCCATCTCATCTGCACTGTGGGCCTCAGTTCCTGAGGACTTTGCTTCTCTTTGCAACCTAGAAATGCAGTGTGAGGAACAACTCTGTGTGTGTGTGTGTGTGTGTGTGTGTGTGTATCTAAATAGCCAGCATAGCTTGCTCTCTGCTTTTGGTATCAGCATGTTCTCTCATTCGGCAGTTTCTGATTTTATCTCGTCTTGTGTTTCTAAAAGGTTCCCGAGGAACTGCATGTTCAGAGCCCAAGTGTGGTTTTCACTTCTCCTGCCAGAGCCCCTTGTTTCTACAACAGCGTCAGGCCTCTTGAATGTGTCTGCACTTTGGCTGTGCGGAGATGGGACCCAAGCTTGGCTTTGAAGGACCCCTATCATTACTTTCCTTTGCTCTAACTTCTTGGAACATGGTGGAACTGTGGGGAGAGTGGATGTTGCAGAGCATAGGCAGAGGGGGCCTCATCTTCCACACTGGCCGGGTTCCTGAAGAGTTTTGCATCCATCAGATGCTTGTTTCTGTACTGAGTCTCTCATATCATAGGCACTGGGGTGTATGGAGTCTAAGGAAGGGTTCCTGTCCCTGGGGACAAAGGCTAGAGCATGGGACACAGATGTCCCCACTTGTCTTTGCTCTGTCTACGTGTCCTAGCTGTTGTCCAAGTCCTCTGAGTCACAGGTTATGGGCCCCAGAGTCAGCTGATGTCCAGGTGAGGAGGGAATATGAGCAGCTCCCTATAGCCTTTGCTCTGTCTGCAGGTGAAAGGTTGGGGGAAAGTGGGACTTTCAAATAAATATAGGATCCAGAGTGAAGAATAGGAGCCCCCCAGGCTCCAAGTGTCCAGGAGGGTGACGTGGGGAGTACCATCATTGTTGCCCAATCTTCTCTGCTGCTCCAGACTGTGTCCCTAGCTGTCTCTCCCTGTGCCCTGAGCTGGCAGGGGCTGTAGTGAGGCTCAGACCTCAGGGGGGCCTATGACCTGCTACTAGCCCTCGGAGGCTGTATAACACTTGACTGTCTAGCTCTGGGGTTTTGCATCTGCTGTTCTCACTGAGAATAAATAAAGGGCAGCATCCTTGGCCTGAGGGACTTGGCGCATTGGCCAGCAGGTGGAACGGACTTTTGCCCCTCCCCTGCTGCCCTCGGTTTCTTTACCAGCAGCCTCCTTCTCTCCCTTCCTCAACTCCCAGGAAGAGAAAAGGACCAAGAGTTTGGCCACCTTTGCTGAGAGAAGCATCTCTGAGATGCTGTTGAGAAAGGGACCGACGCAGCACAGGCCTGTGGTGCCACCTAGGGGAAGAGGCGTCCCTGGGCTCACTGCTGGTGCAAGTGGATTCCTCCCTGCAAGTCAGCCCGACATATGAAAACCCAGGATTCACTTTCAAAATAAAAAATGAGATGGGAGAAAGGGAAAAGAGAGTCATTGCTTATTTCATAAAAATTATTTCAATTATTTCTCCTTTATAAAGGCATTCCTTTTAGCTTACCTTTAAAAATATATGCTCTCATCCTACATTTTAAGTTATTTATTTAGGAAGAAATTTACAAACTTCTTTTTCCCAAGAAAGTGGAAGAGATGGCACTTATTATATAAAGTGAGAAAACCTATGAAAGAATTGGATCACTCTCTAAAAGGGCAATATAGACATACTTGGTTTTATATATTATTCTTATTGCCATTTAAATTTTTCTTTAAGTGATAAAAATGAAAATCTAAGAGTGTTAATAGAAGAAAAAATTGGATCCATCTAGGATGGAGGCCACTAATTCTTGATCAAATCCCACTTGCACGCAAATGACTTTCAGATCTTGCTCCATCCCAAACGCCAGACTCCTTCCCCCAAGAGCCTGCTAGGCATCTCTGCTTGGATGTCTGAACTACTGAACTTCCCCAAACCTGCTCCACCTGCAGTTTAGCCATCTCAGTGGATAAGATAAAAAGGCCAGGAGTCATCCTTGACTTCTCTTTCTATCAAACAACAGCCAATCCATGAGGAAACCTCAAGCTCTAGCTTCAGAATATAAGCAGAATCTGACAACTTCTTACTGCCCTCTTGTTGACTCTAGATCTGAGATACCTTTATTTCTCAGCCTGGATTACCACAATAGCATCCTGACTGGCCTCCCTGCTTCCAACTTTGTCCCTCTACAGTTCATTTCCATAGAACAGACTGAGGTAGCCTTTAAATATAAGTCAGGTGACATCTTTCCACCAGTCAAAAGCCTGCAGTGGCTCCCCATTGTACTCAGAATAAGAGCCAAAGTCCCTACCATGGCTTATAAGGCGTACGTGACATGCACCCAGAGTGCTTCTCAGACTCCTCTCCAACCACTCTCCATCTGGCTCACTCTGTTCCAGCCACAGTGTCCTCCTTGCATAACAGGTTCACTCCTACCTTAGGGCCATGCGCTGGCTGTTTCTCCTTCTCTTCTCCCAGATATCTGTGTGGCTAACTATCACCTCCTTCAAGTGTTTGTCCAACTGTCAAGCAATCAGTGAGGTCTACCCTGACCAACTACTTTATAACCTTCAAACCCAACAATCTATACTCAGTAATATTTGCTCAGCTCTCTTGAACTTGAAGTGAAGTCACTGCAATGTACTTTAGTTAATTGAAAGTATGGTGCCTATATGTCCCAATTTGCCTAGGATGGTCCCAGTTTACACTCATTGCCCTAGGGTAATTATGAATAGTGTCCCCTTTCACCTCTCAAAAGTGACCCGGTTTGGATGACAAATTCTATGGTCATCCTGGAGGTAATCTGATACATTTGGCTTTCTCTCCCAACTCTTCTCTACCACATGTAGTTAGGTTAGAAGTAAAGTGCTCATAGTTACTCTATTGCTTTTTACTGATCCTTAGCGCCAGGCAGCAAACACCTTTAGAATCTCCCCCCGTTCTCCACTCTTCTCTTTTGAAACCACACACACACACGTGCATGGGTAGGCACATAGCCACTTCCATGATCATCTGCGGAGATAGAAGAGATAAATTGTACATGAGCACAGCTACTTGCTACTTGCTCTACTTCTGTGTGATTTTGAGCAATTCTCCCATGCTTCAGTTTCTTCAAATATCATCCATCCATCTGTCCATCCCCTCAACATGATGATGCATCTACCATGTGCCAGGAACTGTGCTAGGCACATGAAGTCCTTGTCCTCATGGAACTTACAGTCTAATAAGATAGAAAGACAATAAACAATCTAATAAGTGAATACAATCTCAGGAGAGTTCCATAAAGGTCAGAGTGCTACAATAGAGTCATGGGAAGAAGCACTTAGGGGGAACAGAGAACACTCGACTGAGGAGAGAGCATCTGGGACTTGAAAGGTCCTCTCCTGGGAAGGCAGAGGAAATAGCATTCCAGGCAGAAGGAAGAAGATGTCACAGTCCCAAAGCATGAGAGAGCACTGCATGTGAGGAGCCCAAAGAAAGGCAGCATATTTGAAGGACAGGGAGCCAGAGGAACAGCCTGAGCTCCAGATAGAGAGAAGTGGGGGCCAGACTACCTCAGGTATTGAGGGACCATGAGCAGGTCACTATGGGTATGGAGTCTGGATTTTATTTCAAGTGTGCTAGAAACCCATTTCAGGGCTTTAAAGGAAGAGGACCTAATATAATTTGTGTTTTTGAAAGATGTCCCTGGCAGTTTCTTGGAGAATGACTGAAGAGGGGCAAGAATGGAGGTGGGCTATCGTGGTTGTGCAGGCAAGAGATTCTGGGAGCTTGGACTAAAGTGACAGAGGTGGAGAGGACAAGTGGATGGATTTGAGATATATTCTGAAAAAATTAATAAAGTTTGCTGATGGGGGGCTGGGCCTGTGGCTGAGTGGTTAAGTTTGCGCACTCTGCTTACATGGCCCAGGGTTTCGCTGGTTCAAATCCTGGGTGCAGACCTAGCACAGCTCATCAAGCCATGCTGAGGTGGTGTCCCACATAGCAAAACTAGGAGGACCTACAACTAGAATATACAACAATGTACTGGGGGGCTTTGGGGAGAAAAAGGAAAAAAAACGATTGGCAACAGATGTTAGCTCAGGGCCAATCTTTAAAAAAAATCTTGCTGATGGACTGGATATGAGGGGTAAGGGAGAGAGTGGGATTGAGGAAACTCCCAGATTTCTGACTTGAGCTACTAGAATTGAGAAGGGAAGGACTTGAAGGAGGACTTGGTTTAGTGAGGTAAAAGTTACTGTGTGGCCCACGTGTAAGATGGAGATGCCTAGGAGAAATGTCTAGAGGGCAGTTAGATATAGGGGTCTGGAGTCAGAGGAAAGACCAGTGGGATAGAAATGTGATGAGTCATGGGACTAGGGATGAAGTCCCCCAGGGAGAGAAGACACACTGAGGACCAATCCTGAGAAACTCGCAAGCAGAGGTTTAGGAGAGGAAGAGTTGCAAAAGAAGACCAAAAGGAGGGTCACATCTGTCATGTTTTGGAGAAGTCAAATAACATGAAGACGGAAAAGTTTCCACTAGATTTGGGAACATGGAGGTGGTTGATGACATCAGCCAGATGGGTGAAGTGGTAGAGGCAATGCCAGGTTAGAGTGGTTTGAAGAATGAGTGAACTATCCATAAATTTCTGAGCAGCACCATGAATGGAAGTAAACCTCCTTACTTTGATAAAGTGCATTCATCTGAAACCTATCGTAAGGATCACACTGAATGGTGAACTAATATGAACATTCCCAAGGTTTGACTTTTTTTCCTCCCAATCTTACATTAGAGGTCCCAGCCCAATGCAAAAAGGCAATAAAAATAAATGCAATATTGTCTACATGATTAGAACACAAGGGTTCAGCAAGCTGGCTAGATACATAATATCCAAAAGCAATTCATTAGCAACAACCACATAGAAAATAAAATAGAAAAAAAAGAGCTCATTCAAATATAACTACACAGGACCTTTATGGGGAAAAGTGATAAACTTCTACCAAGGACTGTGCCAGGAGATTCCCTAGGAGGGGGCTCTTTTCAGCTACTTGCTCAGTGACAATCTCTGCTGATGTCATCAAAGGAGTGGTGTCTGATGCAGAATGAAGAAAAAGTCACTGGTATTTTGGTCACGGAACTGAGAGGTCCTTGACCAATTGGATGCTAAAGTTCCTAAGAATTAAGACATAATCTAATGATAAAAAAAAATGTGATGGAGGCTGTGATAATATAGTTACTGGAGGACAGGACCGCAGCAGGAAACCAGTAGATTGAAATACAGATAGTGGCATGAACCTCAAAATAGCACAGGGTTCTGCAAAGGGCGGGGATGCCTGGTCTGGAAGCAGCGCTGGAGGGCAGCAAGGCCATCGACCCACATCCAGACCTGAGAGTATGGGGCAAGAGAGACAAGGCTTACCTGTGAGCTATATTTAAGACGTCCCTGTGTTTACAAGGAGCTTATGCTCTAAAGAATTCATAATGGTCATATTTGTATTACTTTTCCCGTTCACTTCACCTTCCCAATCTCTCCCCTGATCCTCAACATTGGTTTATACATAATCACAGCAGGAGAATTTGGAAAGCTGAATATTGTTATATTAAAACCTATGTATGTATATAAACAAACACAGAATGGGGGGGTGACATGAGAAGGGAATGGGTGGATTTAGGGTTAAAGCAGGAGTTTTCAACAGCAGCACTCTTGACATTTTGGGCCAGATAATTCTTTGTCACGGGAGGCTGTCCTGTGCATTGTAGAAGCTTAGCAGCATCCTTGGCCTCTACCCACTAGATGCCAGTAGCACCCCCTCCTCAGTCATGACAACTTAACGCATCTCCAGACATTGCCACTGTATACTAGGGATATAACTGTCCCCTGTTGAGAGCCACTGGTTAAGGGTGTGCATGGAAAAGGAATGAGGACAGGACATAATTCAGATAAACCTGAAAAACTGAAGACAGGGGATGAAGTCCAAGCACAAGTTTGGTTTCCTCAGTCTGTAGCCCCGACGGCATTCAGTTAGGTTTCTCTAAATTTTCGCATAAGCTCAGTGACTTACAATAGCTACTATCCACTGTCTCAGTTTCCCCATTTTAGTGGGCTGTGTAGCAGATGTTAACGGTAACATTCCTTTCGGACCGCTGGGAAGTGCTGGTGGCGCCAGAGAAGGGCTGCCACAAGCCTTCTTCTGAGGCTTGACTTCTGGCCTTTTCTCAGCCCCACATTTTCCATTTAAAAATATGGTCCTTAAAATGAACATAAATCTTCCTTAAGGAAGCTATGTTCCCACTCAGATGTATTTGACGAAGTTAAAATACATAATGAGCACTGTCTTTATTCAAGGGAAAAAATCTAACATGATCTCATTTATTTATTTATTTTTTTATTGAGTTATTGATAGGTTACAATCTTGTGAAATTTCTATTGTACATTAATGTTTGTCAGGCATGTTGTAGGTGCACCACTTCACCCTTTGTGCCCACCCCCCACCCCACCTTTCCCCTGGTATCCACTAAACTGTTCTTAGTCTTTATTCTTTTTGTTGCGATTGTGAATGGTATTGTGTTCTTGAGTTCTTTTTCTGTTAGTTCGTTATTAGACTATAGAAATGCTACTGATTTATGCAAATTGATTTTATACCCTGCAACTTTGCTGTAGTTGTTGATTACTTCTAACAGCTTTCCAATGGATTCTTTGGGGTTTTCTATATATAAGATCATGTCGTCTGCAAACAGCAAGAGTTTCACTTCTTCCCTCCCTATTTGGATTCCTTTTATTCCTTTTTCTTGCCTGATCGCTCTGGCCAGGACCTCCAGTACTATGTTAAATAAGAGTGGTGATAGAGGGCATCCTTGTCTCGTTCCTGTTTTCAGGGGGATGGGGTTCAGTTTTTGCCCATTGAGTATGATGTTGGCTATGGGTTTGTTGTATATGGCCTTTATTATGTTGAGGTAGTTTCCTTCTATGCCCATTTTGTTCAGAGTTTTTATCATAAATGGCTGTTGGATCTTGTCAAATGCCTTCTCTGCATCTATTGAGATGATCATGTGGTTTTTATTCCTCAGTTTGTTGATGTGGTGTATCACGTTGATTGATTTGCGGATGTTGAACCATCCCTGTGTCCATGGTATGAATCCCACCTGACCCTGATGTATGATTCTTTTGATGAATTGCTGAATTCTGGTTGCCAAAATTTTGTTTAGAATTTTTGCATCTATGTTTATCAGTGATATTGGCCTGTAGTTCTCTTTTTTCGTGGTGTCCTTGTCAGGTTTTGGTATCAGCGTGATGTTGGCCTCATAGAATGTGTTAGGAAGTGTTCCATCTTCCCTAATTTTTTGGAATAGCTTGAAAAGGATAGGTGTTAAATCCTCTCTGAAAGTTTGGTAGAATTCCCCAGGAAAGCCATCTGGTCCTGGGGTTTTATTCTTTGGGATGTTTTTGATTGCTGTTTCAATCTCTTTCCTTGTGATTGGTCTGTTCAAATTGTCTGCCTCGTCTTGAATGAGCTTTGGGAGATTGTAGGAGTCCCAGAATTTATCCATTTCCTCTAGGTTATCCATTCTGTTGGCATATAGTTTTTTGTAGTATTCTCTTATAATCTGTTGTATTTCTGCAGAGTCTGTTGTTATTTCTCCTTGCTCATTTCTGATTTTGTTTATTTGAGCTTTCTCCCTTTTTTTCTTTGTAAGTCTGGCTAGTGGTTTGTCAATTTTATTTATCTTCTCAAAAGACCAGCTCTTTGTCTCATTGATCCTTTCTACTGCCTTTTCCTTTCAATAGTATTTATTTCTGCTCTGATTTTTATTATTTCTCTCCTTCTGCTGACTTTGGCCTTCATTTGTTCTTTTTTCTCTAGTTCAGTTAGGTGTGCTTTAAGGTTGCTTATTTGGGATTTTTCTTGTTTGTTAAGATGTGCCTGTATTGTGATGAATTTTCCTCTTAATACAGCTTTTGCTGTATCCCATATGAGTTGGTATGGCATGCTATCATTTTCATTTTTTTCCAGGTATTTTTTTATTTCTTCTTTAATTTCTTCAATGATCCATTGCTTGTTCAGTAGTGTGTTGTTTAGTCTCCACATCTTTGTGCCTTTCTCAGCTTTTTTCTTGTAATTAATTTCTAGCCTTATAGCACTATGATCTGAGAAGATGCTTGTTATTATTTCAATTTTTTAAAATTTGTAGAGGCTTGCCTTGTTTCCCAACATATGGTCTATCCTAGAGAATGTTCCATGTGCACTTGAGAAGAATGTGTATTCAGCTCTTTCAGGGTGGAGTGATCTATATATGTCTATTAAGTCCAATTGTTTTAGTTTTTCATTTAGCTCCACTATTTCCTTGTTGATTTTCTGTCTGGATGATCTGTCCATTGATGTGAGTGGGGTGTTGAGGTCCCCTACTACTATTGTGTTGTTTTTAACATCTTCCTTTAGGTCTGTTAATAGTTGCTTTATGAATCTTGGTGCTCCTGTGTTGGGTGCACAGATATTTATAAGCGTTATTTCTTCTTGATGAAGTGTCCCTTTGATCATTATATATTGTCCCTCTGTGTCTCTCTTTACCTGTCTTATTTTGAAATCCACTTGGTCTGATATGAGAATTGCAACACCTGCCTTTTTTTCCTTGCTATTTGCTTGAAGTATTGTCCTCCACCCCTTCACCCTGAGTCTGTGTTTGTCCTTGGGGCTGAGGTGTGTTTCCTGGAGGCAACAAAATTGTTGGATCGTGTTCTTTAATCCATTTTGCCACTCTGTGTCTTTTTATTGGAGAGTTCAATCCGTTCACATTGAGAGTGATTATTGATGTGGACTTAATGCTGTTAATCTGTCGCTCATTATCTTGTTTTCCTGTTTCTTTTCCTGTGTGCTTTAGACTACCCATTTAATACTGCAATTTCGTATGCTGGGTTTCTTAGATTTTTCCTTATTTATGATTTGTGACTCTGTTCTGTACTTTATTTTAGTGTCTACCTTGAAGTTTGTATTTAGAATCTCGTGTATAATATAGTCTATTCTCTGGTGGTCTCTTACCTACTCGACCAATACTGATTTAGACCCTTTGCTCTTCCCCTCCTAAATAATTATTTTCATTTTTTATTCCAACTCATCTTATTAATCTGTAGTTAGAATGCTAAGATCGTCCTTGTTTTGGTAGTTTCCTTACCTTTACCCTAATGCTATAATTGAATATTTGCTATCCTGTTCTGGTTCTATCCATCGGTCTCCATAGTCTGTGGATTGTGTCCCCTTTCTCCCTTTTTTCTTTTTTCAAGTATGAGAGCCTTCTTGAGGATTTCTTGTAATGGAGGGTTTTTAGTTACAAATTCCCTTAACTTTTGTTTGTCTGGAAAAGATTTAATTTCTCCCTCATATCTGAAGGAAATTCTTGCTGGATAGAGTATTCTTGGCTGAAGGTTTTTATCCTTTAAAGCTTTGAATGTATCACTCCATTCTCTCCTAGCTTGTAGGGTTTCTGTAGAGAAATCCACTGACAGTCTGATAGAGGCTCCTTTATAGGTTATTCTCTTTTTTTTTCCTTACTTCCCTGAGTATTCTCTCCTTATCATTCCTATTTGCCAACTTGACTACTATGTGCCTTGGGGTAGGTCTTTTTACATTGACAAATCTAGGAGATCTAAAACCCTCCTCTACACACATTTCTCCGTTGATCCCTAGATTTGGGAAGTTCTCTTCAATAATTTCGTTAACCATACTTTCTGCTCCATTTTCCTTTTCCATATTCTTGGGAATTCCTATGATCCTTATGTTCTTACTCCTCATTGAATCCATTATCTCTCGGAGATTTTCCTCATTTTTTTAAATTCTTAGTTCTCTTTCTTCCTCTGTCTGGCGCCATTCAGCCTGTCTGTCCTCGATTATGCTGATTTGCTCCTCTAGGTTGTCTACACGGGCATTCAGGGAATCCGTATTCTGTTTTATCTGGTCCATTGTGCTTTTCATCTCAAGTAATTCTGTTTGATTCTTCTTTATGATTTCGATCTCTTTTGTGAAGTAACTCCAGAACTCGGCTTGTTTCTCTATCTTTCTCTCTACCTCATTGAGTTTTTTGATTATAGCTGCTCTGAATTCATTATTACTTAGTTTACCTAATTCCAAGTCCTCAGGACTTACTTCTGTGTTTTTATTGTTTTCCTTCTGGTCTGGGGCTTTTATAAATTGCTGGATGGTAGAGGAGCGGTTTTTTCTCATGGTGGTAGAATTCAGTTGCAGTTACAGCCTGTCGCCACTAGATGGGGGTCGAGAGTGGCATGTTATGAGCTCTCCGCCTTGGGGCAAGATGGCTGCGCCCACTGGCTTCGCTGGGGGGGAGGGGCTGTTACTCACATGCGCCAGTCTGGGTTCAGATCGGTTCTGTTCTCTGGTCTCCCAAAGCCCTTGATTTACAGGGTCCCCGTGGACGGAAGCTTTCCCCCCATCAGCGGGTCTCCACTGAATCAGCGGCAGGAGTCCTGGATGATCCCCCGGTGGCGCGGCCCCTCCCCCGCTCCTTCCCGACCCGCGCTGCAGCGATCTTCTAGGGGAGGGAGCGATGTTCTCTCCTACCGTTCCAGCACCTCCGAAGGTGTAAGCAAGGTTTATGATCTCCGGCTTCTTGGTATTGTAGGTCTCTAACGAGCTGGCATTATGTTTATTCTCTGAAATTCAGTTCTTCCAATCTTTTGTTGTATTTTGGAGGGGAGAGAATCCTGGGTCAGCTCACCCCGCCATTTTGCTCCGCCCCCTTCTCTGGCTCCTGATCTCATTTATTAATATCAAGGCTAAGTCCAGTAATTTTGCTCCTTGGACATTTATCTCAGAATGAGTTATGCACATCACTCAACATACAAATTAAACTGATTTTCAAAGCATTAAAAAAAAATAGAACTCAACAACAACAACATAAACAACTTAATTTAAAAAATGGGAAATGGACTTAAAATAGATATTTTAAGGTCAAAAAGATACAAATGGCCAGTAAGTGCAGGAAAAGATGCTCTATATCACTAACAATTAGGGAAATGCAACTCAAACCACAATGAAGTGTCACCCCACACCTAAAAGGATGGCTACTATAAAAAACAAACAGAAAACAGCAAGTATTGGCAAGGATGTGGAAAAATTAAAATCCTTGTGCACTGTTGGTGGGAGTGTAAAATGGTGCAGCTGCTATGGAAAACAGTGTGGCAATTCCTTGAAATATTAAAAATAAAATTACCATATGCTCCAGCAATTCCACTTTTGGATATGAACCCAAAAGAGCTGAAAGCAAGGCCATGAACAGATATGCATACACCCATTTTTAGCAGCCTTATTCACCATAGCCAAGAGGTGGAAGCAACCCAAATATCCATTGATGGATGAAAGGATAGACAAAATGTGGTATATACACATACAATGGAATATTATTAAGCCTCAAAAAAGAAGGAAATTCTGACACATGCCACAACATGGATGTCCATAATGCTTAAGGACATTATGCAAAGTGAAATAAGCAAGTCACAAAAGGACAAATCCTGTATGATTCCACTTATATGAGGTTCCTAGAGTAGTCAAATTCACAGAGACGGAAAGTAGAATGGTAATTATCAGGGGCTGGGAGAAGGGAAGAATGGGGGAGTTGTTGTTTAATGGGTACAGACTTTCAGTTTTGCAAGATGAAAAGAGTTCTGGAGACGGATGGTGGTGACGGTTGCGCAACAATGTGAATGTATTTAATGCCACTGAATTGTACACTTAAAAATGGTGAAGATGTTAAATTTTATGTGTATTTTACCTCAATTAAAGATGTTTAAAAAATACAAGAAATGACAGGAAAAGATCAGCTGAAGTTAAGGCAGTATTTATTCAATTTCCTTGCAATCATTATCTAAGGCATAAGTGGTGGTTATTTGGCAAGGATACGATTCCTTTTAAGGCGTTCTATAGCTGGATTTTAGTTCAGAAATACATCATATTTGGTGCAAATTCGAGAGAACCTATTGTGGTATGGGCTCTTATTCATGATAAATGCATCTTTGCCCCGCCATCCCTAGATCAAACTCAGTCACTTTCAGTGGCGGAGTATGGCTGGTTTTGCAGCTGCTCTGAAGGTCACCTGTTTTACTGTGGCCTGGCCAAGTAAAGTAAGAGTGGGCCACAGCGGGCTCCGTGCTCTCCTCAGGCTGTGTTCTCAATGATGACGGCAATACCTTGGCCACCTCCAATGCAAGCAGATCCAACAGCATATTTTCCACCTCGACGCCTAAGAAAGAAAGCAGTAGCTAAAATCTACTTGAATAAAGAATTAACAGAATTAATTAGACATCATTAAATAGAAATAATAATGATCACATTTGCATTATGCATTCTTATTCAGCTCATTGTCTCAATCTTTTCCCCAAACCTGAATATTGGTATATAGTCACGATAGGAGAAAGAATTTGGAAAGCTAGCTATTTTTATTTTAAAAAAAAGCAGTAACACAGAAAGGAGAGGCTGAAACCAACATACAAGCTAAGGTGTGCTGTAAGAAAGGAGTGAGGACAGAAGGTAACTGGTATAGACAGGAGCTTGAGGAAGGGGGAGTAAACATTCAGTCCCTCTGATTTATATGGTTTTATATTTTTATGGCACCTTAGAATAAGTGTAATTAGTGAAGTTTGTCCACGTGAAAGGGTAGATAATTTAGAAACATTTCATGTCCCTTTCATGAAAATTAGACTCCTTTGGTGTAGTACCATCTGTTCTCATTCCTCAGTCCTGATAGAATGACCTTGAGAAAACCACCCAGGAATTATTTCTGTGCATGTCAATCACGCATTTCAACTGAATGAATCATTATGTGAAATAAGAATCCCATTTACTTTAACCTAACAGGGAGCATGACTTTTTGGCCTGACATATTTGGTTTGTTTGCAATTTTCCTAACAGAGCAAAATGGTCCAAAATACACAGTACCATAAGGAGGAGCTCTTCTCTCAAAACTGAGAAGTATCAAACACACAAAAGGCTCCTCCTACAACCCTGGAAACAGTGAAGGAAAAACAGCCCAGACTCATGGCCAGTTTGCTTAGGTTTCTTAAATGACAGCATCTAGATGAGAACCCTCTCAGTTTTTTGTTTCCTTAAGTAATTTTATCTTACTCCTCCAACTGGCACTAGAGTGCAAGTGCCACGAGAACCAGGCCATCATTATTTGCTTACTGCTGTGCACCAGCACCAGGGATGGGCCAGACGCAGGCTAGCCCTTGGTGAACATGTGCTGAGCGGCTACACTGAGCATGCAGCAAATGTGAGAAAGAGCTTGCAATCCAAGAGCAGAGCTGCTAACCAGTCAACTAAGTCATCTATAAGGCCAGCTGAAAAGGGGTGCCCAAATAACTTATTCCTCGTGAGAAGCAGTGCAGGGGGATCTGAGGAAGAATGAAGAATGTTGAATTGTACTGGGGAAACCTAAACCCATGCATTTCTACAAAAGACAGCAAATCTGAAATGCAGCAATTTCTAGCAAGCACCTTAATTCATGAACCAGGTGTGCGGTAATTCTTGATCCAGATCCTCCCAATGGGTGACCCAAAGCGATGGCTCCTCCATTCACATTGGCTTTACTTGGGTCAAGATTCAAACTCTTCTCAACTGCCAAGTACTGGGGAGCAAAAGCTTCATTCACCTTAAAAACAATCGAAACACTAATTAAAAAATCCTTATTCACAAAACGATTTTTAACTGAGAATTGTCTAGTTCTATTGATAGCTAATTTTGCTGTTTTTTTTCCTATTTAAATTACCTTGAAAGGTTATTTTAATTTATTTTCAATCGTTCTTTGTAAAGATACCAGGTTTGAAAATGGGTTTATTTACTAAATAATACTTTAAGTGTAGCCCTCAGAGAAAAGAAATCCTCAGTAATATTATAAATGGATACCTACTAGAGGCAGTGGGATACTGTAGAAAACCCATAGGTTCTGGAGCTAGATGGACAGTTCAGATCTTAGCTGTATGCATGTTCTTTAAACTCTCTCGACAATAAAGGTTCCTTAACAGTAAAACGTGCTGTCAAAGTTAAATGAAATCATGGGTATTAAGTGTCTTGTGTATTACCTGACACATGGCAAGTACTCAAGAAATGGTTGCTATTATTATTATTATTACCCAGTGCTACCAGCCATACTTCCAAGAAGAGACTGATAGACAATGAAGAAATGTGGCAGAAGTGAAAAGTATCAGATTGTTGTATTATACTTGACAAGGCTGGCTATGAGAATTACCTTCCCTCAAGTTTATAGCGCTATATTTTCATAGGATCTTAGCTGGGGAATTTTATAGAAAAGAAACAGATTTTAAGAAGGGTAACTTTTACAGAGTTGGGATCAAAATGCAGTCTTGTGCTACTATGTTTGTGCTCTCCCAAGATGCTGCCTTATTTGTCCTTAGATCCGACATTATTTTTCTACTTTATATAGTCATGCTCAAGGAGGTACTAAGAGACCTAGAATATGTTGTGAAATGAGGCTTCTGAACCTAGGAAAAACCACCGCATGATCATCAAACACCCCAAAGACAATCACATCAGGGTGTTGAGAGCTATGTCCTTGTGTATTTATACATCTGTAAATGATTATAAACAGCTCTGTAGAGCTGATATATTTCAACGGAGTTTAAAGTGTGAAATCTAAAGTCAGAAATTTAGTGGTCCTATTTGCTAATACAAATATGGTAATTAAGTAGCCCTCCTAAGGCTCTGAACTGTTGATTGCCTAAGAATGGAAGAAGAGATTCAAGGATAAACCATTTGTCTGACACCATGGTTTCCTGGGTGAGAGATAACCACAGAAGAAATCATGTATGTGCCTAGAGTGAAAAGGTCCCTTCTTTATCAATTAAATAGAGAGATTTTCTTTGTTATATTAGTTATTTCCCAATATCAAGCAGCATATGCTTAATTACCTAAAATTTTCAAATACTCCCCAAATGCAGAATGTATATAGTCCATCTTCAAGTATTTTCTTCTCCACCCACTCTTTTACTTAAGATATCTAAATACTTAAGATGCCTTTGTTCTAAACCAATATTAAAAAACAAAATCACTCTACCAATAAATTTAAGTGTCCAATGCCAAAAATTAGGATAGGTGTGTCCCCAAACAAGCCACAACTACGGTGTAAAAGGGTACGTTTGGGGGGTGGGGGGATGTTTAACTTGCAGGGAGGGCAAGAAACTTCCAAATTTGGCACCAGATATTGTTTTTCTATTAGGTCAATTCTTTTACTTGTATTTTTTCACTTTAATGGGTACAATAAGTTACTTACTTTTCATTTACCTTACATAATATTCAATTCAATTCAACGAGCACATTAATACTCTAAAATATAATAGAGTCTTATAAGGTCCTAAGAAGTCTCCAGGAATTTATACTTTAGTGGGAGAAATCAGGCTGCTTTAATTATTCAAATATAAATAAAGCATTTTAATCAGGTAGGGAAAAGTACCAACAAAGGCATATAATGAAAGTGATACTTATTTAGATGCACATCACTTGGAAAAGGCTTAGCGTACTAAAACAAAAAGAGCTATAAAAGACCCGACTAAAGCCATTTATGCTACAGAAGTTGGTGCTTTATTGATATTGTAACAAAGTAGAACACTTACCTCTACCAAATCCATGTCCTTAAGACTTAGCCCTGTTTTCTTCAGTGCCCCATTGATAGCAGGGACAGGACCTATAAGAACAAAAATCAATTTCATCTTGTATTTAAGTATCAAATTTCTCCTTCTTTACTAAACAGGCAAGTAAGGAGGAAATAATGTGACAGTTGTTAGTAGCCACAAATCTTGCTGCCTTGATAGCATACCATCACTGCTATCAATGTCACAATGATGTGACAATAAAGAAACAGAAAATGGGACCAAGGTGAAAAGCTGTATATGTATTCAAACTGCAGATGAGAGACTTACTTGAAAAGTTCTACTATAAATGGCTTTAAGAATTCAAAGAGCCAAAGGAGTCATATACGGAATTTTGCACTCATTTATAGATATAATACCAAATGAGAAGGCAGACTGAGTGCTGCCCTGGGATACAAATCACATGCATTTCTAGTATAGAAGTGAATGTGGCTACAGATTGAATTTTCAGGCCCATCTGGACACAAGGCAACAAACAGCAGCAGTATCTCTATACAGGCAAAGCAAGACAGGAAGCTATGAGGCCCTTTAGGGAAAAGATATCTGAGGCAAGGAGACCTTTCTAACTCCAATGGCAGGCAGAGAATTTAAATAAAACATAACCCCCACTGAAGAAATGCAAATCCACTTAATAAGACTTCTGAAACTTTAGCTCCTAGATTCCTGATGATCCCCAATAACAGTTTAATATTGCTCACAATTTTTAAGTAAATAGATTTTTTTCCCCAGAAGGTAAAAAATCTGGCTAGGTATGATTATTTACTTCTCTATCTGTTCTTAGAGAATGAAATTGCCATAACTGTCTAAAAAGAAAAATACACAGTATGTTCTGTTGAATTCAAGTAGTCCAATATTCTGTAATAAGTTTCACAAACATACCTAAGGTAAATGGGAAATCAATCTTTAAAAGAAAAGTATAACGCAATCTAAATATAATGCAATTTATTTTGTCACCTAGTTAAAACGTTCTTTGGACAACAGTCTGCTGATTGGTAGGGCCATCCAAATACTTTTCAATTTAAAGCACCAGTTTGCTGGCTACTGACTCAGTACAGAATCTAATTCCAGATTCTCTTTGTATCTCTGAGACATGAAAACGCAATGGCTAATCAATAGTAGAGCATCAGTTATCAAGCATGGTTAGGGGATGAAGTATCCTACAGGGGTCAAAGATACACAGAACTAAAAGCTGAGGGTATAAAACCATGGTACACACTTCCCGGTCCTCATAACCACCATCAGCATGACTCAATGTGTTCATGTTAACTCTAACTCATCACAGTCGGTTGTAACAATATGCTAGACCACAACTTGATTTTTAAAGGACAGTTCCCATACCACTCTGCTACTTACTGGGACTCAGAAAGGTATAGTATTCTTGTTGGGAAAAGGAGACCTTAGTTCTAGTCCTGCTCCTACCACTAAATAGCTGTGTGACCTCAGGCACCTTTTTGGGCTGTTAGCTTCTCATCAGAAGTGTTCTGAATTGGTTTGTAGCCTTTTTCTTTTCAAGTACTGGAATCCTTTCTACAAATGAAGCCCAATAATAGATAAAGCTAGAGCTGTTCCAGCTGAAGAGGTTCAAAGCTCCACCCGCCAACCCCACCATCGCCATCCCTGGGGAGTTACAGGGAGCACTGCCTTTCCATGACTGTGTCCTTTCTCAGAGCCACCACTGTTCTCTATAAGTCCCGGCTTTCCCATTTTCTCTGGGTCTGCAGCTACTCTGCAGGGCTAAGGACTGCTGTATGTTGGATAACTGCATAACTGAGGAACAACTATTCTTAGAAATTGGACTGACAAATCACTCCCCACCAGTATTCAATAATCTATTCTCCTCTGCCCATTCATCTGGTGTACTCCATGCAGTCCCCTTGTTTAATCCCATACCACAATGATAGATGAGCTTTCTAGGTGGAGGGGACATCAGACGCTATAGGACATTTGCGATGTATAGCTCTGTTCAAGCCCTGAGGGAAAAGACAACCCTTCTACAATGGCACTCATTGTACTAAAGGGCACACACCCAGGCCCTGGAATAGAAGGAAGGGAAACTATATTTTCTTTCCTCACTGACTATGTTAATGTATCAGAACCTAATAAATGAGATTAAACTGAAAAAGAACTATAAAATATCTATATCACATAAATTTGGTTGGTCATCAAAACATTCTAGGACACTGGAAAAAATCCATATTCCTAGACTCCACCCTGGACCTAGCGAAACAAAATCTTGGGGGAGGAGATGTGTGAATTCTGATGATTATTTGGGGTTGGGAACCACTGCTCTAGACACTGAAATGATAAACATCATCCATACCAATATACAGATGTTTAATTTTTCAAGCTACCTTCCATCTCTGACAAAAGCTATGTTTTGCTGATAGTGGGTGGGTGAAAGCTAATAAGCTTTTAAGAACAAAACAGAAAAAAATTGACTTTTAACAGCTGTTTACATAGCTTGCTGTTTTACTTGACATAATTGGCAGCACATGAAAGATGACAAGGTAAGGACATGCCATCTTTCTTTCTTAGGAATTCTGTACACAGATAAATCTTCTCTGAAGGGCATGGCAGCAAATACGTTAGGTAGTAACTTAGTCCGAGGTCAGCATGAGTGGTACTATTTGAGCAGGACCTGGAGGCTTACACCGAAGGATCTCTGAGAAGGCTGGTCTGCAACAGGTGATCCCCCCTTCTGTCTTGGGACCTACTTCAAAGACCAATTTAGTTAGCCAAAAAAGGCCTAACTAAGCTCATAGAAAAACCTTTGGACCTATCAAGAATCTGAATCTATATCCTAGGGCAGGCCTTTCCTTGGGGCATAAGGGTAAAGATGGGATAGATCAAAGCCTTTGGGCATCAATTTTATTTTTGTAAGTGAGCACCTATTTGGTTCCCTGTTTCCCAGAGAATGATGATGGGAGCTATGAAAATTCAGCATCATCTGTGGTTCTTAGGAGAGCATCCAGCAAAAAGCTTTTTGTTCTTGTAATTCATATTTCTTGAGCCAAGACTGTACATGTTTGTAGGGAGTTCCAAATTTTCTCTTACTAGTACTTTGCTAATTGAGATACATTGTTATAATTCTTCATTTTCCTATTAAGCCTCAGCTGAGCCAGGGGTGGTATTACTTTGACTTCCTGAGACAACACAGTGAAAAGAGCATTTGAATTAGAGAGATCTGGATTCACATGCTGGCTTCACACTTACTGGTTTAGAACTTTGCATGACAACCTCCCCAAGCCTCAATTTTCTCATTCATCAAGAAGTCTCACTTACTGGAGTTGTGGGAAGATTAAATGAGATATATTAAGGACCATGTGTAAAACACCCAGTAGGGTGTTTATTCTCCATACTGCCTACTTTACTGCATGATTTCTCCCATCTCACGTTTTCTTTTATCTTGTCAATATTGTGTAATTCTTCTCTGTTATTTTCTGTGTGTTAATTTTAAATATCTCAAATGGACAATAAGACATGGTTACTGCCCACAAGGAGCTTACATGGTCTTGGTTTTCCTATTGTGCCTAGCAGTTTTTCATAAAGATTAGTTGTTTAAATGACTAATTACCAATCTCCTTTTCTCCACAAGTGATCTTGATCTGGCTACTGTTTCAGGAGTCTGAATGCCAAAGGAGACTTATCTCCAGAACTATAACAGAACCAGCGTGTTTCACTACAAACTTACCAATACCCATGAGAGAGGGATCACATCCAGACACAAAGTATCCCACAATTCTTGCCAGCGGCGTGAAGTTATGTTTTTTAACAGCATCTTCACTAGCTATGATAACAGCTCCAGCGCCATCACACACTCCCTTGGAAACAAAAACAGAAGGTTAACTAGAGGGTAAAGGAACCCAGTTTTCGAGGTTTAAACTAAAGGAGTAGTGTTAGGTTAAGGTAACACACAGGAAGCAGTGCCATAATCTGGAATGCAACCAGCAGTACTAGTGGTACTCTTGGTGGGTTAAAGAGATTACTTTTCAGAATACAACTTCATGAAGGGAAACTAGGAAAGAGTGTGGAGGAAAAGCTTATATCCAGATGTGGGTAGATGTAAGAAATCTGATGAGTTGTATACATGAGAAACAAAAAAGTATGAAAACTGAAATAAACCAGGCAGATTCCTTCTAACATTCTGAAAAGACTAAGGAATTGGGACAGTATTATATAAGGCCTCCAGCTAAAATATTTTGTTTTGGACTATGAAAATCCAAATTAATAGAATATGAACACTACTAGCTTAAGCTAAATAACTAAGACTATGAAGAGTATCTAAAAGATTCTGCATAACGCTTTTGCATTGAACACAGCAGGAAGAGTTCAAGAAATTCTGCAGGGCTACCTACCGATGCGTTCCCAGCAGTGACGGTCCCTTCTTTCTTGAATACTGGAGGAAGTTTACTTAATTGTTCCAGGGTTGTTTGGGGCCGAGCATGCTCATCTACCTGCATTATCTGTTTTCCTTTCTTTGTCTTCACCTCAATTGGTGCCATCTCATTATTAAAGTAGCCAGCGTCATTAGCTGAAATAGTAGAAAGACTATCATAAGAATGGGGAAAAAAGAAGAGAAACAAGAAAAGAAACTAAATCAGACATACCCTTCATTTTAATTTCTGGTCTACCCTTTCCTCACAGTCTGCTGTAATAAGAGCCTTTACTACTTATATAACTTACCTTGCCTATTGGAGGATTAACTACACTGTCACGCATCCATGCAGGTGCACTCTGCATCTTTTTTAAATTGCAATTTCGATTTTTTTATTACCTTTTTTTTAATAAGGTACTGCTAGACTGTTAGCAGTGTTTGTTAGCTACGTATCTAATGGCACTGAATGGATTTAATGTCCTTTTTTAACTTCTCTGGATGAGATAAGAAGTAACTGAAAAGTTACCAAGGTGTACCTACAGTCAACAATACTGTATTGTACGCTTAAAAATTTAAGACGGTTGGGGCCTGCCTGGTGGTGCAGTGGTTAAGTTCGCATGTTCCGCTTTGGCGGCCTCGGGTTCGCCGGTTCGGATCCCGGGTGCAGATATAGCACTGCCTGGCATGCCATGCTGTCGTAGGCATCCCGTGTATAAAGCAGAGGAAGGTGGGCATGTATGTTAGTTCAGGGCCAGTATTCCTCAGCAAAAAGAGGAGGATTGGCAGCAGATGTTAGCTCAGGGCTAATCTCCCTCAAAAAAAAAAAAATTTAAGAGGGTAGATCTCATGTTAAGTGTTCCTACCACAATAAAAAAATAAAAGTTACCAAGTTGTCTATGTCACCATGTAATCTATGACTGAAATTTCATGACAGACAACCTGAAAGAAACTATATGAGCTATTACTGACACAGTTCTAAGTAAAACAGCTTACCTACTTCTACCTCCACTGACTGGAATGGACTATCTAAAGCTTCAGAAATAGGATAAGTCACGAATAATACCACCTTAATTTTGATATCACTTTCTAACAGGCTAAACATTTTCCTTATTTGGTTTTGATGATGATTCTATTACGTAAATAGGGAAGGCAAATGTTTTTTATCTCTATTGTTACAGATAAATTTGATTAATCTCTATTTCACAGATGCACAGTGAATAAATAACTTGACTGAGGTCAAATAACTTGTATGTGGCAAAACTAGAAATAGAACTGATAACTCCTGACCTCTAGAGCAATACTCTTCCACTGTAAATGTTTAATGGACAAACACAGAGGATGAGTTGGACGGCATCAGCTCTGTTCCATGCATCCCTCCTAAATGCTACGGTGGACTTTATCCTCACTATTCTAAGTATTTACCTCTAAATCGGAGTTTCCACTTGTTTATATTAGTTTAATGTTAAAAATCTTTTCCAGAGGACTATCAAATTTCTTGAACTCACCGTATTGATAAAAGAAGGGGAGTCATGTTGCTCACTTTGGACTGGTTCAACAGCAGTGTGCAACGTTACATAAGGGCACCAGAACTAGGGCCTTGGACTCATGCTAAGTCTCTGAGTCAGGTGCAGTGATGCTCAATTAGGAATGGGAGGGGGACGGCATAAAAGGATACCCAATGGGTCTTTTCCAAATATGTCATCCCCTCCTTTTGATTATGATATGCTTCACAGGGGAGGACATCCTCTCTATCCCAGTTGCCCCAGTGAGGCGTCATCTCTGATGGAGTGTATCATAACCCTCGAGAGTATTCTACTGACACCAGGACAAGTTCTGGACAAAATTCGAGTGTCCAGATAGTGCCAATTAACAATACCACTTTTTAAGCTGTATCAACGTATTTCAAAAGAGAAATTCCCAGTTAATTTTGCAGTCATTAATAGACTATCTGATCATCTAAAAACAAAGGAATGATGAAAAAATGTGATTTTCAAAAGGTACAATTTTAAACTAATATTATATGATTATTACAATCTGAAATGATAAAAATCTTTCCTATAGTTTTCTTCTCTGTAGATATTTATAACATCCAGTTTCACTGACCAGCTTTCCACCTCTGCTGTGACTGGAGGGCGTATTTGTCACAGTCTTCTCTGCTTATTTTATGTTTCACAGCAAGGTTCTCTGCAGTAATCGCCATGGTGAGTTGGACATGCGTATCTGTTAATGATGTCCACAAAGTATCTTCCAGCTATTAAAGATATTAATAAAGTGATTTGTTAAAACATATCTTTTGAAAGTAATATGCTATAATTTCTTTAAATTTAAATAATTAATAGCCCTAATATAGAGAAGTACAATTACATTTTCTGATAAGCATTTACTATTATTACTATTCATAATCGGTTCTGGGACATTTTTCAAAAGCATTCAATGCCATAATAAAACATAACATTCTCCTCTCTCTCTAAATGTGGGGCTCTAAAGAGAGCCCATGTGGTAAATGTGCAGGGTGAGAATGCAGGAAGTTGTCCTACAATCAAAATTAAACCCTCAAGATTCCATCTTGTGAGAAACCTACACTGAGTCCTTGTGCAGTGTTTCCCTGTAGCCACTGTGGTAAACCAGTTGTGAGCTCTGTAGGAAAGGGTTTATCGCTATTCTTTTTTCATCCCATGCCTTCAGTGATAGGAACAGCTGGTTCTGTCAGTTACTAAGAGGTTGAAAAGAACCTGGGACAGCCTCCTTGAGCAACAGAAAAAGTTGTTACTTATTATCACATCAGTCAGTCTCTGATAAAAGACTGTTTCTCTGACTCGTTTCTTGTAGACTGTCCCATCTGTTTCTTCTAGACTGCCTCATCACGGACATGTCTTTCCAAAGGTTTTTTCAAATATATTTGGTGTCTAAATGACTATCTCATATTTTCTAAGTCTTACTCCTTTCAATTTTCAAAAAGGCCAGGAGAGAAACTGGGTGAACAGTGTAAATCAATCATTACTACTGGGAAACACTAAAAATATAAAATGTCATTTGCCCTTTCACAAGGGAAGGACAGCATACCATCATTCTTTCTCAGTACTAGCACCTCATGTTGGAGGCCTCAAAGATGTAAGAATCAGTTTTTGTCTGACTGATTTGGGACAATATAATCTATATTCAAAGAAAATGTTTCTGTGATGGAGAAGAAATCTATTTAATGGAGATTGCTCCAGAAATAAAACTTCCATAAATCATAGGAAAGATTTAATGACTTGTTTTACCATTTATTCAGTAGAGAGATGAATTCAACCTTTGCCTGCCTTTCTAATCTGCTTCTTCCTTTCCTCTGTCTCCCAAGATGTTAATTCCACTACCAGAGGTGTGCTGAGATCAGGTCTAATTTTATGTAGGTTAAAATGTCAAAACTAACAACCAAAGCAGAGTTTTGAAATAGTTTACAAATTTCCAATCATTTCTATCCTGCCAATCCCCATTAACAAAATTGGTTTCAAATTAGTTTTCTTTTCCCCAAAATGGTGTTATTAAAAGTATTAGTATAATAACATGAAAGATAATTTTAAAAAATTTTAATGGTTCCAACCTTGAGATCTGATCCAAACCGGGTTCCAAAACGCACGTTTCTGACACAAAACGGAGCTTGGCTCATGTTTTCGGTTCCTCCACACAAGACAACTTCAGCATCTTTAACACAAATTTCCTATTTCAAAACAAATGAGCAGCAACAACAAAAAAATCCTTTTATTGTGACAGAGTATGTATTAAACAGTAAACTAATTGTAAATCTAATAAGTAATGTATCCTAGCTTACAACGTCTCAAAAGAAAATACTTTTCAAGTAATTGTAAAGCAAATGCTATGGTATCCTATTCCCTAGATACAAGGGGAAAAATACCCAACAGACTTCAATCATTTGTGCGCAAGTAACAAATTCTACCTATGTTTTGTCAAGGAATAGTAATTCTTAACTCAATACAAATCTTGAAAATCAGGAGAGATATCAATGTCTGGCATAAACGTACATATTGCCAGCAGATGATAAAGAATAAATCTCTTAAAAAGGCAAAAGTAAAATTTTATACTATTAATGAATGAATCTGAAGGAGACCACAGACTTACAAGAACTAGATTAACCGAGAGGACATAAAAAGGACCCATTTCCTTCTTCCAACTCTTTTCACTATTTGTATTTCTCAGAAAAGAAGCAAATAAAAAGCCTCTAAGAGCCCAATGTTTAAAATGACTGCTAGGAAAATCAGGATCACCATTTAAGATGTTTTGTTATAGAAATAAATTAATGTGAAAATAATTTATTCATTACAATATGTCTGTGTCTTTTATTTTGTAATAAAATGAAGACTTTGACAAATAAAATTGGATTTTATTGTATCCCTTTTCCCTGTGCTCAAGGGAACAAATGCATTTGCCCAACTACCCCTTAAAAAGGTCATACTAGTTTGTATTTCTACCAACATGAGCATTCAGTTCCTTTGTAATAAAATACATTCCTTATTATCCCCTGAATTCTCCAACTCTCTCCCTCACCCTATAGTCTTTATTCAGTGTTTCAAACTGCCTAACAGGAAACTTTTGCAGACCTTGGTTCAAATTCTGCTGTTATTACTTATTAACCTGAATGCCATTAAAAATCAGTTTCCTTGTCTATAAAATAGGAATAATAATAGTTTTTGCCTCATAGGATGATTGTAAAGACTAAGTGAGACATTTAACGTAAATCTAGCACAGTGTCTGGCATATAGGAAGCACTCAATAAAAATGACAGTCATGATCAGCTTTTTTAAAAATTATGATAAAATATGTAGAACATAAAATTTACCATTTTAACCTCTTTTAAATGTACAGTTCATTAAGTACATTCACATTGTTGTGCAACCAATCACCATCCACCTCCAGAAGTCTTTTCATCTTCCCAAACTGAAACTTGTGAAATTCTGTACCCATTAACAATAACTCTCCATTCCCCGCCCCTCCACCAGGCCCTGGTAACCACCATTCTACTTTCTGTCTCTATGAATGTGACCACTCTAGGCACCGCATGTAAGTGGAATCATACAGTATTTGTCCTTTTGTGACTGGCTTATTCCACTTAGCATAATGCCTTCAAAGTTCATTATTAGCTTTTAAGAAACTATTTCCTTCCTGTGAATAATATTCCAAGAAAAAATCAAATATTGACCTCTCCTAATAAGCATTATAAAAGGAAACCCTTCAGTGTCATATTGAAGTGGGACATTTCCTCTAATAACTTTTAACATATTTTCAGAGAATTAAATATAGCGTTGCCCATACCTGACATCCATTCACAATGGACTGGAAACCAGAGCCACAGAGCCTATTAACAGTGAGAGCTGGGGTTGCTATTGGGATTCCCACACGCAAACCAACGTGCCTTGCCACGTATATAGCATCTGAAGAACTCTAGAACAGAGGGAAAAGAAAAAGAATTTCCTCTATCAATCTAGGAATTAAGAAGAAGGACAAAATATATGGAAATGTTGGCAATCTATGAAAAATTATAAACCATACGGCTCTAAGGTACCATACAATGTATATATGTACAGCATATTTTATATAATACATGTGCTTATGATTTGAATAAAAACTATAATTTCATCAATTGATTTTTAAACATACTAAGTATGGCTAATCCTTACACTAAGTCCTCAATAGAGGATAGAAATTTATAACAATTAGAGCTGCTTAAAAATGGAATAGGTTGTCTCAAAGTAGTATGTTCCCTAACAGAGGAAGTATCTGAGGCTGTGGTTTCAACCTGGTCTGTATACTGGAATAACCAGGGAAGCTTTACTAACATACTGATGCTCAGGCCCTCACCAAACCAATTAAACCAGAAAGACTGGAGGTGGGGCATGGCCATCAGTAGTTACTTTTAAAGGCACCCAGGTAATTACAGTGTGCACCCCAGTCTGAGACCTGCTGACCTAGGGAGGAGACAGATGAACAACTGGTCAGAGGGTAAGAGGTAGGACTAGACCCTGCTACCCAAACTTGAAAATGCACACTGGGGCATCTTGTTAAATGTAGGTTATCAATCAATAGGTCTAGGACTGCCCAAGATTCTGCATTTCTAACCATTTCCCTGGTGAAGCCAATGTTGCTAGTCCAAGGATCACTCTTTGAGTAAGAAGGGATAAAATGACTTTTAAAAAAACCAATAAAAACAACAGCTTTTACTGTAGAGAGAGCTAAAGCAAATATCATAAAATGTGAAGAATTGGTCCATCAAGGTAAGAGGTCTTAGGGTGTTCACTGAATAGTTCACTATTCGTTTTACTTTCATACAGGTTTGAAATTTTTCGAAATGAAATTCAACAAATTCACCACATCTATAGGTTAGCGATTTTGAATGAAGATGGAAGTGGGAGGAGCTCAGTATAACACCAGTTAATCCATTGATTGAATGTTTCATTTGTTCACTGTGATGAAATCATCTTATTTTTATAAATTATTGTCATCAAAAACACTGTTGATCTATGGATATTCTTTTGCTGGGGTTTTCTGTTTTGGAGTCACTTTTCTTATATACTCTCTAAAGTCCCGATTAGTAAAATAGGTGTTATAAAACTAAGCAATAGTCATGGAGAGCAGAGGAGCGGGTAGGAAAGAAGAGAGAAAAGGAGTGAGAGGCGCAGGGAGGAGAGGGGAAAGGAGGAAAGAAGGAAGGAAGGAGAGAGGAAAGAGAAGGGAGGGGAGGGGAAAGGAGTGGGAAAGGATAGGGGATGGGAGCAGAGAAGTATAAGACGTCTTGACCTTACTCCTATCCAAAGATATCCAACCAGCTGATAACTAGACCTTGAGGGTCCAAGAAATCTTTCTTTTGACTCCTCAGCTTCCCGAGCCCACATCAATATGAAACATTTATCAAATGTTTGTGGACCTATCAGACCTTGCATTAAGTGCTTTGACAAGGATGATCTCATATATTCCTTACTACATACACTATATACTGTGCATTATATAAATATACCGTATACATGTATAACTGTCTTCTAGTATTATTTTTAACTTTTATTTTTATTGTGAGGACAAAGTGAGCCAACAAATGTGAAAATAGTTTTGAAAATTGGGAAGCAGCATGAGAAGATGAGGGATGATTGTAGTGCTGTTTCCACGTCTAAGTAAACACTTTACATTCCTGTTTTCTTACTAAGAACCCATCTATCAGGTTGTGAGCACCAAGGATAAGCCCCTTTAAGGCTCAATTTCACCCCCAGGATTTAATGACAATTCTTTTTACCAACACATTACTCGTGCCTTTGGGTCTCTCGTTGCTGCCAGACAACTCTGGGGGAGCTGGTGGCAGAGCCCTTCCCAGTGTCCCTTCCTGTGGGGGAAAGTCCCTATTATGTCAACTACGGAGCTGCAAACCCAAGTACAAGGAGAGGGGTGCACTGTTGGGAGCCAGGGACCTGGTCCAGAGCAAGGCAGCTGTCTGACTTGCTGTGTTGGTGAGGCACAGCCCCTCCTGCTTGTGAGGAGACAGCATTTCTCAAAGTTGAAGTCCTGCAATGCACCCCATGTAAAGGATACAATTACCTCCCTGACAACTCAGGAACATCAAGTGAAGATCTCTGAGAACTCAAAAGATCATTCAGCAAGGTAGGTAGACAGGAAAAAGAGAAAAAAAAAATCAAGCAATAGTCCCAGGTAACAGAAAGAATATTAGGCTAGGAGTTAGGAAATCTGGATTTGAATCTAGACTGTCATTCACTAGCAGTGTGAACTCTGGTTTATCTGACTCTCAAGTTCCTCATTTGGGAAGAGTCATCTGCAAACGGCTTTACAAGTGCTTCATCTGTAAATAAAAGAAGTGGAGTATCTTTGATTGAGTTGTTAAATCCTAGTCTGACTGACTGACTAAAAGTAGCTTCTGGAGATCTTTACCAATGGAATACATTCTTACCTGCATATATATTTTGAATATGGTCCTACCTGATGCATATAAACCAGATGTAACTGGCTTCTACTTTGGCCACTGTTTTCCAGAAAGTAACTGATATTTTTCCTTTTATTTTTTGTTATATCTTCTCCAAGTGCTCCCATGAAATGACTTTAAGTCCCTTTTAATACTAAGATACTAAGATTTGTGGGAAGAACTTAGTCTAGGAAGACAATGATCACTAACTAGAAGTCAGGAGATCTGCATTCTAGCCCAGGACCATCACAGACGACCTAAAGTTAAATTGCGTGAGTCTTTGAAACTTCTCTGGAGGCTTCCTAATGTGTTAAGAGAGGGCTGGAGTTCTGTAAAATCTCTAGGGTTTCTTCTGGCTCTTTAACATACCATAAATCTCACTTTGAACTTATCTTTTAAAAAGCTTCTAATTATTCCTTATTACAGAGCTATTTTCGTAAATTAGAATTTCTTAGAACAGAATACATTAGTACTCTGAACACCAAGAACTATAACACCTTTCAAAACATGCAGGACATAAATATGTATGTTCAAAATACAATTGATCCTTATTATTCATGGATACGTACTTGCAAATTCACCTACTCGCTAAAATTTATTTGTAACCCAAAATCAATACTTTTGTGGTCATTCCCAGACATGTGCAAAGTGGAGAAAAATTTTAGTTGCATGATAAGCACTTTTCCAGCTGAGGATGAACAAGGCAACACTCTGCCTTATTGTTTTAGCTGATAAATAAATGACAAGCAATAGGATATAATAGAGTATATGAGGAAGCCATTTGGGTTAAAACTAATTCTGTCTGACCTTGTTTTTCCAGAAGGGCCTGATGTGGCCTGTTGAGCATGCACTGTACATCTGCTTTAAACATTTACTATGTCTCAAAGACAAGAATGACGCCCTTAAAGACAGGGATGTGGCTTCCCCCCATATCAGCATTTCTTTAAGGATATGCATCTCTTCCTGGGAACTAAAGATTAATTAGTGACCTGCTGTGCTCACCTTGTGACCACTGACCTGCTGAACACCAACCTGTTGTGCCAGCAAAGCAATCTCGTGACTATTGTAAAAGGGACATTCCTGTCACATATGATGTATGCTCTTTGTTCCAAGATGGTATATAACCACTCTGTACACCCTGCTTCTTTGGTGCTCTTCCTTCCTTGGGGAGGAAGGCCCTGGGCTAGTCCTTAGAACTGGATCATAATAAGCTCACCCCAATTTTGATTTATAGATTGATTATGGATTATTTGCATTGACATAGCTCTCATATTATAAACAAGTGTCCTTCTTGCAGTCCATTTAGTGCCATGTTTTTCACACTTTTGTGCTTTTTGTTGATTTTGTTGTTTAAAATGGCCCCCAAGTGTAACACTGAGGTGCTGTCTACTATTTCTAAGTGCAAGAAGGCCGTGATGTGCCTCAAGGAGAAAACACATGTGTTAGATAAACTTCATTCAGCATTAGCTACAGTGCTGTTGGCAGTGAGTTTAATGTTAATGAATCAACAATACATATTACATGTCTTAATACAGAAATATACATAAAACAAGGTTTTGTATTGATCAGTTTGACAAAAATCTTGTGACCAGAGGCTTGCAGGAACCTAACCCTGTAGTTCCCCTAGGAGCAGTGGTTCAATAGTCACTAATTCGGTGTTCATGGTGACTATATAGAATATAACTATGAAGAAATAGACAACCTGAATAGACCTATAACAAGTGAAGAGATGGAATTAATTGGTAATCAAAAAAGTACCCACAAAGAAAAGCCCAGATTGGCTTCATCACTCAGTTCTACTTAAAGAAGAATCAAGACCAATTATTCACAAACTCCTAAAAACAGAAGAGGAAGGATCACTTCCCAACTCATTTTATGATGCCAGTATTATCTTGATACCAAAACCAAAGACATCACAAGAAAACCAAAGAGTAATATCTCTTATGAATATGGATGTAAGAATCCTTAACAAAATTCTAGCAAACAGAATCCAGCAATGTGTAAAAAGAATTATACACCATGACCAAGTGGGATTTATTCCAGGAATGCCAGGTTGTTTCATTACCTGAAGATCAATTAATATATCATATCATATCAATAGAATAAAAACAAAAATCATATGATCATCTCAATTGACACAGAGAAAACATCTGACAAAATTCAACATACTTCCATGATAAAAACACTCAACTAGGAGTAGAAGGGAACTTCCTCAACCTGATAAAGGGCATCTACAAAAAAACCGTATCTAACACCATACTTAATGGTGAAAGATTGAATGCTTTCCCTATAATATCAGGAACAAGATGAGGATATCCACTTTTTGTCACTTCTATTCAACACTGGAGTTTCTAGCCAGGGAAAGAAGGCAAGAAAAAGAAATAAAAGAAATCCAGATAGAAAGGGAAGAAGCAAAACTCTCTCTACTCTCGGATGACACAATGTTACATATAAAAAAAAATCCTGAGGAATCAACTAAAAAACTATTAGAAGCAATAGCTGAAACAAGGTTTCAGGTTATAAGATCAATATACAAAAATCAATTGCATTTCTATACACTTGCAATGAACAATCCAAAAATGAAATAAGAAAACAATTCTATTCACAGTAGTATCAAAAAGAATAAAATACTTAGGAATTAATTTAACAAAATAAGTGCAAAACTTATATTCTGAAAACTATAAAACACTGTTGAAAAAAATTAAGAGGATTTATACAAATGGAAAAATGTCTCATGTTCATGGATCAGAAGACTTAACATTGTTGAGATGGTAATACTCCTCCAATTGACCTACAGATTCAACACAATCCCTGTCAGAATCCTAGCTGTTTTCTTTGTAGAAACTGACAGATTCTAAAATTCATATCGAATTGCCATACAGAACAGCCAAAACAATCTTGAAGAACTAAGCAGGAGGACTCACATTTCCTGATTTAAAAACTTACTATGAAGTAAGGGTAATCAAGACAGTGTGGAACTGACATAAAAAGGATGGACACTGTAGCCGCCCCTGACGCAGGAAGGGTTAATAATCACTGGAAAAGGCTTGCCAACAAACTGTGACCCAGAGGTGAGAAGGCTGGTCAGCCAGTGACGGGTAAGACCTCCAGGGGGAGGCAACCTAAGCCAGGCGCAGTCGCCTGGGAGCACAGATGGAGACACGATATGGATACTGGGAGCAGGAGGGGCCGTTGCCTAGGAGCCCTTGCCTGCTCCAAGATAAAAATATACGAGCACAACAAAAACATGATAATATCAAAACAGAGGCCGAGGGAGGGCTCCTTGAGAAATCACTAAGAATTCTTGGCATTCGCTAATTACTTCATCCAGAACACCTGTGTATGTTTAATAGACGTAAGCTATGTATATATTGAAACGCTGGTTATAATAAACTCAGACTGGCCATCAGCCCTCTCCGCATCTATCCTGATGTGTACATTGGATTGCGACACCGACAGACATGTAGATCTAAAGAATAGACCTGGGAGTCCAAAAATAAAATCAAATGTCTATGGTCAACATTTTTAATAAGAGTGCCAAGACCATTCAAAGGGGAAAAGAATAGTCTTTTCAACAAATGGTGTTTGGACAACTGGGTAGCCACATGCAAAAGAATAAAGTTGGACCCATATCTGAAAACAGGGACAAAAATTAAGTCAATAAAACTTTCAGACTTTATTTTTTTAATTTTAATTTTTTTTTGAGGGAGATTAGCCCTGAGCTAACATCCACCACCAGTCCTCCTCTTTTTTGCTAAGGAAGATTGGCCCTGAGCTAACATCTGTGCCCATCTTCTTCTATTTTATATGTGGGATGCCTGCCACAGCATGCCTTGATAAGCAGTGTGTAAGTCCACTCCCAGGATCCGAACTGGTAAACCCCAGAAACGTGTGAACTTAACTGCCACACCACTGGGCTGGCCCCAAAACGTTCATACTTTAAAGGACACCATCAAGACATACAATTACAACACAAAATGGAAGAAAATGTTTGTAAGTCATACATCTGACAAGGGACTTGTATCTAGAATATATAAAGAACTCTTACAACTCAATAATAAAAAGAGAAATAACCCAATTAAAAAACAGGAAGAGACTCTGAATAGACACTTCTCCAAGGAAGATAGAGAAATGGCCAATAAGCACATGAAATGATGTTCAACATGACTACGCATCATGGGAAGGCAAATCAAAAGCACAGTGAGATACTACTTCACATCCGCTAGGATGGCTATAATCAAAAACGCACAATTACAAGTGTTGCCAAGGATGTAGAAAATGGAAGCTTCATACATTATAGGTAGGATTAGAAAATGTTGCAGATGCTTTGGAAAACAGCGTGAAAGTTCCTGAACCAATTAAACACAGAGATACCATATCCCAGCAATTCTACTCCTAGGTATATACCCAAGAAAAATGAAAATCTATGTCTGCAGAAAAACTTGTACGTGATGTTCAAAGCAGCATTAATCATAACAGCCAAAATGTGGAAACAACCCAAATGTCCCTCAACTGAAAAACGGGAAAACAAAATGTGGTATATCCATACTACGGAATATTATCCTGCCATAAAAATGAATGAAAGCCTCCACACTCCATTGCAAAAAAAATCAGTTCTTGGTAGAAGCAAAATCTCTGTGTCATGGCTCTAGAGCTGGGGGTGGGACAAGTGCACACCTCTTTCTGAGCCTTATCCCAGCTCCAAAAGCTGAGCACTTGGTGGCGGGGCTGGCAGCAGCCTCAAGTTTTCTCAGCCTGCCTCTCTCAGTATGGAACAACCACCTTACAAGCCAGGAAAATAGTGATTAGGGCCCCAGTACTTTCAGCGGCAATGCACTCAACATAGAGCCTCCGTCCGATCAATGAGGGCTGGGAGGAAGGCAGCCCCCACTTCTAGGCCACACTTTGATATTTTCCTGAACAAACACTGATCAAGCTCCTACTGTGTATAATAAATTATGGGACATGTGTCATACTGCTTGACTTTGCTACCCTCCCTTAGGGGGCACACAGAGAGAACCAATTAACTTCAAACAAGTCAAGGAGATTAATCTGCTATTTAAGAAGCAATGAATCAAATCATTACATTGCACACTTAAAACTAATACAATGCTATAAGTCAATTATATCTCAATAAAATTGAAAAAAAAGAAACAAGTAATGAAATGTATTCCAAATCAGATATATATATATAGTTTCCAGAATATATGTTCCTTCAAATGATGTATGCCATTGCTTCTGGAGTCAGAGGATTACTTAAATTATAAATACCTTTAACTATGATTAACTAGTTCACCATTATGACATGTTAAAAAAATTATTTTTAGAAACTGATAAAATAAAGCAACAGCAATGAAAACCACCCTACTGCCCTACTAACCTGCAAGACATTGCCTACAATGACACTGTCAACAATCTCAGGTGAGACTTTGCCGGCAGATAAGGCAGCCTTGGCAGCAAATTCAGTCAAGTCGATAGCTGTGAAGTCTTTCAGAAGACCTCCATAAGCTCCAAAGGGTGTTCGCTTAGCAGCAACGATGAACACACCTATTGCAACGAGGAGAGATTTGTAAGTAATTATGGATTAGTCAGTGTCCCTAAGATGCTTTAAATAGTCTCACTGTGAAACCTTATTGTAAAGTACAATTTTCAATTAGATAACCGAAAACTTTTGTCACATAATGATACAAAGAACAGGTCACACTCATAGAAGCAGTCTTAAGAGTTATCAATCTGAGCAATACCTACATGCAGGCACCAAGAACTGAAATGCTTCTTCTATGTGCTGGAGTATGCTGCCTACACAGAGAATTAAAGAATCACCTAACTAGAAAGTCCCTTAAGGTTGTCTGAGGGCAACTACTCATCCTATAAGAACTTCCTCTAGAAGATTCCTGACAAGAGGTTCTCTCTATCTTCTGCTGGGAAACTTTCACTAAGAAGGCATACTCCGCTGTGTGAAGCAGCATGCCCACAAATGGACAACATAAACTAATGATTTTCCTCATACTGAGCTGGCTCAGCTTACCAAGTCTTCTGTCCACCAATTCTAGTTCTGCACAAATGCATCCTAAAGTCAGACAGATATATAGTTTCTAAAATATATGCTGCTTTGAATTTGAATTATATATACCACTGCTTCTGGAGTTACAGAACAACCCAAATTACAAATTTCAAATAACACGAACAATTTTCTTTTACCCTTAGAATAAAATGGGCAAAACAGGTCACCTTTTATATGGGTAGCCCGTGCAGTATGTGGAGTCAGCTAACCTGTAAAATTCCCCAGACTCAATGACTCTTTTTTTCAAGTAAATAAAAAGCATTCTTTCAACAGTTCTTTATTTGACATTAATTCTGGTTGTTTTCCTCTGAAGACACTCTAGTTTGCTATATTCTATTATAACGTGTCACTGAGAATACAACAAAGTTCCCTGCATTTGGCCTAACCACAAAGAACACAGAGGAATCGTGCATACGTTTATTAATGCAAACTATGACTACAAGTTTGCAGTGTTGGTAGCAGTTCAATTGGTGTCTTTGCACAAATAAATAAAAATTGCCCTTCCCAAGGCGCTCTCTACTGCCACCTGCCAAAAAAAAATGTTATGATTATACAAATCTACAATGATTGTGATGTGAGTGGCACCCCCTAGAGTTGTGTAGTGCAAAACCCGCACGTTGGGAAGCAGCATTGGTTACAGCAGTCTCATCACACTAACGTTGATTAGGCACCTACTAAATACTAGACATTTCATCACTTTTCATGTAATATCTAATCTTCCCAACAACTCTGCAAGGTCAATATCATAGCTAACACATAAGTGGCACTTACAAATGATAGACATCATGTTTGGTGCTTTGCATACACTAACTCTCCCCCAAAACAATCTTGAGCACACATTTTCACATGTTGTCTAGAAACTGTGGAACTTTTACCAATGGGCTTGTGCCCAGATATTAAACTATAATTGAGACCACTCAAACATTATCCCACTACTGGTATCTAAGTATAGTCCTCCTGTTTATGGTAGTGATCTCTTTCCATGGAACCAACTAAACCTATCCTAAAAAATCTCAGCTCCTCCTTTCATTCTTACTTTGATTTTACAGTCCAAAACAATGTTAGGAGCAACATATATAATATAGAACAAATCCAATCAGTTCTTTACAGATATAACATTCAGATATTTACAAAAGGCCACAAATGTTAGTTTGGTGAGTTACAATTTTTTTTTTTTCTGATAGATGGGTTATTCTGTGCTATTATGCCTTCCTGAATCTTTTCAAATGTCCCCTAAGCCTCCTTGCTTAATGGTCTCTGCCTATTTTTATATCAGTGTTTTCTTTATTTCATTTTTCTTTCCTCTTTCCATCTCTTCTTCCTAGTTTCATTATAGTCCTGCTTCTGGTCATGGCCTAGTATGCTCCTATCTGACTAAATCTCCAGCAGATAACGATGGTGATATATAAGGACAACCTGAAGTCTTTAGAGAATGAACAAAACTAGGCAGATATGGAAGAAGAGACCACCACGGGATGGTGTCCAATTTACTTATAGCCTCTAACTTGAAGGCCAGTAGTCCACACTGCATGGAATGACTAGAACTTAGAAACTCACAGTCTTACTGACTTGAAGAATCAGAGAAGTGAGTTCACGGCAACTACAGCCACTAGAAAGTGAGGGGGGATCTGGGGAAGAAGAGCACCACAGAAGGGGGGCCCACATTTTATATATAAACTCTTCCCCAAATATCTGGCTGATCCCTTAGCCATGCATTTGTGGGACCAAATACAAGCACCTCAGCGAAGGCTAAATGGATTGAATTTAGACAGGAGAGACAAGAGTCTGCAGTTTGAGTTCAGCCAAATTAACTGCTTGCAAGAATTAAATAAATAGCCAACCAAACAATCAATAAGTCAACACTTTTTGGAGAAACAAAACAGAATCCAGTCTCTACAATGTTTCATCTTCATGTCCTTGCGACAATCCAAAATTAACCCACATATGAAGAAACAAGAAAACATGACTCATTCTCAAGAGAAAAGAAATCAACAGAGGGGCTGGCCCGGTGGCGGAGGGGTTAAGTTCGCACGTTCCACTTCCTGTTGGCCCGGGGTCCGCTGGTTCGGATCCTGGGTGCGGATATGGCACCGCTTGGCACACCATGCTGTGGTAGGCATCCCATGGATAAAGTAGAGGAAGATGGGCATGGATGTTAGCTCAGGGCCAGTCTTCCTCAGCAAAGAGAGGAGGATTGGCAGTAGTTAGCTCAGGGCTAATCTTCCTCAAAAAAAAAAAAGAAATCAACAGAGACCAACCCAAGATGACCCAGATGTTAGAATGACAGGGTTTTAAAGCAGCTATCTATGGTAACTATGCTTAAGGATGTAAAAGGAAATATGCTCATAAGAAAGGATAGGATATCTCAATAAAGAAGTAGAAACTAAAGAAAAAACAAAATGGAAATTCTAGGGGCTGGCCCCATGGCCGAGTGGTTAAGTTCACGCACTCTGCTTAGGCAGCCCAGGGTTTCACTGGTTTGGATCCTGGGTGTGGACCTAGCACGGCTCATCAAGCCATGATGAGGTGGTGTCCCACGTAGCAGAGCCAGAAGGACTTACAACTAGAATATATAACCATGTACTGGGTGGCTTCGGGGAGAAGAAGAAGAAGAAGAAGAAGGAAAAGACTGGCAACAGATGTTAGCTCAGGTGCCAATCTTTTAAAAAATAAAATAAAAGGAAATTCTAAAACTGAAAAAAATATCTAAAATAAAAACTCACTGAATGGGCTTAACAGCGGAATGGAAATGAAAGGAGAAAGATTCAGTGACTTTGAAGATAGATAAATAGACATTACCAATCTGAAAAACAAAGCAGAAGACTGAGGGGAAAGAAAAAACAAAAACCATCAGCAGAATCTCAAAGTCTGATAAAAGAACAAAGGCAATTCAATGGAGAAAGGACAGTCTTTTCAACAAATGGTGCTGAAACAACTGGACATCCAAATGCAAAAAAAAAAAAAAGGAATCTAGACATAGGCTGTACACCTTTCACAAAAATTATCTCAAAATGGATCATAGACTTAAATGTAAAATGCAAAACTATAAAACTTCTAGAAGATAACATAGGATAAAACCCACGTGATTTTGGGCTTGATGATAACTTTTTAGATACAACACTAAAAGCACAATCTATAAAAGAAAAATTTGATAAGTTGGGCTTTGTTAAAATTAAAAACTTGTGCTCTGTGAAAGACAATGTTAAAAGAATGAAAAGACAAGCCACAGACTGGGAGAAAATACTTGCAAAACACTTATCTGATAAAGGACCAGTATCCAAAATATACAAAGAACTCTTAAAATTCAATAATGAAAAACCAAACAACCTAGCTAAAAAATGGGTAAAAAATCTGAACAGACACCTCACCAAAGATGATATACAGATGGCAGGTAGCTATCAGATGATCATCATATGTCATTAGGGAAGTGCAAATTAAAATAACAAAGAGATACCACCGCACGGCTATTACAATGGCCAAAACCTGGAACAGTGACAACCCCAAATGCTGGTGAAGATGTGGAGCAATAGAAACTCTCACTCACTGCTGCTGGGAATGCCACATGGTACAGCCACTTTGGAAGACAGGTTGGCATTTCTTATGCAACTAAAACTAAAGGTATTTTATCCATATGATCCAGTAATCCTGCTCCTTTGCATTCACCCAAATGAGCTGAAAACTTACATCCACAAAAAAACCTGCACAAGAATGTTTATAGCAGCTTTATTCATAATTGCCTAAACTTGGAAGGAACCAAGATGTCCTTCAGTAGGTGAATAGATAAACAAACTGTGGTACATCCAGACAATGGAATATTATTCAGCAATAGGAAGAAATGTGCTATCAACTCACGAAGAGAGATGGGGGAAACTTAAACGCATACTGCTAAGTGAAAGAAGCCAATCTGAAAAGGCTCCATGCTGTATGATTCCAACTACATGACATCTAGAAAAGGCAAAACTAGAGATGCAGTAAAAAGATCAGGGGTTGAGGTTGGGGAGGGAAAGAGGGATGAACGGGTGGAGCACAGGGGAATTTTAGGCAGTGAAACCACTCTTTATCACACTGTAATGGTAGATCCCTGTCTACACATTTGTCAAAACGCATAGAACTATACAAAACAGAGTAAGTCTTAATGTCAACTATGGATTTTAGTTAGTAATAATGTATCAATATTGGCTCATCAGTTGTAACAAATATAGCACACCAATGCAAGATATTAACAATGGGATATCAGGGTAAAATAAGGGGGTATACACTAATGCTCTGTACTTTCTGCTCAGTTTTTCTATAAACCTAAAACTGCTCAAAAAAATAAAGTTTATTAATTAAAAAAAGGCAGATAGAAAAAAATATGGCAGAACCTCAAGGACTGACAACACAACTGGCATCACAGAAGGAGAGGAGAATGGGTTAAAAAAAAATCTGAAGGAATAACAGCTGAAAATTCTCCCAATTTGATGACATACATTTACAGATCTGAACTGACAAGAGATTGTCACATATTGAGGTATATGAGCTAGCTATTCTGGTTTAAACCTGATTCAGCCTGAACTAAAGAAGCCTGTATTGCCTATCAAACATACATTGTACATCTGCTTTAACCATTAAAGTAAAGCATGCATTAAACATTATCTCAAAATAAGAGTGCACTCTGTTAAGATAACAATGCATACTTCCCCTCCCACCAAGCCAGTATCAGCAACACCCCATCTGTAAGCCAGTAGTGGTACTTAGTCCTGAAGATTAGTTCCCTTTCCTGGACATCAGGGTAACGTTGGCCTGCTAATCTGCAACTGAATACCTCTTTGAAACATTGATGAATATGTATCCTGGGTGTGTGTGATGTATGCTCTTTGTTCTAAAAAGGTATAAAACTGTACAGAAAACCATGCTTCTCCAGGATGCTTTCTTCCTTTGTGGAGACTGCCTTCAGGGTTAACAGTCCTGAGCCCGACTCAAGTACAGGTCACTTTATCTCTCTTATCTCTAGAACGGTTATTGATTATTTGTGTCAACAAAGCTCAGTAAACCCCAAATAGAATAAATGCAAAACACACACACACACTCACTCACTTTGGGTCAACACTGTCAAACTTCAGAAAACTAAAGATAAAGTGATAATATAAAAAGCCAGAAAAAATTGCACATTCTATATATGGAAATGATTCCAATGACCACTGACTTATCAGAAACAATGTAGGCTAATTTTATCTGTCTATCCACATACTTCCTTTCATGAGTTTGTTTCCTATACTTTATAATCTCAGAAAGCATTTTTGTGTGGGGAAGTGCTAATGGTGAAATATGAGATATCTACAAAAGAGTGTAGGTGTGAAATGAAAACAAAAGCAAGAACTTGCCCTTTATTTATAACATTTCTGCTTACTTGGTGCTCCCAGATTGTAAATGTCAGCTTGAGTAAGGCTAACACCCAACCGATGCAATTGTTTTGAATGGGGAAAATGCTACAAAATATATTTAAAAAAATAACCTGGAATGTGCAGCTACAAAGACTAGGTAATTTAAAGAGTTTTTTCTTGTAATTTCATAAACTGGATATCATGTTAATAATTACTTGATCTGGTGTCAACTTTATGTAAATGTCAAAAGGTCTAAAATTTAACAATCTTTAACAACAAACTAAAATCTTGCTTATTTTAAAAGGCTCTGAAAATTCAGAAGCTACAGATTTCCAAAGACAGTGAAAAGACATATTAATCCAGAGCAGGGTGAGTCAGAAATGCCAAGAAAGGGCCTGGCAAGGTGTGCTCATGTGACTGTACAGCAAAAACAACAATAGAGGATAAATAGTTCGGAGTGCTGCCTTCCTTTTTATCACATTGTTAGGTAAAAGCAACTGGGATGGGTGCTAATAAAAAACAGAGGACTGCTTCTTGTTGACAGAAATCTGGTAAGTTAACGACAATCTTTATCAAAGTCAATTATGCTCGCATTCACATCTGTCCTTTTCCCTCCAATAATCAGTTACATCTTCCTCTCTCTTATCCTGTAGTCCTGCAAGCCCCTGCTACTCCACTTTAGAGAAGTGCCTATCTACAATGTATCCTAACTAGCCTATACAACAATCACCCTTTGAAGCTCAGGCTTGGGTTGTAGTCACAGCCTCTAATTATCTGTTAATAACTACTATCACAGACAAGCTATTTTGCCTTTCTAGGCATCAGCGTCCTCATCTGTAAAACAGAGAAAAGGGTAAAAAAAAAGGATCACTAGTTCTACCAGCACAGTAAACTGTATCACAAATTTATAAACTTTATACTTCCTTAGTAGAGGTGTTAGTGTACATTCTTTTTCTTTACTGGGTTCATAGTTTTCATCAAATTTTCAAAGGGGTTTGTATTACAAGAAAATAGTAAGAACCACTGATAAAATATTAAACAGAAATCAATAGAAGTATTATTTTCTTTTTAAAAAGTTCATTACAATGCAGGTTTGGTTTTTTTTTTTTGGCTGAGGAAGATTCACCCTGAGCTAACATCCACTGCAATTTCCTCTTTTTCTATGTGAGTCACCGCCACAGCATGGCCACTGATAGGTGCATGGTGTAGGTCCACACCCAGAGTTGAACTCTGGGCCTCATGAAGCAGAGCATGCTCAACTTAACCACCAGGCCATCTGGGCTGGTGCAACACAACACAGCTTTTAAATGAACTGGGTTTTCTGAACACCTTGTCTAGAAAAAAAAATCAATATGCTGTTTATTAAGTAAATGTAGTAAACTCAGAGTTGGAAAGAGCACTGATGAACTAAATCCAACTGTACGAAACTGGATACACTACCCTCTGTCCTACAATACCTGCTTTTCACTGGAACTATTCACATGCCATTTTGGCTCTCCAGAGCTCCAGATCCCCTAACCAACTGCCTACCTGACATCTCCACTTGAGTGTGTCAACCTTCTCTTCCAAATCTATCCCTTCCCCCATTTTCCTCACTCTGTAAGTGGTACCATCCTGAACACAATTCCTCAAACCAGAAACATGAAGTCATTCTTGACATTTCCTTCTCATTGACCTGATACATCCAACCTCTCACCAAATTCTATCAAATCCACTTCCAAATCTATCCCAAATCATTCCTCCCCCTTTCCCCAAATCCACTTCCCCCCACTGGAATCAAAACCATCATGTGCTGTTGCCTGGACCTCTGCATTTTTTTTTTTAAAGATTGGCACCTGGACTAACAACTGTTGCCAATCTTTTTTTCTCTGCTTTATTTCCCAACCCTCGCCCCCGCCCCAGCCCCCGCCCCCGCCCCCGCCCCACCACACACAGTTGTATATCTTAGTTGCATGTCCTTCTCGTTGTGGGATGTGGGACGCTGCCTCAACGTGGCCTGAGGAGCGGTGCCATGTCCGCGCCCAGGATCCGAACCAGGGGCCGCCCCAGCGGAGCACGCGAACTTAACCACTCGGCCACGGGGGCCGCCCCCTGCATTAGATTCTTAAGGGGTCTGAACTTCTCATTGCTACATAGACAGCCTGATAGCCCTGAGTGGAAATCACATCCTGTCTTTCCCCTACTTTTAAAGTCTTCCATTGCCTTCCACTGAATTTAGAATACCTCCTTCTCGCCCCCCGCCCCCCTTCACAGAGCCCGCAGGACCCTGGACTACCAGGCTGTTGGGTCTTAGATCTTGCCAAGAGTTTGCCTACCCCGCAGCCTCGATATAAAGTGCTCTACCTGAATGTTCTTCAGGGGACACATTAAACAAGGACAAGCTTTCACACCCTTAAAACTAAAATTCCATTGACTGTGACTTTGTTACGAAAAGGGAGGTGTGTATTTTTTTCCTAAAGTTAACCCTATAACTTTTATATTTAGTGACTGTACTTTCCTGCGGTCACTCAAAAGGATGGAACGGGGAGGGAATAAGGCAGGTCTTCCAACAGAACGCCACCAAGCATTTTGGGGGAGCAGGTTACTCGGGCAAAAATCCCCTGGCGACCCGCAGAAAACACCCATTCCTCCCCGCGCGCCCTGCCCACCCCGGGACCAAGTCCGAGGCAGCCGGGCTCGTCTGCGACGCCTGCTCCCCCCAGGCCGCCTCCCGCTTACGGCGCCGGCCCAGGCTTCCTACGAGCTGAACTCCAAGGAGATAGGTCTCCGACGCACGAAGAAGCGGAATGACCCAGAAGCAAGCAAACCGTGGCTCGGCTCTCAACTGGAAATGGCAGCGCAGTCACTGTCACCAGTGCTTTGCAAGTACGTTTTCTCCTTAAGTCCTTCCGGGCTGGGTTTTGTCAAGTCCCCTTTAGGGCTCATGAGACGCCCCCGACTCTCCGCCGAGACCGGACGCGAGGCCCGGCAGGGGAGGGCAAGACCCCCGGGGGAAGAGAGGCGGGGCCGCGGCGCTCACCTCGCAGCAGGGCCATGGCAGCGCAGGAATTCTTCTCCGCCGACGCAGAGGGCGCCCCCCACCGCCACCCGGTCTTTAACAGCAGGGGGCGGTGCCCCGCGAGGCCACGACCCCGCCCTTTGCCCTACTTTCCGTCCGGCAGCCCCGCCCGCGGCTCCTCGCTCTGGAGGCTCGCTGCTGCCCTCTGCGCGTCAGCCCGTTGGAAGCAAACGTGCCAAAACGGGCCTCCGGCTTCGGGCCTTAGAGAGAGCGTTCCTTGAGAGCGGACTTTTGCCTCACCTTCTTGTTTTGAGAGACTTTACCTCTCTGTTTCCAAGTCGAGAGAATGATCTGACTCTACCCTACTCATCCTATCCCTGGTCTCTAAATCCACCCCCGACAACGAATTAGCGTTTCCCTTGATGGCCACCGCGGATTCTTTTGGAAACATGGGACTACGCGTCCGGACGCCAAGATTCCAAAAGCGGAAGTGGTTTGAGGGAGGGTGGGCGTGGGCGGGACACCGAGGACGGCGCGAGAGGATTGGCTGAGCCGCCGCGCAGGGCTGCAGTGGGTGGCTGCGCAGACCAGGGGCAGAGGCCGAGGCCGAGGCCGAGGCCGGAGTCCCTTGGCCGGTGTGGGGGCGGTGAGGTTGGCGTGTAAGGGGTGCTTAGTTTGTCGTAGGGCAGGGTTGCCCCGTGGTCCCCAGTGCAGCTCCCGGATGAGCTCGCAGTATTTTCCTTATATGATCAGGCCCCACTGCTGGCGGCGCCGCTTGCCTGGAGCCTGAGAGGATTATGAAAACGTGTTGGGCGAGGTGGGGCCAGGGGACCGGGGGCGGGCAGATGAGGGGCAGCCGCTTAGGCTAGAGAGGAGGGAGGTTTCGGGAGGCCTCTGCCACTGTGACTGTGAGCCCTGGTCGATGATGACGTGACCACTGCGCAATCTGAGTTCTGGGAACCATGATGGAGGGTGTACTGAGACCGGGCGAGCAGGACGCGGTAGATCCGCAGCGCGGGGCTCCGAGGTGGTCCAGGCTGCCTCTGGCTTGGTTCGCGTGGGGGTGGGCAACTTGACTCTGGTTTAATCCTTTTCTTCTTTGTGTTGCTTTGGTTTGAGGGAATGTGGGAAAGAGTCAATTCAATACAGAAGTAAGTTCCGAGGGGTATTAACTTTAAAAAATACGTAAACTACGTTTTCACAGCAAGTATCTGTAGTCAGTGGAATTCTGATGGTGAGTAGTGTTAAAAAAACAAAACTCAATGGAGTAAATTTGAACACCTAAGTGGCTTTATTAGGCGATTCATGAACTAGGCAGCACCTCCTCCAGCAAGCAGAGAGACACTCTGAGGAGTTACACGAAATGGAAAGTTTTTATAGGCAGAAGGAGGGTGGGGCAAGCAGGTATTAACAAAAGAAGAGAAAGGGTTATTTTTATGCCAGGACATCATCTTGGGGGAAGGGAACCACAAGAGTTTTATCATGGAGATTACCTCATTGCTGCTAATCAGGAAATTTCATATTGACTGTCAAAGGTCACATTCCTGGGATAGGTTGAAAACTGCCATTAAGTCTTGGTTTGCTGTCACAGGGGCCATTTTTGGGCCTATTTCTTTTTTTAACAGTAGATCAAAGCTTGCCACATACCAGAGGACCGTTTTTTTCCGCTTGCATCTTCTGAATGACGAGTGATGATAAAAGCTGGACACTGTGCACCCAGCATTGTGCCAGGCACTCACGTACACTGTTTATATTTGTCTACCCAGGTCATGTAACAACTATTATGTAACATAGAATAACATTGGTCAACTGAAATGAAGAATCTAGGTGATATTAGTGAGGGAGTTACTCAATAATCAGTGTGAGGAGGTCGAACCCCTGGAAACAGTTCAACAGAGCACTCTGATGGAATTGCTCTGAGGTCTGAGTTTAAATGCAGCTTAGATCTCTCACAAAACAGTGTACGTGCAGGGAAGAGGAAAAGGAAAAATTTAAAACTAGATTTCAAAAAAAGGGATAGAGTACATCTGGGCTTTTCTCTAGATTATACATTGAAAGTAACATAAATAAGATCTCCTTGGTTGTACATTAAACAAGTTCAGAGATGCTGGTGTTATTTCTGAGTGGAGGGAGGCAAGGACCAGGTAGTTAATTATTCCCTCAGTCTCTAAAACATGCAGCTGGGAAATGTGAGAGCGAAGTTCCCCTTTTATCTTTCCTGCTGTGGATCTGTCCAGCTGGTGTCTTCAGTCATGAGGTGTGGGGTTGCAAGGTTATTCTGACACAAGCTGAGGGTGGACTGTGTGGCTGCGTCATAGTACAGCGTGGATTTTTATTGTACTCACTTAAAGCAGTTTGCTTGCTAGATTCACCTGTTAGGCCACGGAGAGGGGTCCCAAAAATCGGTCCACGCATATACATCAGACAAATCCAAATTGAGGGACATTCTGCAACCTAATTAAATAGGTGGGGTTTTCCCATTTTATGGATGAGAAAGCTTAGGCCAAGAGAAACCAAAGAACTTGCCAAGGCCTCAAATCTAGAAAATTGCTGAAGTAAAATTTTGAATACTTGATACGCAGAAGCCAAGGCCCACATTGTCTCCAGAGCTTATGGGATGCAGAATATAGGAGTGGGGATAGAAAAACAGACAGGTAGCCTTAACTAAGGTGTATGTTACACAAAACAGGAAAGGAGGTGACTCTTCTTTGGAGGAAGAAATAAAGTATTTTGGAAGAAACCTTGGTAAGGATAAATTTCTATACTTGGCAGTATATGGTAGCTTAGGTTCAGAAGCTTTATTTGCTTTTTGGGGGACTGGGTGTGAGATAAAGTGTAGTTTCAGGTAGGTGGAGAAGTGAGTCAATATTGTCATTCCTAGATCAGCCCTTCTCAACCAGGGTTCCTACAGAAAATGATTTGAGTAACGATTTTCTCAGTTCTCTCAAGGAGGGTACAGAGGTAGCCTCTTTATCAAGAAGGAATGTCTTCCTCTCCAGTTTCATTGGCCTGAATTGAGTTGTGTGCCCATGCCATAGCAGCAGAAGCAGCTGGGAAGAAAGATATCTGGCCTTTTCAGCTTCTGTCTTGGAAAGTGGGCTCTGCCAGTAAGGATAGAATCTGGAGAAGGCTGTTGGGTAGGTGACCATCAGTGTCAGCCACAAAGGCCTTTATTAGCAATTACATAGTAGACTTTCATACAGCCTACACCCTCTCATATTGCATATCGACATCTCTAAATTGCTATGGTGCATTTGGATTTTCATATCTTAGCTCATGATTGAGAATTTGGAGCTCTAGCCTTTTGGCACTACCTGTCAATCAAGAGTTCTGCTTTAGCAGTGTTCTCTCTTTGGAACATAGCATTGTTTGTCTGGTTAGTAGACATTTGGTCCTGTCCAAAATGTCTGTGGACACGTTGGGTCCATGCCAAAAGGTTCTTGAAATTTGGTCCTGTCCAAAATGTCCATGAGCATATTTGGTCCATGCCAAATGGTCCTTGGCAAAAACGTCCATGCATAGAAAACATCCCTCGGTTCAAATAGCTCATAATGTTTATTTATACTTTTGGTTTGTAGGATTAATATATAAAAAAATACTGTCATGTTTTATTGACCCAATAATTGTGTTGTGGCTGTATTGCCAATAATAACCCTTGTTTCCTCGGTAGCCTAGTTGGTAATGGCACATGGGGTTAATAGATGGGTGGGGGTTTGAATCTTGCAGAAAAGCAGGATTTATAATAACTATGTGCACCAAGGAAGAGTCCTATAGTTAGAGAAATGCACAGAGGACAACAAGTCGAGAATGAGATCTTGGGGTGCATGGTGCATTAATATCATTAATATGTCACTGGGCATTTGGTTGGATGTAGCTGGGTCTTTCAATAAGGGTGGAGTTTGAAGGGAGGAGCTTGGGTAGTGAAAGCACTGAAATAAACACTTTACAGAGCATCTCGCTTGGGAGGCATGAGAATGGGTGTGGCTCTCCTACCACATAGCAGTCAAGTGTAATAGCTGCCATGAGAGGGATACCGGGCATCTAATTAACCTCCCTGCAACTATCCCATCACCCAGGGTTAATTGGCAGTGTTTCCCTTGAATGATGTCCTATAGAGGTATGATTGCAGTAGACTGAAAGAAGTGTCCACCACTATTTGGAGAGGTTTTAGTGGGTGTGACTCCCACACTTAGCTGCCAATCATTGTGGACCACCATGCCCTCAGTTGGTGCCTCCCTACTGGTCCACCCTGGCTGAACTGAGTGTTGAATTTATAAGACATTAGTAAGGTTTCCCTTACCAGTAAACCAGTGACCATCAGTTAGATGGCTACAAAAGAAAAAAAAATAACCGTTCTTCTGTTGCTTGGCAATACAATGTCTTTATTTGAAAATTCTCAGCAGAATATGGCAGAAATATTATACTCACAAAATGAAAAGCCAAAATTACATTATAATGGTTTTGGTTACTGTTTCCATCCCTTTAACAGAGATAGGAGTAAAAGGTACCCGTGCTGTGAAGAGAGAAGAGTCTGCAATGCCCAATGCACGACTAGGCAGGATCTGGATGACATTACAATCATTCAAGATGAGATAGGAAAACATTAGCGCAACGTTAGTTTGAAGGGGAAGGAAGGAAAACCCTGAATAGGTTAAAACACATGCAGAAGAAGAGTCAAATGTAATGCCATCTCATGTACTTCAGAGAACCCTCCGTGATATTCATGATGAAGAGGTCCTGTTAATCCTACCAAAAAGAAACTTACTAAAGATGCAAGTAAGTAGAATTCAAAACAGACATCTACCTCCACACCCAACTTCATTGCATGGAATTGAAATTCCAGAGGACTACAAAGTGACTAGACGTGGAGAACAATTTTTTATCCATGATTTCGGTGCTCAAGATCATGAAAGAATTCTTATTTACAGAACTTATGACAGTATTCGATATTTAAGTGCCAATACCACATTATTCAGTGATGGCACCAACACAGTTCACTCAGTTATTTACTGTGCATGGTATAGTATTGGGTTATACTATGCCATTGACTTACACTTTACTATGAAAAAGTGAAAAGATACAGATGTATATATGTGAGGAAGTACCTTCACTTGCACGCGAAAGAAACCTCAACATGAACACGTCATTGTGCATGATGAATTTTGAGATTGCAAATATGAATGCGATTTGACTACTCCTACCAAATGCACAGTAACAGGATGTTTGTTTCACTTTTCACAATCACTGTGGCGAAAAATATCTTCTTTAGGTCTAACACAAGTATTTGACAATGGAAAGTAACACCTGTAAGTGTGCATCCATGTTGTTTGGACTTTGATCTGTGCCTTTGGAAGATGTAAATGAAACTTTTGAGTATATTGTGGAGAATGCAGAAGAAAATTTAGATGAGCTAATGGGCTGTGTTGAGAGAGTATATATCAGTGGAAGGCATGGCAGGGGCAAAAGAGGATGAGAAGCTTCAAGATTTCCACTAGAAACTCAAAATATTTATACAGCAATACTGAACAGTGGTCACAGGATGAACAATGCAGTGGAAGGCTGGTATAGCAGATTTCAAAAGCTGATGGTAGTGCCTCATCCTTCAATTTGGAGATATTGGAGTGTTAAAAGAAACAGCAAAGCGATGAACAAGTTATCGCCCAGGTTCTTGGTGGTCACACTCAAATATGGCCACCAACTTCACAATAGCAACAAAATCAAATTTGTATAACAGAAATTGTTAGCAGATATATCAAATGTAAAGCCAATAATCAGGTCAATATATACTTGAGAGCAATTGCTCGTCGACTTAAGAGTAACCCTGCCAAACTTCATGACGAAGAAGAACAAATGTGAAATCCAGAATTCATCATGAATTACATAAAATAATGTAAGTAAAATTTTAATGAAGTTAAATGTATTATTTAACGAATCATTGGCCAAATGTCTCAATGGATGTTTAGGACAGGAACAAATATCAAGGACCTAGGACATTTTCGGCATGGACCAAATGTCTCCATGGACGTTTGGGATAGGACCAAATATTGAGGACCTTTTGGCGTGGAGCAAATGTCTCCATGGATGTTTTGGACTGGACCAAATGTCTTGCAAAGGTTTGTGCAATTGCTTTGATTTGTTATTGAATTCAGTGTTAACAGTTATCAAAAAGGAGTGGAAAATAGACAAACTAAAAATGCTGCTAAGTGAGTGTAGTGCCTGGCACGTGGGAGGCAGTCAATAATTATTTGTGACATTGAATACTACTACTGATGATAAAATTGAAACCCAAATAGAATTCTTTATGTGAGCCAAAATCAGCACATTTTATCTTAAACTGACACTCTGTGAACTTAAGCCAGTCAACTGTGTATTTTGTAATGAAGAAAATAAAAATTAGAGAACATATGTGAAGTGAATTATGCCTAAATGTGAGATACAGTGGAGGAAATAAACAGATCTTTAGTTATTAAAAAGTATTTATTTCCACAAATTTTTATCCACAGCTGAATATTACAGTGACTAATACAAGTATTTTGCTATAAACAAAGATGTAGTTTACAGATTTGTTCAAAATTGGAAAAATATTTTTATCAGTAGTATTTCTTCTACAATGTTAGATTCAGCCCTGAATAAGATGTGAACCCCGTCAGAGGAACAGTCCTTTATCTAAACATCAGTTGGCAAAATGTTGTATCCAAATCTGGATTATTCTGATACAATATCACTTTAGAAAGTAGCTCAAATTCATTTCTGATTGATCCCTTTTATTAGAATTAGAAATTTTTTTTTAGGAAAAACAATCTTTAGTATCTAATGACCTTTACAATAAGGAAAAAAACACAGTCCTATGTTTTATTGTCATTGGCATCAACCTCTAATTTTCTATATCCCTAACTCTCTAATTATGGCACCAACGTGTACAAAAAGTGAATTATGACTATTTGGCTTCATGCAGCAAATTAATCTGAGAAACTTACCACAGAGAAATACCTATGATGAAAAACTACAGGGTCCGGCCCCATGCTGTCACATTTTAGTCACCGTTTAGTCCCACAGGCACTGTACAAGTGATTTAATACCCCTGCTGCTTTGGAATTAGGTCAAATGTGTGAAAACATTTAAATTTACTATATGCAAAAGAAATGGATTCTAATTTATTACCATAATCTTAGTACATTCATTAAGGCTCTAAGTAAATATTTATGAATTGATGGTAGTAGTGTTAATTTTTTTCTAAGTTTTTCAAGTTTGTAGTTTTGTCTTTTGTTTTTACAAAAGGCTTAAAATTTAGTGTAGGAATATCAAGGGAAGAAACTCCTATTAACATGCTCCATGGAAAGGAGGAAAAATGTCTATTTTCCTTTGGGTCTCATCTACTTGCCAGCTCCCATCAAGCTACCTGTAGCTGTGATGGCACAGGGACAATGCATGTGGGTTATGTGCTCATCAGCTTCAGCAACAATTATCCATTAATATGTCCATATGCACATTACTATAGGTGAACAGATAGGTCCCATTTAATACTCAAAACACAAATTGTTTAATCTATAAATATTTGATTCTTGAGTAATCTTTAAAATGCTTCTGATGTCTCAAAAGACAAATCAAAACTCTACCATGATGTTATGTTGAACATTAAAATTCTTCCCACGGCAACACTTATTTCAGAGAAATAATTGATGTCAGTTATCTTAGTAACTGCTAAAGGCACCGAGTGAGAAAAGTGTCAACTAGATTTTAAATATTGAAAAATAAAGATATCTGGTGCAGAGCTGAAATCTTTATGTTGAAATAAGTTAGTCATTACTGATTTCATGAAATTGGAAAATGTTTGAGTTGAACTGACTTTTAAAAAATGCAAATATTAATAATGCTAACAAAAGATTATTAAAGTTTCCCTAAAGATGCTTCTTCCAATCTCTACGTGTTAAGTTAAATAGGGCAGATCTAAACATTTAAGTAACCAACTACTATATTTCTTTATTGTTAGTGGTCCCTAAAAGACTGTTTGTAAAGTATTTCTAAATTAAGTACAGCTCCAGTGAAATACCTTTGTCTTTTGGAAGAGGAGAACTAAATCTGCCATTCCTTAGGCTAAGGAGACAACTATTCATAAGGTCCGACCCCTCATTTATTCTAATTGCCAAGCTTTTATTCCAGTCTTTGGCACCTAGTGATTAACCGACCAGTGACAGCAGAGAGGTAGTGACCCAAAGAGATCTAGAGAATGAGCGTTAAGACAGTACGTACGTAAGGACAGTAAGCCATTGCATTTAGGGAATCACTGCTTTTCAAACTCCTTAACACTCTAACAAGGCATTTTTGGTTATCTTGAAGATTTAGGACAGTCCTTACATGCAAGACTCATTTTTAAACTAAAGTGCAGTAAAAAGCAAATTATGGTTAACTTTAAAAAGAGGTAGCCACAGACCCAATTGGTTTAGACTGGCCTTCCAAAGTCAGTGTGTGGGTTGAAGGGTGTGTGTTGTGGATGTCCGATTATGTAACCGTAAGAAGGGAAGGCACAGCTCTGTGCAGACCCCCGAGAGAAGCCTGGATGTTTAATGTGGAGGTAGAGGGGATAATGCCCATGACGCTGATTTGGACATGATGGTCAGCAGTCTTCACCCAGGTGCTGTGCCTGGTTCTGCCCAGCGGGCAAGGAGAATGACTGAGGAAGCTGAGCTGTAAGGACCCAGTACACAAGACTTGGAGGGCTTGGAGTGTGTTGTGTTTCCAAGAGCCTGATGAATTGAGTGGCTGAAGAAGGTGGGAGGTGGTGTGTGTGTGTGCTTGCAATTCATGGGGAAATTTTATCTTCTTGATGTAATATAGAGGCTCTTCTGTGATTTGCAAACACCATCTGTTCCTGTCATGGGAACAGCATGCTATCATTTACCAGAAATATGGAAAAAAATAGTAAAAAAGGAGCATAAAGAATATATTGGGTTTTCTAACTGAATGCTTGCTTTTAAAGAGATTAGAAAAAAATTTATAAAAGCAGCAAACATAAAATCTGTTGGAACATTATCACTGCATACTCTTTTAGTCCTTATTTCAAAGCAGAGATATTTATGATTTTTATGTGGTAAATTTGAAAAATGTTGAAAATCACCTGAAAAGGGAAAGTTGACGTAAGCTATTCTCTTTAAAAAGAACACACACAAGGGGCTGGCCCTGTTGCCAAGTGGTTAAGTTCGCGCGCTCTGCTGCAGGCGGCCCAGTGTTTCGTTGGTTCGAATCCTGGGCGTGGACATGGCACTGCTCATCAAGCCACGCTGAGACAGCGTCCCACATGCCACAACTAGAAGGACCCACAATGAAGAATATACAGCTGTGTACCGGGGGGCTTTGGGGACAAAAAGGAGAAAAATAAAATCTTTAAAAAAAAAAAAAGAACACACAAAAAATTCAAAAACTTTTGGATAATAATTTACTAATTCCTGAAGTGATTTTTTAAAAAGTTGTTCAAATAATCTGTTCCTTTACTATTTTGGTTATCTGGCATTTCTAGTGCATTCTGTGATGTTCTTAGTGGAGGTTTAATGGCAGTAAGGGATTGCAGGCTTTCATATTGACTTATTTGGTTTTTAATCTGTAAATAAAACAACAGTTGTTATTCTTTTCTAACACTTAGCTTATATAGATTTTTGTGAAAGTTTTGTTGACTCAGTAAGTGCATGGACTAGCCTTGGAAACAAAGAAGGCTGTCTTTCCATCTTGCTCACATTTTAGGTTTGGGACAGCAGCATTTTTAGCATAACTCATCCGTAAAGCCAAGACTACACAAAGGGTTTGAGCACATTAGGGACCGAGACTTGTAATTTTGCTTCAGAAACCACTACTAAAAATGTTTAGTCTGGAAGTCAATTACACCATGGTCTCTGCATCAGCAGGCATTAAAATTAACCTTTGGGATACTTCTCAGAAGGCCCAGGCCTGTATTTTCCTCCTCAAAACACCTCCCCACAAACTCATCCACACCTATGGTTTGTTTACCTGGGGAAACGTCACTCACTAAATGACAAATACATGGTTATTAATAGCATTATTTGTTAAAAGTCCTCGGAAGGCAATTTATACAATTTACATATTTTTATTTTACTTTGGACATTCTCCAGTTATAGGCAAAGATTAAAACTAGGCAGTTTCTCTTTTAGAGTCTGGCACTGTTTATACGGCCATGGGGACTGTTTGGTGGCTGTAGATTACAATGTATATTTGTTTAGACCGAAATCATACTTAAAAAAAAACTTCCACATTTCAAGTGTTTTTATTCCGAGCAGTAGGTACAAAAAAATAATGACAGATGTGTCTTATTCTGTATAGTTCAGCACTCTGCACAGGCTCTCAATCTCAGATTTGATGCACTTTTAGAGATTTAACAAATCCCTAAAATCATTTTATGGTATATGCTTCCTTCTTGCTCTCACTGGCCATTGAGCCCAAGTTGGAAATGTGCATTTTCAGACTTCATTGAGGAATTCCAGATTGAGACATGCTGGGATGTGGATCGAGTCCATGGTCAGAGAAGATGGATTAAATGGGAACAAAACAGGAAACATGTGCTTGAAGTCTAACAGCAGTTGCTGAGGGTCATTCCGCTCTTGTAGCTGTGCCTGTGGGGAAGAGTAAGATCATGTAAGATACTTCCTCCACCTAGAAATAGCCAGTTTAAGTGAATTCGCAAAAGTGAATTGGCACATATCGTGGAAATACTTCTGTTAAGATAATTAGGTAGGACTACAGCATCATGTGGTGTCCTATCCCTGAGATATTCAGCAGGGAAAGAAGCCCTGGTTTAGGTGAGTTGGAGATCAGATGACTTCAACCTTCCTCCTAATTCTAGCATTCTTTTAACAATTTTCCATCTAAGGGAGACTAGAAAAATATACTTCAGGTGCAAATCATGTGGAGAGGCAGTGTGATGAGCTGGTGAAGGCCATGGGCTCTGGAGGCAGACAGCTTAAGCTCTAATCCTGGCACCACCCTGGGCAAGTTCCTGAACCTTTCTATGCTTCATCTGTAAAATGGAATGGCAAGAGTGACATCACACAAAGTGACAGACTAGGAACTCCTAGGGGTCAGTCCCTCCACTGAAGTAACCACTGAGCTGGAAAAAGCAATTGGTATCAATTATCTCGGAACTCTGGACCCTGATTGGACACTGACAACAACCAGGAGAGTGCTTGATGAAGGGAAAGCTGCCAATCTTTGCCAAGAGAGTGGTGTGTGAGAACCAGCTACCATTCCCCAGTCTCCAGCCCCACTGCAGCTGTGGGGATAGCCCTCACACTCCTGGAGCAGCTGGCTGGTGCCAGGTCTGGCAGTGGGACTTTGTCCTCCATAAATTTGGGGTTGTATACTTTGGTCTGGCGGTTCTGAACGACTGGCACAGATGCTTGCCTTGGTTTTTGGCTCTCTTGGGATGCAGTGGCACCAACTGGAAGATTTAAAGGGATAGAGCTCCTCTCCTTCTCCCCTCTATTGGGAGGCAGACATTTTAGGAAAAGTATAATAAGTGAAATGAAAAATTTCAGTTCAATGAAGGAGTTCAACAGCAGACTTGAGCAGCCAGAAGAAATGATCAGTTAACTTGAAGATAAGGCAATTGAAATTCTCCAGTTTGAGGAGCAGATAGAAGAAAGAATGAATCAAAAAGTGAACAGAGCCTGAGGGACCTGTGGGACACCATAAAGCATACCTACATGTACATCATAGGAGTCCCAGAAGGAGAAGAGAGAGAGAAAGGGGCAGCAAAATATTTGAAGAAATAATGGCCAAAACCTTCCCAAATCTGATGAAAGACAGACACACACACACCCCCTACGCAGAAGCTCAACAAACTCCCAGCAGGATAAACTCAAAAAGGTTCACAGTGAGACACACTACAGTCAAATTATCAAAACCCAACATCAAACAGGGAATCTTTGGGGTTGGCCCTGTGGCCAAGTGGTTAAGTTTGCGTGCTCTGCTTTGGCAGCCCAGGGCTTCCCTGGTTCAGATCCCGGGTGTGGACATGGCACTGCTCATTAGGCCATGTTGAGGCGGCATCCCACATGCCACAACTAGAAGGACCCACAACTAAAATAAGATATACAACTATGTACTGGGGGGATTTGGGGAGAAAAAGCAGGGAAAAAAAATTTAAAATTTAAGAGGGAATCTTGAAAGCAGCAAGAGAGAAGTGATTCATCACATACAAGCCATCTTCAATAAGATTAAGAGCTGATTTCTCATGAAAAACCACAGAGGCCAGAAGGCAGTGAGATGACATATTTAAAGTCCCAAGAGAAAAAAACCTGGCAACCAAGAATTCTATACCTGGCAAAGCTATTCTTCAAGAATGAAGGAGAAATTAAGTCATTTCCAGATAAACAAAAGCAGAGGGAGTTATTTACCAGTAGACCTGCCCTACAAGAGATACTAAAGAAAGTCCTTCAGGCTGAAATGAAAGGACATTAGATAGTAACTCAAAGCCGTAAGAAGTAAAGAACACTGGTAAAGCTAACTACATAGGTAAATGTAAAAGTCAGCATTATACTTTTGCTTTGTAACTCTTTTTTCGTATGTGATTTATATACAAGTAGAAAACAAAAATTATAAATCTCTGTCAATGGGCACACATATATAACATGTGACCTATGACAATAACAACCTAAGGCAGAGGGGTGGAGATGTATAGCAGCAGAGTATAAATGTACTATTGAAACTAAGTTAGTATTACTTAAACTAGGTTGCTATAAATCTAAGATGTTAATTGTGATCACCAAGGTAACCACAAAGAAAATCACTAAAAAGTATAGAGAAAAGGAAAGTAGGTTTCAAAATGGTACGCTACAAGAAATAAACACATAAAAAAGGCAGTGATGGAAGACTTGAGGAACAGAAAACATATAAGACGGACAGAAAACAAGTAGCTAAATGGCAAAAGTAAATCCTTTATCAGTAATTACTTTAAATGCACATTTAAAGGCAACTAAAAGGCAGAGATCGACAGAATGGATTAAAAAAACATATCCATCTATATGCTATTTTACAAGACACTTTAGAGACACAAAGAGATTGAAAGTAAAACGATGAAAAAAGATATTTCAAGTAACTGAAAAAGAACTAGACTGGCTACTTTATTGTCACACAAAATACCCTCTAAGTAGAAAAAGGTTACAGGAGGCAAAGAAGGAAATTACATACTGATAGAAGTTTCAAGCCATCATGAAGACATAACAATTATAAATATATATGCACCTAGCAACAGAGCCCAAAATATATGAAGCAAAAATTGACAGAACTGAGGGGAGAAATAGTTCTACAATGATAGTTGGATACTTTAAGACCCCATTTTCAATAATAGATAGAACAAGCAGACAGAAGATCAACAGCAAAGAGAGGCCATGAACAACACGATACACCAGTTAGACCTAACAAACATACATGACCAAGTTGGAGTTATCCCCAGAAAGCAAGGGTGGTTCAACATATAAAAATACAAGAATATTGCCTTGTATGCATACAGTTATGTGCCGCATAATGACATTCTGGTCAATGACAATGGTCCCATAAAATTAGTACCATACAGCCTAGGTGTAGTATGCTATATCATCTAGGTTTGTGTAAGTCTCTCTATAATGTCTGCACGATGACAAAATTGCCAAATGATGTATTTCTCAGAAACATATCCCCATGGCTGAGTGAAGCATGACTGTACATACAAGGGAATGTTATTCAGCCATAAAAAGGAGTAAAGTTCTGATATATGCTATCACTTGGATGAACCTTGTGAACATTATAAGTGAAATAAACCCAACTCCAAAGGACAAACATTGTATGATTCCACGTATATGAAATACCTAGAATAATAAGAGACAGAAAGAACAGAGGTTAGCAGGTGCTGGGAGGAGGGGGAAATAGGGAGTTATTGCTCAATGGGTAGAGTTTTTGTTTGGGGTGATGAAAAAGTTCTGGAATTATACAGTGATGATGGTTATATAACATTGTGAATATAGTTAGTGCCACTGAATTGTACACTTAGATACGGTTAAAATGGTAAAACACATTTAAAAAAATGAGATGGGGAGAGTCCTCTCCTAAGATTGTGAGGATCAAGAGAATTAACATTTTGTAAAGCACACAGAACAGTCTCTGGTACTTGGTAAGTGTGACGTTTGCTCATGACTATCTTTATGACATGCTCCTTAGTTCCTTCTGTCTGTGCACACACCATCAACCTTGGAACCATGAACTCCAGGTAGGAGCTGTACTTCTAGAAAGGCCATTGAGACTAGCTAACTGTGAGAGTACTGTGAAGAGGAAAATCAATATATCCTGATTTTGTGAAAACAGAGGTCCATCCCAGTCTAACTTAAAGTATAAAAACTGGCTTTTCCTCGTTAGGACAAGGCACCATCATTGCTTCCAACAGTGACAATATTTTGATATGCTGTAACTTTCTAGAGGTTTCATCATTTCCTTGTCTTAGAGAAGACCAAGGGATATTACTCTGCTACACTCATCCAGTATCGGATGGCACAGCTGACTCATACTCAGAGTGCCTCTATTTCCCCTAAGGCTTCAAGCAGGGGGTGAGGTCAGTAAGTAAGCAGTAGCCTTTGAAAAGTGCTGGGGAATAGGTTTTTAGAATGAAATCAGTGTGAGGGTAGGATTGTGAGGTGGTTCTGCAGTGGCAGAGGAACCTATAGAGTTGAACCTGAATAATGAACGGAAAACACTGTTTAAATTTCCACGTGTCAATTTAAAAACACCCATGTGTTTGTTATCTTGAAAGATGGCCCAAAATTTTGAAGTAATTTTAACACTTTGAAAAATTAGTTTGAAATAATAGGAAAAGAAGTTTAAAAGAGGCAAGGACATTTAGGGACGAATAAGCAACCAGCTTTATTAATTTAAGATACCAAATGATGGCTCTGATGTGACCCTGGCAGAGCATTCTCTCTAGGATCACTGGCAGCTCGCACTCAGCTCACTTTGAGCTTTGCTGCATTTATTATTACATACCTATCACACAGCACATGAAAATGTACATAAAATGTGAAATGGCAGGAGGCTCTTAAAATTTTTTCACAGCACTTAAGGTCCTTTTATTTCTCTACATTAGTCAGATATATCAGTAGGCATTACTATTTAAAGGGTTTGAAGAAATTGTAAGGCATTTAGAGGAGGTTATAAAAATGAGACCAAAAAGAAAAGTTAATACCTATATTGTTACAATTCAGCAGCAAAAGTTGTGTATACATTTAATTATTCAAAGTTCACAAGGTAGTCATTTCACAGGAATCCTCTTGTGAATCCTTTGGTGAATTTAACAACCCCCTCAAATTTACATTTTTAAAGATCAGCATATTCCGGCCATTCAGCCCCAGCAAATGGTTTAAGGAGCAACTTGTGTTTATCCTACATAAGATATGTTTTAATATAGAGGATGGCGGGGATTGTTCCACCATTTCCTCTGAGCACTGTCTAGGGAAACAGAACATAAAACTATGTACACATCTTCAGAGAATATCTTACCAACCTCCATTCCCTTTTTCCTATGTCTTTAATTCAAGCCCAACGTCTGGCTTGGCGTATATTCTCTGACCTTTGGCCTGAATTCTCTTCTTGTAAACAGTGCCACTGTTGTTCAACTTATAAGCAGTTACAGCTCTCCCTCTAATACGTGTCTCAGATATTTAAAAGCAAATAAGACCTTCTAAACATGCACTTTGGTTTGTGTAAATTATCAACTCTCCATAAAATTCAGTAGGGGGTCACATATCTCAGTGGCTTCTTTACTGTCATCAAAGTCTTCCTCTCCTTTTGGCAGTTGACTGTACGTGTTTCCCAACTGGATCATTTCCATGAGCGCCTCTGCCTTTTGAGATGTCTGTGTTGGGGACTGCCTGCTTCTCTCCATGGTCTGCATCTTTAATAACCCACTGCATTTTCCCCACTGCCCTTAGGAGAACAACCTTCCATCTGACTTGGCATCCATCCCCTGACCTTGAGCCTCCATTCTCTACTTAGATATAATGCTAAAGTTAATTTATTCTTTTCCCCTTTCCCTGCCTTCTCCTCTGATCGCTTTCCCCGTTTCTTTTGATCCCTGTTTTGTATTGGCATCACTTCACTGGCTAAAGGGATTGTTTAAAAGTTTGAGACAGTATTATGTCTCCTCAAGGTGTTGCCCACATATAATAAGGGGAGAAATGTTCACCAGTTTTCTGAGCAATCTCGATGTGATTCAGCATTCTGGTGCTGTCAGCTACTCCTCACCCATAAACGTTAGGCCATCAGCCAAAATCACCTCAGGCTCAGCTTTAGGAAGCTCCTCTTTAAGTAAAAAATTCCCATAATCTTCAGAAAAAATAGATTTAACTAATCATTTCCCTAATATGTTTCTTTCAAGCATGTTCCTAGGGCAAGTATTATAAGTTCTAGAGAAAAGATTTAAAAGCTCTAATTGTTTTCTTAAAAGAATGTTTCTTAATTCATTTGGGGGTAGGGTTGATATTCTGCTTTGTTAATTCCAGTTGGTGCTATAGTTCAGTAACATGCTAGGGGCACATGCAATAATATTTAGACTGTGTCTCAAATCTGGGAGGCAGGGATTATAAAATTTCAGTCTTCTGTGTGTACGTAATAAGTTACTCATGGCTGATGTGGCTCATATTTACCTAAAGAGAAAGCCTAAGAATGTAGTCATTTATCCTATAATGTGACCAGTATTTCATTAATAAAGAGGAGCAAGGTTAAAAATCTCAACTTGTGATTTCCTTTATTAGTCTTAGACTAGGACTTTATAAAATTGATTAGTATTTTAAAACTCACCTGGATTGTTCGTATAAAGCCCACTGTTACTCGTTCTTCAAATTCATTCAGAGGAGTATAAAGGTTTAAAATTTTGACAATCTGTTGGAATAAAAACAAAAGTTTAGCACAGAGCTAAATAAGCAGAAGACAACTTTTGAATTTTAAAGAATATATGACATTGGCACAAGAGTAAAATCTTCTTTAGATAGAAGCTAAAGCTTAGATGGAGCTAGACTGACGCTCAGGAGTCTACGTTTAGTAAACTCAAGTCCATAAGCTTCGCTGGTAGATCTGAGCCCTCTTACTTCATTCCTACCTCCTACATATCCACCTCAACCCTTCCCCTATGCTCCATGGCTTACAAAATAATGAGGATTTTAGGAAACTGTTGCCTCAAATCCTCAGCCTCTAATCTACTAGTAATTTAGAGATTTCATCAGAAGAGTACTGGGGATCTTACTTTAGATTAAAAAGAAAAAAAGGTCTTAACCACACCTCCCTACCTCCCACCACCCTTCAAATCTATGAAGGAACAGATTTTTTCCCTATTTGGACAGAGGATAATCTACCTACTGTTTGGTGGAAGTAGCATGCTCAAATGCAAAGTACACTTATAAGTACACTTAGGAAAGTAAAATATACTAAAAAGGGGAAAACAACTTTGAAAACTTTTAGTACATTTGTAGAAGGAAGCGGTTTTCTTTAGAGTTTGGTATTTGATCTTTTAGTAGTTAGTGGAGGAGGTAAGGAAGAGTATGTTCACTTTGCAATACTGAGTTTGGAGTTTGTTGTTTTTTAGGTGCTGGACAGGGAGAAGGCATGTAATGTAATTTGGCAAGTGATTTCCTTGTGCTGGTCTCATTTTGTGAGACCACTGTGCAGTGGCCTATTTCTACATAGGCACATTCATGATGGAGGGCAAGGTGCCCTGCCTGAGGACAGGCTTTATCTTTTCATAGACTGGCACTATCTCTGCAACCGAATCCCACTATAATACAATTTTGGAGGGAAAAAGAAAGGAATATTTAAATGGCTCTAGGTTCTTACTGACTTTATTTAAAATAATGTAAATGGATTCTAGGTGAAAACGTGACCATAATGAAAGTATCATTGTAAAGAAAACTATTTATTTAATGCCAAATACCTGATGCTGCCAATTTCTGGAAGAGATTTAAATTTCTGGGTGAGAAACATTACAGAATTCATTGTAAGTGTTTAAAAAAAAAGGTTTTTAACCTAAGCTTGATGTTTTGTGGGTTTACTACTTTCTCTTTCTAAGTAAGCAAGAGAGACCAGAAAGTTACTGGAAAATAGCGGCATCTGTTTCACAGACCAAAGTGGTCTTTGCTTCATCTGCTGCCACTTCAGAATTGTGTCATTAGGGTATATAAAGGCTGAAAGTGCAACCCTCAAAACCACTGGCAAGAACAGACTTGAAATGGAAGCTGGGCTTGAGCCCCATGGTTGATGGGGATCCAGTGACCATACCTGCTGGGTGCTGAGGGAGGTGCACAGTGAGCAGATGGCCTCAGCGTCCTCGGGGGTTTTCTTCTTCAACTGCAAGAGTTGGGCTGCTTGGATCAGAGGTTCCATGGTCTGAACGGCTCCACTCTGGTGGAGGTTTCTTCCCCGAAGCCACTCCTCAAGTTGACTTATATTGTACCTTAGACATAGGTAAGAGAGCTGTGTTAAGCCCGTCCTCCTGCTTCACTGGGATGAGCACAACTGTTGTGTTTATTTTGCAGCCTAGCTGCCACTAGTGTTATCATTCTCTTCACCTTAATTATCTCACATGGGCAAAAGCCTGAAAAGTGCCTGGCACTCAGTAACTTTTTGTTGAATGAATGGGTGCTTAAAATCAAGCAAAGATGAAGCATCTAAAGTGTCTGTATAAGTTAATGGGAAAAAGAGGCATTAAATATATTTAACTAAAACAACGTATATTTAACACTCACAAACATATTTATCCTTCTGTGTTAGCCTTCATGGCTCTTAACTCATTGCTTTTTCTCTCTGATCTATCCACATTGTATTTACAATCTTTAAATTAGAGTACATAAATGTCTTTAAGCTTTGAACTAATTTGTTTACTAAGTACCAACTCCTGTTTGATGAATTTCACCAACAAAAAGGTGTGATAGATTAGAGTCACATCCTGACCATGACAAGAACTATCAGTTAGATTGGGATTTCATTTTCAGAGACAAGTGTCTTGTGCTCTGAACCCAGCCGGTGTGTGCAGCCTCATCCCTGTTGCTGGGGCAAGGCGCCTCTCCTACCTGAGCTGCATGCCTGTGCTCCAAGAGCAGACGTCCTTCCGCAGGAGCAGGTTGTTGAGAGTCACCGCGTTGATCATGTAGAAGAGCTGTTTGAACACCTGCAGGATGATCTCAGGGTCCAGGCCCTGGTCGCACATGACTGTGTGAAAGGAATTCATCTGGCGGATGACAGCTTCCAGGCAGTAGGAGTTATCCCCATCTGCCATGCTGGAGGTGCGCTTCCGATAGCCAGTTGGCTTCACACCAGATAGACCCTGAATGCTCTCATTTTCCAACATGGCAGAAACTGAAAGAAAAGCATGATTAGAAGATCTGTTTTTGGATCAGTCAGATCATATAATACTCAGGGCTTTGGCAATGATACATCTAGAGGTGTACGTGTTGATATGCTCGGGAACTTACAGCATTTGGCATAGAATTTCTAATGTGTTGGTCTCTATATGGTAGGCCAAATTTTCACTTAAATGTACCAACTCAATTCTGTATTGGCTTCTGTGCCACGAGTCCAAAGGTTGAGAACTGAGCAACTTGAGTGTAGTCCTGGCCCACCCACTGACCTGGGCCTGGAGCTGACATCATCCTGCTGCTGTTCAAACAGCTCTTCTCCTGAGCTATTGACCATGTAAATATTAGGTTAGCTGGTCTGTCGTACTTATTGCACATCACCTAACCATGTGCCAGGCACGTTATGTTCAGTATTTCTTTTTTTCTTTTGAGGAAGATTAGCCCTGAGCTAACACCTGCTGCCAGTCCTCCTCTTTTTGCTGAGGAAGCCTGGCCCTGAGCTAACATCCGTGCCCATCTTCCTCTACTTTATATGTGGGATGCGTACCACAGCATGGCGTGCCAAACGATGCCATTCCGCACCCGGGATCTGAACTGGCGAACCCCGGGCCGCCGAAGCGGAATGTGCGAACTTAACTGCTGCGCCACCGGGCCGGGCTGGCCCCTCAGTATTTCTTTTAATCTTCCAACAACACATTTACTGATGAAGAAATTGAGACATAAGGAGGTTTAAATAACTTGCCCAGGGTCACACTGCTAGGAAGTGGCAGGGCCAGGAATTGAACACAAGTCTGTCTGACTCTAGAACTGGTGCCATTGATCACCACATTATTCTGAGTCATGAAGTATCCCCAGCTCTCCCTATGTCTGGTAAGAAGAATAAATGGTGCCTCATAAGAAGATTCTGAGGCAGCCAGAAGAATTTGCAATGAACCTTGGCCCAAGGGATACACTTCTGGATGGCATGAAAGACTCTGTCCTACTTGGAATTCACTTATAACCTACTTGTGTTGTAAGAACCTGGGGACAGCATTACACATAGATCCAGGGGACCATTTCCTCCCCAGCCTTCATGGAACACAGTGAGTGAAGCATATGCATTTCAGGTTTTGTTTGTTTTTTTTAAGGATTGGCACTTGAGCTAACAACTGTTGCCAATCTTCTTTTTTTTTTTTTAATGCTTTATCTCCCCAAACCGCCCCCAACCCCGTACATAGTTGTATATCTCAGCTGCAGGTCCTTCTAGCTGTGGCATGTGGGACGCTGCCTCAACATGGCCTGATGAGTGGTGCCATGTCCACCCACGCCTAGGATCCGAACCGGTGAAACCCTGGGCTGCCACAGCGGAGCGCGCGAACTTAACCACTTGGCCTCGGGGCCGACACCCTTTTTTTTTTTTTTAACTTAAAAAAGTAACTGCTCTTATTTTTCAATGCTGATTTCAAGTGTGCTGCTTTGGACAAAGTGAGTGTTCAATAAATATTTATTGCATGAGTACTTACTACTGTATTCTTTTACAAGAACAAACCACTCGATGCTTTCCTCTTTTCATGAGTAAAGTGCATATGTATGTATATGTATGTATGTATGTGTGTGTGTGTGTGTGTGTGTGTGTAAAGCAGGATGATGTCGGGTCCAAGCCCAGGTCAGTGGCTGGGATAGGACTACACTCAAGTTGCTCAGTTCTCAACCTTTGGACTCTTGGCACAGAAGCCAATACAGAATTGAGTTTGTAAGCGCCCATATATATATATATATAGGCATATATATACTATATATATATATATATATATATATATATAGGCAAGAGGATTATATTTTTTCACTGTATATGCATTTATACCTTTTGAATTTATATTTATTTCCTATGGAAAATAGTGTGTTTTGGGGAAAAAATAATACAATATACTACAGAAAAAGAGATAAAGGAAAAATGCTATAACCCCTCACTATCCAAGCCTCAGGTATTTTGACAGGATGGTGCTGAAAATTTCATAGCTTTTCTTGAGCACATGGGACACACCTCCTCAGCTGCCTTTCTTGGGAAGGTCCTGGCTTTCCAGAGGCTGTGCCCAATTTATCCAGCTCCTTAAAAGGAGGCAGCGCTTACCCTCACTTCAGACCCCACGATGAGTGCTGGAGATCTTTCTGTGGCCAGCTTACCTATCATAGGCTGCAGCACGCCCTCAGCAATTTTAATGAGCTGCTGGTAGATCTGAATGGAAAGGTCACTCAACACCTGACGGTATTCGGTGAGGTCAAAATTCTTAAGACAGTGCTCATTCTGCTTGGTGGTATTCTGAGTCATGAAGCCCTGCAGAGGGAGAGGCGGCAGCGTTACTGAGGTGTTGTGGTCTGCTGGACTCAGCAGGACTTCGGCCTCCAGTCACTTTCGCAACTGTTTGTGAGGCCCTATCAGTCTCTGTATTTATATGGTGCTCTACAAGACCCTGTCAGTTCTTTGAGGTCTCAATGATGGCTCTTAAATTTGAAGGTGATGTAAAAACTCAGCATGATAAAGAAGTCTGCTTAATTAAGAAGCCCTAAATCCTTTAGTCTGAATCCCTGAGGTGAAGCGATTTCCCTAGGGTAGAAAACTCAGGTTGGTAGCAGGTCCAGGAAAAGAGAGGTCCTTACTTTCTGATTCTTTGTCCAATTCTATTCCCAATATACCAGGTTACCCTAAAATGGTAGATTATACACAGTCCCGAAAGGAGTCTGGCCCTGGGTCAGATTATATATTTTTACAATGAGAAATTTTACATAGATTCTATCATTGCATATCAGAATAGAGGACCTGAAACAATTCCACAGCTACAGCACCGTGTCCTCTCAGCTTCCTATATTAACAAGATAAAATAACATGTAAGTTTAAAGAAAGGTTAACACCAAAAGGACTCATGTGACCAATGTCCCGCTGTATTCGGGCCAAGGGAAACCAACAGATCAGTGTCCAGAAGAGTGACTATCCCCAGCAAAGCCTCTCATACGGTGGCAAGTACAAAGCAATTTTTAATAAAAACAAAAGCAGGTGCGAGAGGGGATAAGTGAGATAGCTAAGCTATTGAGATATAGCTATAGATATATATATATTTTTTCTCCCTTGTTATTTAGATTACAGAGATCTGGTTCTACTGTGGTTCACGTCTTGTCCCTAAGAACATAAGCACATGTAACAACAACCTAATGTATTGGAATTCTTCCTCCCTAGTCTTAAGTAATGCTCCATTTGAATACATACATTAGGTCAAGCAGTGACTCTCAATGAAATAACATTAAACGCAGTTCTGTGCTTAAAGTAAAAGCTTGTATATAATAAGCTTTTTAGGGTTATGTAATAGAGGACATCTGGTTTGAAATGAAGGCCATTTCTTCCAAGAACACAGTAAACCTTTTGTTTTTTAAAACATTTCCCTTTCGTCACAGAGGCAGGTAATCAAATGAAGTTCTGATTCTGAGGAGAGATATGGAGTTAAGACATGTTCCAAAGAAGGCAAGACTGACGGGGATGGGATATCTTTTCATTATCCCAGGAAGAAGAGTCTGACAAAACTTGTTATGGCACAAAAGACGGAATAAAGATAAGCTTTAAAAATTGTTGCGCTACATTGGTTTACAGCACATATTGACCTTGGGAAGGGTGGAGAGTGAGCTATGTGAAATAAAGGGTAGAAAGGAAAGTTGATGAGACCCACAGGGACCTGGAAGTGAGCAGTGTCTGGGACGAGTTGGGATTCTGACTGGAGAAACTAGAGAGAAAACACACCATATGTTACTAGGTCATTGGGCGGAATGCAGAGCACTGGAAAAGTTCTTTCCGGGACCAATGTTGGGAATGGTGAGTTCTGGACAAAGCTGGGCCCTAGAGGTCCGGAGCAGAACATGAAATGATGGGGCCAGTTGGGCCTCAGGCCAAGGAATCAAATTTGGTTAGAAGCATGAAGCTGGGCTTCAACGTCAGTTTGTACAAATGTACTTCGATCATGTCGTGCCCCTTTTCTTGCGGTCTTCTCTGTCTGCCTGAAAATGGACAAACCGGTTGGCTTAGGAGACAGTCTTACACACCAGACAATGGAGCTTTCTTCCAACATGCACTGAAATGGGGCTCTTTTAGGGCTGCTTCAGAAATTTAAGGTCACAAGGGTTTTCCTGGAGAGTCCCTGGGCTCTCAGACAACAGATGCATTATGCAAACTCATTTCCCCACCAAATCTAATTATTTGATTCAGGGTGCTCTCCCGGGCCCTCGGAATCATTGAGGCCACTTGGAGGCAGGTTCTCTGTGGCCTGCTTTATTCCTGCTTCTCGCTATCAGCGTAGTAAGGCATGCCCAGGCCTGAGGCCCAGAGAGTGCTCCAGAGACCTTCCTTATGTCCTCTCCCTAGGGGAGACCACATTTGGACAAAGCAAGGACACCCTCCGTGACTGACACCCTGATCCCTGTTCTGACCTGAGATCTGAGGTGCTCTGAAGTGGAACACATGTTGCTGTGCCCACAGAAACAAAACCTGACTGCTGAAGGATTTGGGGCACTTTACGTCAGCACTCACCTCATCCCCACTGTACTGCTTTAAACAATGAAGGAGGCGGCAGGTGTTGGAGAGCCAGAATGATGTCATCTCAAAGTTCTCATTGTGCTTCTGTGAAAAGGAAAGACATTCCTAGTCATGAGTAAGTGGTCTCTATCTGGTTAAATGTTTACCTGGCACCTCTCGTCCTTGTGTCCCACTCTTCCCAGCATGCCCCAAGCAGACCTGATGATGGGCAGACACTTGCCAGTCGCAGACATGGAACCCACTGCCAAGAGGCTGCATTACTGTTCCTCCACTACTGGGGATGGCACACAGACACCTCTCCAGGTCCCCTGATGGGTGGTGTGCGCGCGCACACACACACACACACACACACACACGACAGGCTGCCTCTCCGGCTGAAGAATACAAAGCCAGTGACACAGATGAGGCTAGACACCAGCAGCCCTGGGCTCTACTGTAACCACTGAGATAGCTGGCCCTGGCAGATGCTGAACTATATGGAATGTTAGGGAGCATGCCAACGAAACAGTCTGGTCTGCCATTTATCTAGATGTCAGACGTCCAATGGTTTCAACTCTCTGGAAAATGGCTACAAACCACAACCAAATGAAAAAAGCTGCTCAACAACCCAAAGAGCCGTGATGCAGTTTCCGCACTCAGGCCAATGACTTCCCAGAGCTCCTTCTGTCAATAAGCATTATCATCATTTAAATGGCAGAGAGAGGTTTGAGTTATGATGTCAGTAAAACAAGAGAGTTGCACCAAAAGCGAGTGGTGGGGCTTGGGATGTTAACTGAGCCCAGTGATTAGGGAAGGCTTCCCTGAGGAAGTGACACTTGAACTCAGGCCTAGACTCACTTCCACTGACACAGGCCCCCAGCAGGAGCTCATGAAAGAGGTCAAGGAGGAGACACAAATCTGAGAGTTACCAGCATGTAGATGACATATGTTTAGAGTTGGGAGTGGATAATGCCTACAGAGCCCCTGGTAGGGAAGGTGGTGTAGCTACTGATAGAGAGCTGGCACAAAGCTAGAAGTTAAAGGCTGGCTCTGGCACTCTGACAGAAGGGAAAGGGGGCAGGCAATGTGGCTGAGTGGATCTCAGGATTGCTCTGGACTCAGTGCTTGTAAGACGGCTTACATCCTGAAAGTGGCAGTGTGTTAGAGAATGAAAGACAGTCTCCAAGAGCAGTACCATTTGGGGCTCGGCCTGCTGGGCGAGATAAACCCTCTCGCTGAGGGCTAATCTCCCTCAAAAACCTCACCTCCCACCCTCTGGCCCTGGGCCCTGTGTGGCCGGGCCTCACCTCCTTGCAGCCCAGCCTGGGGGCAGCAGTGTCCCAGCCAAGGCTGCCTCACCTTGGGAGGTGTTGACTGTCAACAGCCTTCCCTCTGCCACCACCCTGGGCAGCAGACACCCAGCCCCTTGGAGAGCTCTGGGAAAGGGCCTGTGCTCAGGTTGTATCCCTGAATGTCACTCCAGGGTGGGACAGCCCCGCTGGGCTGAGGGTATCTTCCTAGGGTATCTCTGGTCAAAGCTTCTGAAAGCAGGGGCTCCTGGAGGCTTAGCAGGGAGGTGGCCAGAGGGCTGCACTGGATTTCTGGGCTTCCTGCCATTTCTGAGCCTGAACATCCTTCTCTGGGACCTGCCTGAACATCCCGGTTGCGTGGGTGAGCTGCTTCTGTGCTTATACCATTTACCTTCAGAGTTGGAGGCTTTGAGAACTCACTACAGACAAAACCCAGAGAGAGAGACAACGGTGAGGGGTTGGCTTCACTCAGCCCACCGTGAACCCCCTCCTTTGGCACAGGATGCTTACCTTGAGGACTTTCTTAATGCCGTTGATGGTGGAGGTGAGTAAGGAGTGCACCTTGACATCGTCATTGATGTAGTCCGCGTGCCGGATGCACATGTAGAGGATATAAGCGGGAAGACAGGGCACTGTGCCCGCCAGCATCTGGGGCTTCAGGTCTAACAGCAACAAACAGCAAGAGTTTGATTTCTAGCAGATGCTTGGGGCTGAATCCTGGTCTGAAATACAAACCTTTTCAGTATTTTCCTGTAGCTCGTCTAAGAGTGACCTCTCATGGGGGTTGGGAAAGGAGGCGAGAAAAAGCTTCTCTGGATACTCAAACGCCTCCTAACAGTAACTACTAGTAGTTTCTGAAACTAGTTAAAAACCCCAAACTAACAAAAACACATTCCTGACTGTTTGGACTTTAACATTAAAACAGGCTCCTAACACCTCGTCCTGACAACATGGAGGAAAGGAGCCCACAGGGAGCTCCCTGAGTTTATACACAGAGGCCAAGGTCCTCGCCAAGAAGGGGACAGTGGCCAGAGGCTGGCTGAAGACAGGAGCTGGCTCCCCACCGGCAAGGACACAGGGCGAGAACCTCTGACTCCTGTGTACAGCACGTCCCATGTGGGCACAGAGGGCTCTTCAGAGCAAGAACGTGAGGGCTGCTCCCAGGAGAACCTGGCAAACTGTACATCCTCAAAGACAGAGCTAGGGGCTGGCCTGGTGGCGCAGTGGTTAAGTGTGCATGTTCCACTTTGGTGGCCTGGGGTTCACTGGTTGGGATCCTGGGTGTGGACATGGCACCACTTGGTAAGCCATGCTGTGGTAGGCGTCCCACATACAACGTAGAGGAAGATGGGCATGGATGTTAGCTCAGGGCCAGTCTTCCTCAGCGAAAAAAGAGGACTGGCAGCAGATGTTAGCTCAGGGCTAATCTTCCTCAAAAAAAACCCAAAAAAGGGCCAGCATGTAGGGCTGGGACAGCTGGAGCAACCTCTACCCCTTTAGCTGTCAGTTTGAGACTAATTACCTGGCAGTGCCTGCCCAGGCCTTCTTAGAACCAACAGATCAAGTAAGCTGCTGACTGGCCACAGACTCTCTCCGCCCTCCCCAGTGCCATCACTTTACATGTGTCTCACCAGCCTCTGTCTTGGCCAGTGCTAACTTGCCTACTGTCAGGGACAGCTAATACCTGGTCCCTTTCCATCTGCCAATACCCTCTCGTGTATCCCACACCCTTGCCCCACTAGGCGTGCTCTGGCAGGACTAGAAGGAGCTTGTGACTTTCCCCATGAACTGCAGACTCCTACCCAGCCCCTTGGTCCCTCCCTGCCAAAGCGCCTGGAGGGCTAGGGAGAAGCTGTCAGACTGCTTTCCCTTCCAGAGGAAGCCAGGGGAGGCAACAAATCAGGCTCAGAGCAGTGAGTGGTGGCAGGAGCCCAGGGAAGGAGGAAAGACCCAGGTTAAAGGAAGGATGCACGATGAGAACGGCCAGACACAAGACCCTGGGCACTGGATTCCAGGCGTGCCCACTGTGGCCCCCGTGCTGTTTCCCAGGCATGACCCTTTACTCTCATTACCTCCACCTACAACATCCACCCAGCCCAGGCCTCAGGAGCCACCTCTAGGCTTGGAATGGCAATGAAGGGAGGCCACCTTGCCTCCACCTGCAGGTGGGCCGGGGGAGGGGAAGGGGCATCATCCGCAAGTCTTCTGCTAGTGCTGTCCTGGGTTGGGGCTGGGGGTGTGCTTCCAGCATCTCTAGCTGGTACTTGGCTTACACTGTCCCCTCAAATCATCCTACCCTTCTAGTTAAATGCTAACTACAGGCTGTAATACTCTGGGTACATGGTTAACATTTGGGCATTTCATAGGTTCAACAGAGGGCTGTGGCTTGTCCCTTGGCTCTAATTAGAATACCAATGACATTTATCCAGAAAATGTATTTTAAAGCCAAGACTTCCAAACTACAGCTTCTTGTTGCAAGCCTGACCCTTGTGCGGACTGCAAACAGCTTGTCCTGCCTTGGAACGCTCTATTGTGATTGGAATCCCATTTCCCATAGGCTTGCTTGGTCTGCCCAGCTGAAGGTTAGTATCTTGAGGGCAGGGACAAATCCACCACAGCAACTAGCTAGTGCTGGGTACCTAAGGGGTGGTTGCTAAAGTCTTGGCATTCGTTTGGGTGGAGTCTTTTGGAGGGAAGGTGACTGGGTGCTGTGTGCAGGCAGCTTAGCAGGGCATGAGCTTGCCTGGGACCATCTGAGCAACGACAGTGGAAGGAGCCACCCGTCTGCTGGCATGAGCAGTCTGCATTGTTATTAATTATCTTTCACTCTGATGCTGTGAACTCTGAGTTTCCTTCATGACAGAGGACAGGTTCATTCCTAGCAGCATTTGAACAAGATGCAGCCTGTTTAAGGAAGCTTGAGATGCGCTTACATCACATGTAAATATTTTACTATTGTAGGGGAAATTAACCTTTATAAAAAGAGCAAAATACTCAGCTACTAAAAATACCCAAAGCTGAAACAAAATCTGGCAGGCGGAAGTCATGCTCCATTCTTCCTGTAGCCTTCAACGCTCAGCACAGCGGGATCTTGATAAACTTAAGTTTCTCTAAAATCATGTGTACCTGTTATTTGAACTTCCAATACCCCTGCGAAAGCTACCACTTCTTTGAATTCCTCACATTTGAGAAGGGTTCTGTGGCCTTAAGACAGCACTTTCACTGGTGTTATACTCCACGCGATGAGGCAGACAGGGTCCGTAGCCTCACCCCCATTTTACAGACGGCAGAATTAAGGCACCAGAGAATGGAGTTGGTGGGTCCAGAGGACCAGACCACTACAGAGTCCTCCTTTTTCCACCCAGGACTTTCTCCTCAAAGACTCCTCTTCCTGGCTCTGCAGGTGGCTGCTGCACTGGGATGGACACAGAGCAGGAAGGTGGGTGTGTTGAAGCCAGATGGGAATGAGACCAGAAGGAGGGAGCTGGTGCAGGCCTGGGGCTGGCGAGGAAAGCAGCTCCCAAGATCCCTGTGTGCCACTGGCGCACAGGCCACAGCGTCAACAGCACCTGGGACCTCACTAGAAATGCAGCAGCTTGAAGTGATGGGTGTGAGGTGGAGGGTGAGAGCGGGCAGGGGTCATGCGGGGGATTGGGGGGGTTGTCTGTGGTGGTGGACAGGTGAGTGAAGGGCAGGGGGTGGGGGCAGGTTATGTTGGGTCAGCAATGGTGAGGACAGATGTGAGGGTGGTGCCACAGAGGGCCCTCACCTGTCACCAGGTTCCGAATGAGAAGGGCCTCGTCTTCCTTGTGGTACTCCAGCATGCCCTGGAAGTCCTTCTCTTTCCGCTGGACGGTGACCTGCCTGTTGAGCTCATGACGCTTCCTCTCACTCTGGGCCAATGCCTGGGCAGCTGAGCAGGAAAGAGAGGGTGGAGCATGAGCAGAGACCTTCAGGCTGCAGGCCCGTGGGGAGGGGACGTCTCAGATTAACAATAATTAATTAATTATTAATTAACAATAATTAATACAGATGGGTAGGGTTTGGGCCTGGGGACCCACTGTTCCGGTTGTCTGAGCTCCCACACTCCTTATGTGGTCTGCTCTGCAACCTGGCCCACACTCCAAGTGTGGACCCGACCTGACAAACTCAGATGGTATACGGTAGTAATCTAATGGGACCACTGTCATATATGCAGTCCATCATTGACCGAAACATTGTCATGTGGCATGTAACTGTAGTTGCAAAGACTGCATTTAGCAGGTCCTGCTCCTGGATCTACATTTGGGGGCTGGAGACTCTTGTAAGTACTGTTGGCGGAGGAAGAAATTTTCCTCTACCCTTCTAGGTTCTCCTGACTGGTCTAGGAATTAAATTGACATGAGACAGATTAACAGGAGAAAAACAAGCAAAGTTTAACAACATGTATACATGGGAGAGACCTAGGAAAACTGAGTAACATGCCAAAATGGCCAAAGCCCTCACCTTAAATACCATCCTCAGCTAAAGACAAAAGGAGATGTTGGGGGTGGGGAGAGTCAGGGAGGTCAAAGGGAAGGAAGACAATTCACAGGTAGGTGAAAAGGAGAAAACACTTGGAAAACAAGTGTTTGGCTACACAGAAACAGAAGAACACAGAAAGGAGCCCAACACACAGGCTTTTCTAGGTTCCTCCCTGTCTACCATCTGGTTCATCTTATGCTAGGGTGACAGACTGCTTCCTGAGGCAGGTTTTTTAAATCTCAATTCTTTTAGGCAGTTAAGGGAGAGGTAACAAGAAAAACTTTGAATCTTTTGTTTCTTAAAAATAATTAGCCTAAAATAATCCTCATGTTAAAGAGACACACTATGGGGTGGCAAGTTTTGCTCCCCTTCAGTACACTCTAAGATGTTCACACCATGATGAAATCGCCAAACAATGTACTTCACAGAATGTATGCCCGTTGTGGAGCAACACATTATACATAAGGTAATTATTCAAGCGGCATTTCAGTGGTTTGGTTGAGGGTATGAAGGCCTGGTCATCCCTCACTCAGGACTTTCCCCGGCCTGACAGCATGGGAGAGGGTGGTGGGTATCTACAGAGTTATCCTCAAGCACACAGGGCAAGCTACAGGACCAGATGGAGGAGGTGGGAGGAAGAGCAGGTGGGAAGAGGCTGATCCATAGACCCACTAGCCCCACAAGGCTCGGCACAAACAGGAGGGGAGCAGGGAGAGCGAGCACCCAGAGGTGGGAGTGTGCTCAAAGCACTCTGCCAGCTGGAGGGGAGGCTCTGTGAGGGCAGAGGCGAATTTGGAGAGGAGCACCAGACAAGAGCAGGGATTTCACTCTGCAGGCAATGAGGAGGTGACAGAGGACTGACAGCACCATGGGCAGAGGTGGGGAACTGGCTGGCTACTATAGTCATTTGGGAACCTTGGAAGGAGGGTTGGTCATGGAGGAGGAGGAGGGGTGAACAGAGAAGCATTTGAGGAGAGAGCACGATAGGTCTTCAAGACTGAGCAAAAAGGAGAAGCCTGAAGCCTGCGTGACTAGGAGAATAAGAACTTAAGGAACAGAAATGAAAAGTCCAAAGATGGAGGGTCGCTGAATAGGACAGACATACCTGCCCTCCTAGAGCTTCGTCTAGAGCAGCAGGTGGACATAATTAGGTGATTAAACAAACAGACAACACCTATGGTGTTAGAACAGTGAAAGAAGGGACTTGAGTCCTGGGGACACAGCTCCTGAGCTGAGGGTGGAAGGATGACGAGTGTATCCAGGTGATGAGGGGGAGTATCCAGGTGGTGGTGGGGTATCCAGGTGATGGGGGGTTATCCAGGTGGTGGTGGGGTATCCAGGTGATGAGGGGGAGTATCCAGGTGGTCATGGGGTATCCAGGTGATGGGGGGTTATCCAGGTGGTGGTGGGGTATCCAGGTGATGAGGGGGAGTATCCAGGTGGTGGTGGGGTATCCAGGTGATGGGGGGTTATCCAGGTGAAGGGGGGGTATCCAGGTGGTGGTTGGGGGCTATCCAGGTGGTAAGGGGCACCGAGAGTTCCAGGCAAGGTGGCATATGCAAAGAGGGGCAGTGGAGTGACACGATTAGATTTGCAGCAGGGAGCCAGAGGAAGAGAACATTCTGCATGTTTCTGGAACGGCAATTTAAATCTCTGCCTGAGCCCTCTGGGCCAGATTCCAGTTTGGAAGTCTAATCGCAGAACTGAGCTCTCTCCTTCTCGACTACCCATCGCATGCAGTGAGGCCCCTGGGGTTTGGGTCTTCGCGTTATGCAGTAATCTTTCACACCACAGTCTTGTCTCCCAGCTTTAAGCCCTTTGAGGGCAGGGCTTGCCCCTCCCTCCAGCCCTGTAGAGCTCAGAGTAAGCACCCAACCACCTGCTGAATTCAAGTGTCATTAGCCCAGATTCTGGCAACTGAGAGTGTTGGAGCCTGTGTGGTCTGAATGATTCTATCACACGCCTGGACTGGGCACAGATCCCAGGAAATTGGTGAAGAGGAAAGAGCATGCAGAGGGAGGTAGGCAGTTCTTTCCCTCAGGCATGGCTGAACACACCTGTGCGTCACAACACACGCATGCATGCACACACTCACAGACCCACACTACCTTCTAGGTCCTGGACTTTCTTCATGTAAATCTTCAGCTGTTTCTTGAGCTTCTTCTCATTCTTTTCCAGCTTTTCTACCAGTTCTTTAAGGTCCTGAAAGCAGAAGGAAGCAGTGTGAGAACAGACCTAACCCCACCCTGGAGGGCAGAGGGTAGAATCCTGAGGCCCAGCGTGGCCAGAGGCAGCCACCCAAGGAGGCCAGGCTCCATGACCAGTCAGGACACCCACCCTAAGCAGCTCACTGCTGCCCGGTCTGGACCCAGGAAGGAGGAAAAGGGTGAGAGTTCATTCCCTCACTCTAGATAGGGCCAGCTCCTCCTGGCTCAGGCTGCCTGGCACCAGGGTCAACCCCAAGGTTCTCCAGGCCAGGCCTCCTCAGGTCACCATACCAAACCCCAAGAGACACTGAGCCCACGTGTCTCCAGGTGGGTGGGTGGGCAGTGTCCTGGGAAGGGATGGACAGGTGAAGGCGTGGCACTCGGCGGTGAAGAGCTGACAGGCAGTGAGATTACCTGGGGTCCAGAAGCCAAACAGGACCCCGGCCAGGGCCCCTCTGTGGCTGCCCAATCCCTAGCAACCGTGGCCACTGGAAGCCATTCAGCCCACTGGGACCTGGAACAGCATTAATGTCCCCTCTGTCCCAGCTGGGCAGTGGTCCTCTGTGGTCGGCAAGGCAGGGAGCTCCATCACCATTATAGTTTCTGTGACTAGGAGCGACATGGAAGACAGAAGCAAACATGCCACTGAGGAACCTCAGAAAACATCTGGGTGACATGATAATTTTTTAAGGTTGGCCTACAGACAAAAGTCAGCCAAAAGCTCAATCTCAGTGCTGTGGCCATGATAAACCACAGAGTAAAACCCAGGCTAGGGACCCACAAGTGCACGGCAAGTGAGAGTCAGCCCATCAACCTAGGTACCTCAAGAAACTTTAGATGAGATTCTTTGGGGCACATAAGGGTTCCTATGAACCCTCAGTTCTACTCACATTCCATCTCATCCTTAGGCATCTTTCCTGAGCTGTGCCAAAGCCTGCAAGTGTCCCTGTGGCTCCCCAGCTCCAGTGGCTTCACTGTGTGCCACCCCCACCCCTACCTGGTGCTCACATAACCCTCACAACAGCCAGCCGCCCCAAATGCTCGCTGATTCACGAGGCCCTTCCTCTTGCAAGGAGGAACCAATGCTTGGAGGTAAATGACTTGGCCAATCCAGTGAAGGAGGAACCCTGAGCTGCTCCAGACCAGAGTCACTATGTGACATTACAAATCCAAAAGACAAAAACATGCTTGTGTCTCTTCAACCACTGTTTTAAAATTTTTCTCTATACCCTGGACAGTCAGATAATAAATGCTCCACCACCTATTTACAGTTAAAAATCACACACATCTGGTAGCCAGGCCTTGGCTATTATCTTCTGTCTTTAAGAGCTCTGAAGTCTCAGCCAGCTTCTGGACAAAGAGCCAGGAAACAGAGTGTTCCACCTGGACCACTGGGCCAGGGGTACTTCTGATCCACGTCACTGAACAGCGGCTTCGCACGGCTCAGCTCCCGTGTGGTGTCTCTAGCTCTTTCTACCCACCCCCTGCCCTCGAGTCCTGGAGCACTGCACTCCTTACCACGTCAAGGGGAACGGTAGAGAGCAGTGGTTCCCAGTGCCACATGCTGGAACTACCTGAGGATCTTTCAAGCTTGAAAGCAATGAATTTAGGACAAACAACAGGGAATGCGGTGCTGGCCACAGTGAGTGGTAAATGTGGGGAGCTACTGAGGCCCAAAGTCACAGAGGAGGCTAACCTTACAGATGGCTTACGAAAGAATGAGTTCAACCTATGAGGAATCTTGGAAACAGAGATGAGCATGTCATCCTCCTGTCAGCATCCATAGCCTTCCCAATCACTCCAGCTAGAAGCCATTTGCCCGAATTCCTCTAAACTCGACTCTGAGGCACCCCAGCGCTCCATGCTGTGGTTCAGGTGCACAGGCCTCATCCTCGCCGCCACTGTCAGGGCTCCGCCAGCCGGCCCACAGGAGGTACTAATGCTTGCTCAGCAAGGGAACAGAAATCACAGAAGCCCCTGGCCCTGCTGGCTCTCCCTATGAGCCCCAGCCTCTGCCTGGGCAAACAGGGTGGACCATGCTCTAGAAGGAGTCTCCCATCAGGCTGCAAGCTGAAGACCTCCTCACCTCGTCTTCAGCCTCGCCCGCCCAGCAACCCTGCTCAGGTCCCAGGCCCACTACTCAGCAGTCACAGTACTGACTCCTAAGCCCTCCTGATGAGCTGGTGCATTCCTCCATGGAACACAGCCCTCCTTATAAGGTGGTTGGGGGATGGGATGGACAGGTGAAGGCGTGGCACTCGTCCCACCACACCACTTGGTCAATGGTCCCTCCAGGGAGAACGGGGCTGGTGAAGGCATTTTCCACACTGCCTTCTTTACTTGGTAGAAGCAAGTCCAACAATTTAATACAAAGATTTCTTTTCATAAAGCTGCCAGTTTACAGACGTGTGTATAACAGTGACATGCAGAGATAGAGAGAATCAGAGGGAAGGAATGAGGAATACAAGTCCTGTTGAATTTCGGGATTGACTGAACTGGTCACCCATCACTGGGTCACCTGGGTATAAAGGGGAAAGGCTCTTGGACGGCAAGGTCTGCTGGCGCATGAACTTGCCGGCTAGGTTCGGGGCACCTCCTGCGGCTCCCAGAACAGGCACTCTCAGCTCCAGAAGGCTAGTGGCCCTCCTGTGCCACCCCATCCTCCGCCTGCCCTCGCTCCTGAGTGCCTGTGTCCACGCCCCTCTTCTCCCTGCTCCTCTCTGCCTGTCTACGTGGTTGACATCCCATCCACGCCTCCTGCCTCAGCCAAGCCTCCTTTACAATTCTCTGTAATACTTGTTAATCCCACGTAGAATCACATTTTTAGAAACACTATCTTCTTTCACTTCTTTCGTGTGTGTCTACTAACCTGTGAGCTCTCTGAGGACAGAGACTGTCTTCCATTTTTCTGGTGTCTGCCAGGGCTCCTTTGGTGACTGTCTGCAATTATGGCCACCAGCATATACCTCCCTTTCCTCCTCCTAGGGAGAGGAAGAGTGTACCCCCCACTAAATCCGGCCTAGCAACAGGATTTGTTTTGATCAACAGAACGTGGCAGAGGTGACCCTGTGCCGGCTCTGGGACTAGGTCTGGAGAGGCCTCCCAGATCCTGCTTTCATCTTCTTGGAAGGCAGCTACCAAGTAAAGAAGCTCAGAGTAGGCCAACGAACGATGAGAGTGCATGTGGTGAGAGACCACATGGAGGGGAACCAAGGCCCCTAGGCAACAGCCAGCACCGATACTCCAGACACAGGATGGAGGTTGTCTCAGATCCTCCAGCCCAGCCTACACCAGCGGAGCAGAGGTAAGGCCCCCGACACTGCCAGAATTGCTGACCTGCACAATGTGTTTGCTGTTTTAAGCTGCTACGGTCAGGGGAGGTTGGTTATACAGTAACAGAGAACTGGAAACAGCTCCACAAACTTTTGCTGACTAGAAGTTTCTAGATTCTCTGTTCCTGCTACAGGGCCAAGGACATGAACCTTGTCCATTCCTCGTCCCATTTTCTTCCAAAATGTGACTTCCCAGAGCCGGGAGCCAACTGGGCACGGCTACTCACCAGGTTCTCATTGGTCAGCCGGGTTATCTCCTGCTGGACGCCAAATTCCACCTGGGCCTCTGGGGAAAGCAGCAGCGTTTGGCAGAAGGCCTGCTGCTGCTTGTCCATCTCCTCCTTGAGGGCCTCCACCTGCGCCTTGAGGTGCTCCACCTCTTCCTCATGCTCCCGGCTCTGGGCCTGCAGCTGTGCCTCCAGCAACCTGTGCCAGGGAGAGGAGGGCAGGTCACCATGGGGCGAGGGTCAGTGCCCCCATGTGAGGGGCCACTGATGGGCACGCAACAGGGCAGCAGCCAAGCACACATGAGCAGCAGCGGCAATTGCATGAATTCAACAGGGGACAGACACTGAGGGAAACAGATCTATGGAGCTCCTCAGGCAAGCAGACCAGCCTGTCCTTCCAGATGACAGGAAACGGGGCCAAACTCAGCACCCCTGGTCTTAGGCCTCTGTCGTGACCACCCCCCTCCCCTTGTTCCTCATTCTGAAGCACACTCTGTTGGTTTGGTGTTGAGAGGTTATCTCCACGTCAAAATGTCATCAGCAGAAATAAATGTCTCATAGCATCTTTTAAATAAAAGTATTTGCATCTGGAGGAGGGAGCAAATCTACAAGGGACCTAGAGAGAGGGGCACATCTATACTGCGAACTCCCAGATGGAATCAACTACGTTTTCGGCAGCTCAGTCAGCTTCACAGCAGCACTGGGTGCGATGCTTGGCTCCCAGTGGATTCTCAACACAGTTACACAAAATGAATGAAGAAATGACAGAAGAAATGACTGATTTGCCCACTCACTACTGGCAGCATTACCAAGGGAAAGCAGTAAGAATGTGAGAATTGTGGGGAATAATTTGGTAATTAAATCAGCATTTTAGAGGACATACAACATTCAGATAACATCCAATCTTGGCTACAATCCACTAAAAGCAATCACCAGTAAGTTATAAATTTAACGAGAGAGAGAATAGTAACGCTGGGGTTCTAGGGACTCTGCCCCAAGGATCAGTTCCTGATTTGGGCTGTGACTTTAAGCTCACATCTTTATTCTCCACGTAGACTCTGGTTGGTGACTTGGGCTAGGGTCCTGTACGTGGTCCAGGAACCCCTGCCCAAGTGTCAGACTAGCTACCTCATCCTGCGGGTGAGAAAACTAAGGCAAGAGAGCTTTGAGGCCACAGCCAGTGGCAGAGCCGGTTCTAGAAGCCGGATCTCCTGATGCATAGACCTGTGCTTTGTTTGCACTTTTAATGCATTCACCTGCTTATGTATTAAACCATGTCCAATCTCCTGATAGAGAGCCTCGAGGAATTACCTGGTTTCACACACGGGTGTCCCCCTCCAATAAAACAGATCTCTGGGTGGGATAGGAATCTGACCTCATTGAATAATATCCATTATAATAATGCAAGTAGCACCTAATAGTCCTTCCATGCTTACTATATGCCAGGCATGTGTGAAGTGCTTTACCTGTGTTAACTACTCCTTATAATGACCTGAGGCGGCAGGTCCTGTTGTGATCCACATTCTACCAGCGAGTAATGGCGACAGATGTCACCTTGCTCAGAGACGGTGGGGTCATATTTGAACCCAGAGCCAGGAGACACACTGCCTTGAGAACCAGCTGACCTGGACTTTCTTTTTCCAAGAAGAGATGCTCTTGTTGCTGTAATGGGACCTCCACTACGTCATCAGCAGGCAGAACTTTGGAGATGGTGTGTGAGTGTGCCAGGCTCCCGTTCCAGCTCCGCCACTGCCAGGCCGAGTGGGCTGGGCACGGCCCTCACTCCACCTCACCGAGCTTCAGTTTCCTCTTCTGGGGAACAAGCCTGAAGACCATTATCCCATCTATTGCTGGCAGTCTCAAATGCACAAAGCTAAGCCGCCACCCTGAAAAGCCACACACTGGCAACAAAGGTGTGACGAGACCATAATGTTGAGCTATTTCTGTGCATGTCTAACCTTGCTTGCTAATGGTTTAGCCATGGCTGGAGGCCAATGGGCTATGGATTCTGACTCTGGTATCAAATGGAACCAGGTTCAAATTCTGGATCTTCTGCTTATGCAGTTCCTTAAATCCTGCAAGCTTCAATGTCCTCGTCCCATGAGTGTGTGGTGAGGGTCAGACTTGACACATGCAGCGCACCGAGCATGGGGCTCGTTAGCTGTTGTCAGCTCCAGGCAGTCACTGCACTGGGCATGCTTGAGGGCAGGCTCTGAGGAGCCCTGTGCACAGAGCACAACCAGCAGCACACATCCAGCCAACATTCAGGGCTGACCCTGCAGAGTTTAGATGGTCAACAGGTAGCATGGAAGCAGCACAGACTCAGGAGACCCAAGAATATCCTTCTCAGCCCTGTTCTAAATAGCTGTGTGCCTGCTGCCACGTTAACTTGCCCCTTGTGTATTCCTTCTCCCATAGAGTGAGTTGGACCAGGTGGTTTCAAAGGTTCCATTGAACCATCAAGTGCCATCACCTTGATCCAAACAAGCAGCTTCCCCTGACCTCATCCATGCAGCCTGGACACAAAGTGCCATATGGGTGAGCTGAGGGCTACCCCCCACATCCACCCGTGAATGGTGCCCAGCGCCCTTACATCCATGCTAGCTGAAAAACAATTAAGCATAGACATGAGCAGGCAGAACAGACATGGCAGACACAGGAAGAAAGGCATATATTTGACCTGGCAACTTGCTTTAGGCCTTGGTAGGCCAAGCCCAGTTCTCCATCTTCATTCAAATATCCCCAATCCTCAGTCTCGCTAGAAATAAAGGATAAAAAACAGGGCATCCAGTGTAGAGGAAAGAGACAGGCAGGCAGAGCGCCCAGGACGGTAAAGCGATTCCAGCCAAGGTTTGGAAATGAAAAGGGGAAGGGCTCAAGAACTCCCAGCTTCCCTCCTTCCTCTCCCGCCACCAGCACTTGGGTGCCTGCAAACAGCTTCTCCACTGTCTCCCAGTTCCTGTCTTGGAATGGGGTTCATGCACTCTCATGTGAGTCTCACTGGTCATTCAGGCCAGAACACATGCTGCTGAAGAGAGAACAAAGGGATGCACTTGTTTGGGTAACTGTAAAAAACAGTGCACAAGCTGGGCGGAGGCAGTGATATGCTCTCACACACCGTCCTTCTCTCTCCCAGAATGATTCTGATTTGGAAAATAAAAGGGAGAATCAGGGGAGATGCACACAGAGCGGGGAGGAGAGCACTCTGCACGGGGGAAGCTGCAGAGGCTGAGCAGGCATTCACTGTCCAGGGCGGGAGGGCAGCCTCCCGGGATGCTGTGTGCCCCCACACCCCCGCAGCAGGGAAGGCACTTTGTAGGGAGGAGGAAGAGAGAGACAATATTTTGCCTGCTTTTCAATGTGTATCTCCTTTCTGCTGCTGCTTAAGGGCACAAAAGTATTAACTCATCTCAACTCCAGCCCTTGCTGCAGAATCTTACATAAAGAAACAGCTAATAAAAACTTAGTGATGGGGGCCAGAGTGCTGGCGTAGTAGTTAAGTTTGTGTGTTCTGCTTTGGTGGCCCAGGGTTTATGGGAAAAGAACCTTAGTGATAAGCAGGATGAGAGTTGAACTTTCTCCCCTTGACCTGGGGTGCAATACTCCTGTTTACTCAACGTGGAAGGCAGGAGGCCAGATGCTTCCTCCTGGTAAATTCTTTTGCCCTCTCCTTTTGCCCAGTGTCTGCCTGACACCAGCAGGGCAGCTCCTGGTGATGAGGCTCATGTGACATGGCCCCCACCCATGAACTTCTCCACCTCGTGCAGCCCTGGGCACACAAGAGACACTCAGAGGCCAGCGGGACTGGGTGGAGGGCGGCAGGCAGAGCCATGCTCTCTGGCCAGGACTGTGCTGCTCCCTCCCTGCTCCAAGGGGCTCTGTTCCAGGGGAACCTCCTCCTACTGGGTGGAGCCCAGCTTTCCTGGCAGGAACCAGGAGTGGGAGCTGCATCCACACTGCTTGGAGAACAGGACCAGTAACCCCTTCCTACCCCTATGGGGGGAAACAATTGTCCCAGGAGTGGTGTGGGCCATGGTTGGTCATGGTACTGCCCCCAGCTCAGCCTCATGAAGAAGAGCCTCAGACCCTGCAAGGCCCACCCGGGCTGCCTCTTGGACACAGCTGGTCTCGTCAACACCAGGCCCCACCCTGAAAGTCTGAAGGAAATGAGGGGAGCGGGGCATAGTGGAGACTGGACTGCTGGGGCTACTCTAGGGCTTCAGTTCCCTGGGTCCACCCCTTACTGTCACAGCATGTTCTCCCCGCAATGGGGCAGCGGGGGAATTACTGCCAACAAGCTCATCCTGGGATCTTTCCTGTTCCGGACTCCGGCTCCTCAAAGGTCCAGAGCCTCACCCAGGCCTGGCCTCCCTGGAGGCTGCCCCTGGTTGTAGACTTTTGCTATCCCCTCCCATGCTTAGCACTTGGCAGTCCTGTGTGTTCCATGCATCCTAGCAAACTCCAAAGCCACCTGGGCTGTGTCAGGGCCAGCAGAGAGCTCAGCACCTTTCCCTGCTCAGGTATGACACTAACCTTTAACTAGGGCCTTTTAGTACCTACTGCTTTGACCCAAAGTGGGGGGCTCCCTGGGAGGACTTCCAGGCACAGTGTTGTCCTTCTCTGGTGGGCCGGGAGGCGAGTGCATCGGTGCTGAGAGGGCATGTGGGATCCTTTACTCCAACCACCTCATTTTGCACACGTGGAGAGATGCCAAGATGGACGTCACTTGCCTGACACTGACACCTGGGCTAGAACCCAGGTGGCCGCCCGACCTTGGTCTAAAGCTCTCTTCCTGTCCCATGCTGGCTGGCCCTCAAGACCCCCAGGAGAGGCTGCCCGGTCTCTCTCACAGGGTCACCACACTCCTGTAGTTCCCAGGAGGGCAGATGCTCCCACTCCCTCTCCAGGGGGACGCATGGATGCTGCTGAGCTAAACAGTGAGAAGTTAGCATTCATTCCCAGGTCATCAGCCTCAGAGGAGACACTCAGAATTCTTAATTCTGTAACAGGCCAGGCATGATGCACCAAGATAAAAGTAGGGAACTGGGCGGCCCAGTCAGCCCACAGTGCTCAGGAAGTCAGGCACACGAATAAATTAAAAACCAGTCAACCACCTCCAGGTCTGTCCTGTGTTCCCAGATGAAAGACAAGTCTGCACAGGAGCTTCTCCTCCCGCTCCAGGCCCACCATTAGGGGCGAAGGCTGGGTGGGAGCGCCACCTGGTGGCAAGAGAAGGAAAATCCCAAACTGCTCAGAGGAATTTTTGTTTTTAACCTCAGCACTTGACGTCAATTAATAAATCAACAAATATTCATGAAAAATCTCCTGCGTATACGCCACTGTGCTGAGCCCCACGCCCAAAGAGGCCACAGAGACGTACATGAATAAGCAGCAGATAGAGTCTCCGACTGCAGGAGGCAGCAAGACACAGAGTTGAGGAAAAGGGCTGATGAGCCAGGCCTGGCCTGATCACCTACCTACACGCCTGGGCCCATCTCTTCATGTGTAAAGTGAGAGCGCTCAGCTAGATGATCTGCGAGGTTTCTTCTGGATCTTTAATTGTATAACCTGATTAAGCTGTAAAGGTCATGCACCAGAAAAGGCCTGGGATAATACTCACTTCCCCACTGTGGAGGTGATGAAAACTAGGAGCCACCACCCACCCCTCTGCCCCAGCTTAAGGACCTGCCTCCCTGTGGACAGAAACAGGCCAGGTTCCTGCCAGCTGGGAGAGGGTCATTTCTAAGAAGACCACTTTGTGCTCCATGGATGTTCTTATTTCTTTAGTCCACACCTAGACTTTCTACCCAACTGCCTAGGAAATTCCTGGGGATCTCTGAGAAATGGGAGGCAGCAACCCCAACATCATGAATAAGAGAGAATCATGAACCTACAGGCCTGGCCACACGAGGGTGAACTGCTCATGGGTATACATGGTTACGCCACTGAATTCCCGCAGACAGAAATGGTGCTGATGGCTCAGGACCAACAGAATTTTGGGAAACACAGGGAATGATCATCTCCTAGAGCAAAGCTGACAGTTTCTAGCCATGAGCAGTTAAAGAGAGGACTTGTGAGAGAGGAGTGGAGCAGAATCAGGCTCTTGCCCTTCTTTGCCATTCCAAGCAGACATTCCGCAGCAGCTAGGGCTCAAGGCCAAATGAGCCGTAAACCCCAAGCCCATCCTAAGGTGGCGCACACACCCTTCCTGGTTAAACACTGCCTCTGCTGTCCCAGGCAGGCCCACTATGGGGTGAGCAATGACCCCAGGTTTACCTGCCCAAGCCCAGGCGGCAACAGCAAAGCTACTCTCTGTGCTGAGAGGCTCCTGTTGTTTGCTGGGATCTGCTGGGTGGAGAGGGGCTGCAAGGATGTTTCCTGGGGCCCGAGGAAAGGTCCACTAATGCACCCTAAGCCTCGCTTTGGAGTTCTAGACTTGGCAAGGCTTGGGGGGAAATGGCCAGTGGCCAAAGGCGCACTGTTCCTGGAGCCAGACCTGAGCCCTGGCCACACTCCTGCCCCTACCTAGCTCTGCGACCTTGAGTGCGTGCCACAGGTGAGGCCAGCCTGAGAGCAGCAGGAACCCCTGCTCTCCTAGCCCACCTCCCCATACACCTTGGCAGACAGCCCTGAGAAGACGGCAGACTCTCCAGACACCCCACTCTGCCTGCAGCAGCCTATCTCTGGGGCAGGGACCACCCTCTCTTTACTTTAGTTTTGCCATGTGTAAATGGTGACAATGATGCTGGTTTCTCTTTGTTCCCACGATGTGAAAATGAGACAGGTTTTTGGAAGCAGAAGTGCTGTACATATTCCTATGGTGATTCCCAGAGTGGGCTCTCAACACTGGCTTCCCTCCTCAAATTTAAAAAGAAAGGGAAAGACGCAATTGTAAAGATCATAACAGAACTCTGTCAACCCTGAAAGTTAGCAACTGAAAATGTTCTGAACTTGGGACCATGGATGCTTTGAAGGGCTGTCATTGGGCATGGTGGAGTATGTGTGCATGCGAATGTGTGTGTGTCTAGATTCCTTTCAGAAATCTAAGCAGAATTCAGTGTATGAATGTAAATTTTCCTAGGGACTGGACAGATTTCCCAACTCCCCCCGCAACCACCCATGCATAATATAATTTCTATTGAAGCCAGAACACTCTCTATTACAGGAAACAGTAGGAGAGAAAAACAACTCTGTCTTCAAAGCACCCTTGTCCCCGGGGCCGCCGTGTGTCATTGGGGGAGCCCCTGTTGTAACAGGATGCCCTTGTTGCCAGCTGGGTGCCAGGCATCACAGTCCGCATCCTCCTGCCCTGCCAGCCTGCTCCCTGCTGTCCTCCTTCACTGCTGGGATTTGCCAAATTGGAAGAGACACAAACCCACGAGTGTCACTTCCAGGTATGGCAGGCACTGGGGAACTGCTTCTTCCAGCTTCCCCTCCCCAGGCAGCAGCTCCTGTCTGTACTTAACTCGGTTTCACAGGTTATTCTTTCCCTATTGTACCCTGTGCTTGCTGGGAACGGAATTATTTTAACGTAAAAATAGCTTTTCTTATATCTTATCGCTAGCATTATTACTGCTGCAGAGGAAGACACATCCAGGGTATTAAGCAGCCCCTGGCAAAACGTGTACTTGAGACTGGATCCCTGACCATGATGTGGATGAAGAAATAGGGAGCTGATAACAGCGATGGTTCTGAAGATAAGAAAGATATGCACACTCACGCATGGCTTTTTCCTTCTTTTGATTTTTTCAAATTTTAAATATCACCTGTGCTTTTTTCCTTATTCATCTCACTTCTTATCTTCACCCAAGATAATTTAAAATGACTAAATCTTGACTCCAGTTTTAGCACTGAGAGAGATTCACCTTCATTTCCTTCTCTCCCTCCTTTAGCAAAAAGAATGACATCTCTCCTGAAATAAATTTACCTCCCCGCTGGGCGCTGCTAAATACCTTCACCTTCTGATTACCTACAGTGTGGCTGGAAGCAGCCCTGCCTGGGAGCCAGGCCTTCTGGATTCTACCTTGACTCAGTTACAGGCTGGCTGTGAGCCCGAGGAGCTCAGCCCTTCTGAGCCTCAGTTTCCCTGTCTGCAGAAAGAGGGCTGGATGAGAAGATCTGGAGATCAGAGCACTAGGAAATCTTCAGCGATCCTGCGACCTTCTCGCCAAGTTCACGGCACACTCCTGGTGCCGCCTACTGACATTTGCTGGAAGTGGTTGATGTTTTCAGCAATTTTGAACAAATGCTTAGTGATGGCTCAACATTCAGTTAGTTGAGGTAAGAGAGAAAGGCAGCCAAGGAAAAGGTCACCTCCACTTTTACAAGTGCCCACAGAGGCGCAAGGAGGCAAAGATAATAACAACAGTGATAACAACGTTAACATCTATTGGGTGCTTGTCACGCGCAGGCACTGTTCTAAGTACTTTACACAGACTAACCCACCTGATCTTCTCAATCACCACAGGAGGTACGCTGCTATGACTGTCCCCAGTTCACAGAGGAGGACACTGAGGCACTGAGTGGTTATGAAGCAGTTACTAAACAACTGGTAGAGAATGGACTCCAGAGTCCACATTCTCAGGCGCTCTGCCATAGCACCTCGGGGTCTCTGTTCTGCCCTACGTCTCAGGGCCCTGCTGCCTCCCTCCGACGGTCACTCTTTTGCCTTGACCCTGGGTTGGCTCATCCTTGAGGAGGGACCAGAGGTGGCTGGTTAACTAAAATCCAGGGCAATCCCATTTTAGCCGATATGGTAGTAGTCAGATTCTCCCATCCAACCTCTGTACTGCCTAGCTGGGGTTCCCTTTCTTTTAAATGACAGAGAAGGGGGCTCACCATGGTGTAAGGCCCACCAGCCCGGTTGAGTAAAGATGGCATTGCAGCAAACAGCTGGGGCTGGCCCCCTCCTCCTGACTGGTTGGGCTGACTTGGCACTGGCTTCCCTCGCAAGGAGAAAAGCCACCCTCAGCCAGTCTTTCCCTTTCCTCTGCCTCCTGTCAAACCTCCCAGGGAAGCTCCCTTTGCGAATGCTTTCCAGAGGACCTGGGTTCTGATGCTCTAGGTGTGTTACTGGAGTCTTGTGAAGCTAACAGTGGGCTTCCTCAGGGCATGGGACTCACCGAGTCTGCTCCTAATCATGTATCTTCTATAGTGAGCAGTACCCTGATGCTGAGCTCACAGGGATGCCTGAGGAGCAGCCTTCAGAGATGAGGTTGGGCTGGGCCCCTCTGCCAGCACCTCCTCCAGGGATGGAGGACCACTAGGTGGGACTTACCTGTTTGTCTGGCAGACGCCGTGATAGGCCTCGATGGCGTCTTCCTGATCCACGTGCTTTTCACTGTTAGGCCAACTTGTCCTGGCATTAATGTTCGGCTCCTAGAAAGTCCCAGATTAAAAAATAAATAACTCCATTGGTTATACAAACAATTGCCATGAAATGACTATATATAGACAGAGGTATAAAAATAAGCCTTTGGAAAACAACAAAAGCCAGGGACGACTTCAGATAACAGTAGTCAAATCCAGGCAGGAATGTGACTTTAAAAGGTCACATCGGAAGAGTCACAGAATGACAAGCCTGGTTGAGAAAGGCACTGAGTTTGGAGCGGTAGGAGGAAGATGGCAAGGACAGTGTCTCGAAAGGAGAAAGCACCTCAAATCCAGAGAATGTGATTAAAGTCTGTCTCACTTTTGAACCCTCCACACTCGATAACACCTGCCTGCCCCCACCCCCATGCTGCCCCAGGGCCCATGCCCAGAAGTGACCCAGCCTCTTAGAGCCCAGAATGACCCAGGTGGCCTCTGTCCCCTCCCTCCTGCTCTACAATCTGCCCCAGAAGGTGAAAACATTAGGAAAAATTGCTAAGTTGGACTTGCTACCCTGGGAGGACTAAGAGTGAGGAAGACTTTCTCCACCTCAGTAACAAAGTAAGTAGCAAGGGGCAAGGCATGAGTGAAAAACCAGGCCAAGGGGGCTGCTCAGGCTGTCGCCCTTGTGTCTCTCTAATTCTCTGCCTTGTTCTTTTTGAACACGTTCATACTGAGCAACTTCAGAAGATTCTAGAAACTTCTAGAAAAGACTTCCATGAAAGGTCATGCTGAGAGGGCAGCAAGTACCTCACTCTGCCTTTAGAGGAGACCCTAGAGCAAAAGACTCTGCTCTTTTAGGTTTAGGTTTAAGATCTTCGTGGGTAATGATATGTAAGAAAAACACCAAATCTGTTGCCTACTGTCACCCCCTAACAAGCCCAACCACGGCTGCCATCTTGTTACCGTGCTCTTGCCAGCAAGTCGTCGCTGGTCAGCACTGACAATCTGGGTCCTCAGGATGAGCACCTCCTCCTTGCGAACCTCAAGCTCCTCATTCGCCAGCTTGAGCTGGTTCAGCAGGAGGCTGTAGCTGTCTGGGGAACTGTGGGTGGAGTCACTCTGTGTGGCTTGGTCGGCCATGGCTTTCCTCAGCTCGTTCAGTTCATTCTTCAGCTTCTTGTTCTCTGACTCCAGCTCTTGTCTCTGGAAGACAGTGGTGTGATACACGCTGTTGGTCCCTAGATCCAGGGCACTGTCCCCATGTGGGCTTCCTCCTCCACCTTCCTTAACCAACCTGCCTGTCCTCCTGGGGAGCTAAGAGCCACCTTCCCATCTTAATGATGAAATATAAGGCACAAGTTCTGACTGGCATCAGGAAGCAGCCAGAGCTGGGGCCTGGATTTGAACCCATAACCCCAAGTTATTGGTGTGAAACATCTGACACGACGCCTCTATGGCAACATTCCCTGAAGCGATTCAGTAGTGTTTGTATTCTAAGCATATTTAGCCAATAAAACCCATCCTTGTGGAAAAGCCAGGTTAGTTTTAAACTTCATGCATTTCACGCAGGACCTCCTAGAACCTTAATATATTAACGTACTTTGTGACTTTCCAAGAGAGGGTATGGAATGCAGGATTTCCTCAAGTTATTTATCTAGACAGCCCCCTTTTTTTTCCCCAAGGTGCATCACATGGACTAATGTTTTAGAGAATACATCAAAAACACTGTTTTGTTGTTTTGGTCATACAGAAAGCCACTGGCCGTCAATGCCAGTGGAAGAAAAATTACCTGTATATAGAATCAAAAATAATACCGAAAGATTTTGGAATGTATTTAAAGTTTTCTGGATAAAATATTTAACTTTGTGTTTGAGACGAAGTCAGAAGATTTAAAGTCTGATGATCACAAATTGATAGTAGGGCTCTGAAATATCTGAGATTCAAAATATCCCAAGGAAAACCCAAAAATGTGGAAAGCAGGCATTAGTTGCACAATTATTACAGAGTCATAGGAATATAGAAATGAGGGCCCTTTGGATATAATCTTTTGATTTTCTGAATGTGGAAGCTGAGAATGGAGTGAAGGCTCACAGTGAGTACAGAGGCTGAGACAGGACTACGGCCCAGGACTGCTGACGCCTGGTCCAGGGAGGCCAATGTACCAGCCCTGCCACACTTCAGGCCTCCTTGGATAATGCTCTGCCAGGTGTGACCAGCCCCAGGACCCTTCTACCCAATCTCACTCCCACAGATAGCACTTGAGCCCAGTGTCCAAAACATGTGCTTCTTGTAACTGGGGGCCCTCCAGGACCAGTTCAACTGACTCCATCTTATCAACAAAGTGATTCAGAATTGCCTTTCAGAAAATTTGCAATGTCATGGAGCCAGAGCATGTGCAGAAGAAGAAATTTTGACCTGAAATGACTGTGGAACCACAAGACCAGGAACACAACTGGAACTTAAAAGTCAGACTCTTATCAGAAATGAGGGGTGCCTCATTCAGGAAGACCCGGTGTTAAAATTCCTTCCTCGCCTCATCATAAAAGTTCAGAACCTCATCATAAAAGTTTAGAACCCTGTCATAAATGTTTAGAATCTCACCATCATAAATGCTTGCAGTCCACCAATCAAAACCTGTCCCACCAGCGTTTCCGCGTTCCAGCCTGTTCTACCTAGCCTCTTAAATTTCGCCCCAAATCCTGAATTAGGGAGAGAGATCTGAGGCCACACACCCCCCTGTCTCCCTGCATATCGATATTGCAGAATAAAGCTGATTTTTCCCCCAAAGCTGATGTCATAATTAATTGGCTTGTTTATGCGCATCATGCAAGAAAACCCCATTTTTGTGCGGTAACACAGGTAGTTAGTGCCAGAATTGGATTAAACCGTAGGACACCCAGCTGGTGTAGGCAGAGAATGGGAGAATTGCTTGGTGTGGAAAACCTACATATTTTCTGTCAGAAGTGTTGTGAACAGAGGGAACAGTTTCCTATTAGCATACATTATAGTCCCTTGTAGCAGATCTAAATTTTCCTTCATTTCAAAGATGAAGAAACTAAAGTGTGGCAAAGGGAAATTGTGTGCTTATGGCTCCGCTTATTAGCAGACCAGAGTTTAGGAGCAGGTTTGCTGCCGCCCAGCTTCATCATCTATTCTCTACAGGGTGACAGTTCAAGGAAGCTTGTCTTCCAAGAATCTTACCTTCAGGCTATTGTAGGCTAGATCTGCATCCTGGTCCACATCTATGTCATTCTTTGGTTGGTCCACCTGCAAGAACAGAGAGACAGAAAGGTGAGCATGGACTACTAGGCAGCTATTCCACACAAGTATCTCCACCCATGGTCAAAATCTGCTCGTTTTGCCCTTGCACAAGTACACAGCACTCCAACCCTCCATAAGTCTACTTCCTTCCCACCTCCAAAATGCAGCTCACTACTTCAGGCCACCATGAAGCTCTCCATAAACATCATCCTCTTGCCAGCCCTCCCCACCTTGGCCACTTTATTCACATGGTTCTCGCAGGCAACTACAGGTTGAATATGTATAACACTGTATTATGGGTTGAATTACACTCCCTAAAAAGATACGTTGAAGTCCTGTGAATGTAACCTAATTTGGAAATAGGATCTTTGTAGATGTAATCAAGTCAAGATGAGGTCCTTAGGATGGGCCCTAATGCAACATGACTGGTGTCCTTATGAGAAGAGGAGAAGACGCACACACTCAGGGAAGATGATGGCCGTGTGAAGATGGAGGCAGAGACTGGAGTGATGCAGCTGCAAGCCAAAGATGGCCAAGGACTGCCAGCAACACCAGAAGCTCAGAGGGGGCATGGAGCAAATTCTCTCCAAAAGCCTTAAAGAGAGCATGGCCCTGTTGACACCTTCATTTCTGACTTCTGGCCTCCAGAACTATGAAAGAATAAACGTCTGTTATTTGAAGCCATGCAGTGTGTTATACTTTGTTTCAGCAGCTTTAGGAAACTAGCACTGTAAGACTTATGTACTTCATAAAGAGGTTAATATATAACTAATTACATGCTTATTAATAAGGTTAATGAGCTACTCTTAGGTTTTTTGGGATATGTGTGTGTGCAGATGTGTATTCTGTTTTCCCAACTAAGTCACCCTAAGCACCTTGTGGAGAAGCCTGCTTCTTCTGTCTATGACAGGTATATGACAGCCAGCCCCCTAAGATGTTCAGACTCCAAAGCTAGTAGATGTGGATGGCAACAACTGGAAAATTAGCCCATTAGGATTCAGCTGGGCCAGTGACAGATATAATTATTTGGCAGCTATTGCACTTTAAGGAGAAGGGGTAGACAACCTTCATAAATGGTTAACTCCTTGGGTGATTTCAAGTAGTGGATGATAGTCTGTGAATAAGAAGGGTTTTTGAAGCTAAAACCAGAGAGTGCTTAATTAGATTATCAACATATTATCTAAGCAACCTTAAATCCAAGGGTAAGGCCACCACCAGCTGTGCATGGATTGGATGTACTCCAGGCTTAGAGACTGGGACTGGATCTGAGCATCTCCTGCTGCTCCTTCCAGATCAAGGATTTCTACTTTTACTGCGTTGTTTCAAGCTCTGCAACCTAGGAAAGCCACTCTTCAAGGTACCAGTCTCTGCTTTGCTTCCTACCATCACCAGTGGTATGGGGATGTGACTGTTCAGGGGTAGCTCTTAACCTGCTGCACCAGTGAGAGGACTGTACCTGTGTTCTACGCAGCATGGATTTGCCATATGACCATAGATAATTGTTGAGTGCATTAGGTTCTTGGAAAACAGAGATCACCCACTCAAATTTGAGTCGTTGTGAGTATTAAGATGCGCTGGCAGTCATGTTTCTAAGTGGACAATCCATTGGAATCATTCTGGTGGCCAAGATGACTTTGCTAGGCCCGGGGAAAGAGAGTTGGATGGACGGGAAGTCAAATACATGGACAGCCTGGCTGGCTGTCATAGAGGCCCCATCCTCACGGTGGCTTAGTCACTCCCACCCTGATGGTACATTCCACAGACTTCCGTGTCATTCCTCACTCAGAGCCTGGCCTCTCTCTAGAGCTGAGACCCTGGGCCATATCTCTCCAGAATAAAGACCCAGGTGGCTCAGGATTCCTCAAGACCAAGGGCAGATTCAAGAACACAACCTCCGAAAGCTTGGCTTCAGGGTACTGTAGAGGGATTCCATACTCCTGCCCACTCCTGCTTCTCTTACTAAACTCTGCCGGAAACAAGGTCATTCTCCTTAAACAGATCCTTAACCCACACCACAGGGCTACGGGCCAAGCCTACAGTTCTAACTCTTCTTCAGTGATTATTTTTTAAGGAAAAAGATACCCTTTTTTCTTTGGTATCAAGACAAACAGAAGTCCTAAAGTCAGGATTTCAAAATTATTTGGCATTTCTGTGGTGTGGAACCTGGAAAGTGAATCTTTAGAGGCAGCTAGGTGGGCCAGGAACTTTCACGTCGGGCATGTCTGATGTCATCTAGGCAGCTTTACATATATTTGATTTATGCTTGCCTGTCAGGGCAGCTTCTCTTCTAATCGAACGAGTCATTTATATACCCAATCCTTTCACTCTCCATTCTGAATCTAATCCACCTGAGAGATTTAAAACCATCAGCAAGATTTACCTCCCCACTTACTGCTCAGGAAAAACCCCCAAGAATTTACTAGATCGGTAGATCAGAGTCTGTACCGTATTTGATTGGAAAGAGACGTGAGGTATTAAAAAAGGAGACAGTGCATAGAGGTGGGAACAGGGGCAAGGCTGAGGGTGTGGGGAGGGGGATGAATCCTACAACAGGCAATTCAGGCCTGAGAACAAACCAAAGGCCTTTGACAAACCCACTATGGGGTCAGCTAATGCTATGATCCATCTCAGAATCATCCTTGTATCCCATTAGAAGTGGGTCTTATACCCCCCAAGAAACAACAAGTGGCTCGTACCTCCTCATCACCGTTAACTTCAATGGTTGTCTCTATTCCTATAGCACCAATCTCTTTGTGCCCCAACCCTGCACTCATTTGGGCACTATTATTTTTCACCTGGTCCTCCTGAACTAGATTAAAATTCCTTGGGGGCTGGGGACTTCTCTTACATTTTTATCTCCTCTCATTAAGTAAACATTTTGAAGACCTACTATGAGCCTGGCACTGGCATAGTGCTGAGTGTAGCATAGGTGCCCAATAGGTCCTCAAGATAAGAGTGATATGTCTTGGGACACTAAGGTTTCAAACAATAACCTTTCAAGACCCAAGATACTGATGATCATCTGCATTGAGGCCAGGATGCAGTCATGGGATAGCAGGGTGAGTGGCTGCAAAATTGGTCTACCTCTCACCCAATGGGGGTGAATTCAAGTCCATCCCAGATTGCAAGGTACAAGAGGGCAATTGATTTTCTCTGCTAAAATCTGACTTCTGCTTATATTTATACCTTATTTACACATCCTGGTCCTCTATGCAAATGGCTGATGGTGCCACAGGCTCCCCACTAGCTTCACCACTGGAAATCCTTTGCCTGGGAACACTTGGGAAGCTTACTCCCCTTCAACTGGGGTGATCTGGAGCACTTGCAGTGAAGACTCAGTATGATGCCAACACAAGATGGAAGCTCTTCTCTGAAACCCAGCACCAGCATAACCTCATGGGGTCACATCTGCCATATGAGCCCTGGTAGGAGGGAGCTGGATCATTCTCTGATGCCAGTACAAGGGCACTGCTGCAGGCTTCCAGCCCCTTCACACACCTGGACTTTCTTGCTGTCCTGCTGCTCTCTCTTCTCCAGCTGCGTCTGCATCTTCTTCCTCTCCTGCTCAAGCTCCCGCACCCTCTTCTGCAGTTTCAGGAAGACTGTCATGTCCATGGCCGCCTTCTCCAGGCCGATTTCCTTCAGAGGAAGACAGGGAGCAGGGGAGAGGAGATTTTAAGAGCCTAAATGCCTTAGGGAACATACAGCACCTCACTGCCTACCTCTGCATCAGCTGTCTGTCTTCTCTCGCCTCCCAAACATCAATCTGTGCCCTCAGATACAAAGCCAGTGTCAAGCAACCATCACTTCACATATTAAAGCTGGTGCTCCAGGCTCATTTTCTGTCTGGATAACATCTGTGTCTCAGCCATTTGTATTCCTCCTGTGTGAGCCACTTCAGATGACCCATCATATATTTCAAGAAAAAATGGATATAGACACAACCATTTTATTTGGAAGTTAAAAGAGCTCACTTCTAGAAAATGGTTTGACACTAGAGAAATTATAAAATGCAGGATATAATGCTTCCTGATAAAGAAACAGTGTGGTTACTAATCGCTGTAAGTGTGCTGTCAACCACCACTTGACTGCACCTTGCAACTGAACCAACACTTGCCCTGCCACGGAACTCATTTATCCAACAGATTTTTTCCCCCTGCTTTTTCTTCCTGAATCCCCCCAGTACATAGGTGCATATTTTTTAGTTGTGGGTCATTCTAGTTCTGGCATGTGGGATGCCACTTCAGCATGGCCTAATGAGTGGTGCCATGTCCGCGCCCAGGATTTGAACTGGTGAAACCCTGGGCCGTCAAAGTGGAGCACGTGAACTTAACTACTCGGCCACAGGGCTGACTCCTATCCAACAGATCTTACAGCATCAGTTTCCCACATTTTTTCATTCAGATTCATGCCTGGGTTTGCCCTGCAGAGTTCTGTCATGTGTGAGTGTCCTTGTACAAACATGGGTATCTGCATGAGCATATCCACATGGATTTTCTAAGTACATGTATGTACATATGTGACAATGTAATTTGGTTCAGCTGGCATATAATAAGTGCTGTGTGCTTAGCCAGCTCTGTGCTCGCTGCTCTGGTCAATCCCAAGAGCCAGTCTCCACTTCCTTGAAGAACATAAATCCACTGATGGAAGTGCTATGTCTGCATGTAAATGGTCACATATACAAACACCTGGGTGGTGTGTCTAGAGTTCAGGCCGACTGAAGCCTCCAGGACCCAGACTCAGGAGACTGCAGTGGCAAAACTAAGGGCCTTAAGTTAGCATTTATTAAATGCTTACTAAGTGAGTAGAGCAAGCACCCAAGCATATCAAACTGCACAACAGCCATACCTTTTATCCCAAGGACATCCTTGTCTATGCTTCCACCCTTTACTTCCTCACTTGCTATCTCTTATCATCCTTTGTTTTCCTTTATAACACTTAACGGTACCCATAATTAAATTACAAACTTCTTCCATCAACTGATTATTCCTAACTTTCCATCAGACAAGCTCCCCGAGGGCAGGGACCTTCTTCAGCTTGGTCACCACTGTTTCTCCAGGACCCACCTGCAGTGCCGGGCACAAAGATGTGCTCAAAGCACATTTGTTTTTCTAGCCACGTCTATCCTCATGTGCTTCATAAACTTTTATGCGCTTATGATCTTCTTCTTTTCATGTGCCAGAGGAAAAACTGTGTGTCTGTGTACCTTCGACAAAATTACACACAGACCACGAAGTCCACTGTGGCGTACCTTATTTAGTGACTCTAAGAGGCTATTAGTGACAAAGATACAGCCACTCAGCAAATATTTGTTGTTCTTCTCTGAGTTCTATCCAGCTTCTAAGTCAGGAAGGAAAATTTTCTTGTATATTTATTGCTATTACTATACGCACTGTGGATACTCAATGAGGATGATAAAGATATCTATTTTAATGACTTAGCTGTTCCTTCTTAAGCCAGCCATTTCACCTCTCTGCACTAGGTTTGCAGTTTTGCAAGACAAATCCGGGCTCTACCTTCTTCCTTCCTTTCTAGACTGTGGGTAGAGTGAACGAGAATGAACTGCTTTGCACAGTGAATGTTAACTCTAGAGTATAGTCTATAAGCCCACTGCAGTCCAAGTGGTCTTGCTGTCAGGAGTGAGCCCCTGGGCACTCTGGTCTCTCCCAGTGTAAGAGTAAATCTCTGGGGGTGCTCTACGCAGGGGGTACATGTTCCCTCTGGAGCACGGACAGCAGCCAAGAGCCTGCCTTACTCACCTCCACCTGTTGGAGGGCATCTTCTGTATCTCCAACCTCAGATGTGGAAATGGAGGGGTAATTGGAGTCAGATTCTAAGCTACTTTGGTTTGACGGGTTCCGCCTGTGGCCTGGGGTTTGCTGTTCAAGAAGAAGAATGTAAAAACTCATGATGAACTACTATTAATAAGAACTATTACTTTTAAAAGAACAGTAGGTCCTAAAGTTGGGCTTCTGCCTTATTTGTCAATAAAAATAGGTAATCATCGTTTCCTGGAATGATGGCTAAATAGAGCTATTACCACAAAAAATTTCACCTACAATTCTTACAGTCATCCCAATAAAATGACAGTTAGAAGAGATCACAGCTCCATGGTAAGGACTGAGTTCCCTTGTCTCTTAATGGAATACAAATCCCTAACACTTAGGCCAATTTCTCTGAAAAGTCCCGGGAAACAATGCTTAACTCCTGGTCTTGCCCTGAAAGCCAACAAAGACAGAGCTGTCAACAGCATCCCTCTTGAAGAGAATGTTGCAAATTTGCCCCTAACAGTCCCCTATTTCAACCTGCACTCTACCAATTTTATGAAAATAAACATTAGAAATGGAGTTTACCATTTATATTGTTCATTTAAAAATACCTATTTTTTCCCCCTTGCATCTGATTTGGCTTTGAGAGTGAAAACTGATCTTTGTAGGAAAATTTTAGATTTCTGTATATGTTCCTATTCAGCTTCTCTGCCTGGTTTCTATACAATTAACTTATTCAATCTCGTTCGAATATGCATTTCTGGAAGGAATATTTACATGGGGTAAAAAAGAATGACAAATCCTGAAATATGAAAATGTTTATACGTATATTGCATTTCACCAAAGATTAGGAGCAATGATCAGCCCCTTGTGGGCCTCTCTGCATTACACACTAATGAAGCTGAGATCAGAACTCCCTTACACCATTACTGTTTCAACACAGGGATCTTCCCAGAGCAGAAAACAAGAAAGATAACACACACTTGGGTGGAATTTTCCTTAAACTCCTAACTGAGATCTTTATAAGACCCCAAAGTTGGAAAAGGAGCTGTCCTTGGGAATGAATGATCAGACGGCTCAGCTACTTTCTTATGTGGTAACTTTCCTCAGGAATGGCAAGAACAGATGCTTTTGGAAAGCAGCACTGTGCACACAGCACAGATTCACTGAGCATCACCGTGTGTCAGACAGCAGAGCAGGGGGTTGGCGCTGCGCAAGAACAAGGGCTGTGAAGCCAGAGGGGGCTGGCGCGGTGGGACAGCAGAACTGCCCTCCTTGCCTTTATGATGGTCATCTCGTCCCGAAGGTTGTCGTATCTCTGCTCCAACCGTGAATATTCCTTTACGAGATTCTGGTACCGAGAACGCTCCTCCTCCAGCTCCTTCTTCATCAGGAGATTTTCCTTGACAGAGTTCTGGGCAAATTCATCTGGAAAGCAAGCACACTAAGCTACAGTTCTGCTTTCTGAATGGACTCCCCTACATGTGTTGACTCATGCCTTCTGATTAATCTCTTGTTAAAAGGCTGCCCATGACAAGCTCCTAACATAGACACTTGATGAGTTTATTCAACTACTTCGCCTATGCAGAGCAAAAGGAAGCTTGTGACTGTGGCTTAAGTCTTCAGAGAGGGAAAGAAAGACCATCTGCTCTTGGGGAAATGGGGGAGAGAAGCAGGCAGCATACGTGACAACTCCCGCAGTTAATGCCCCAGCCTCTCTCTTGTGACCACTGTCACAGCAACTGCTGGCAGCATTCCTGGAAGAACCCAGGTTTTGTCCCAGGATTTCTTCCCTAATCCTGATCTTTCTGGTTCTCAGAGTGCAGAGAGAGTAAAGGAGATTTGAGGAGATAAGGCCAGAAGTTAAATTGGAGGAAGGAGGGAAGACAAAAAGATAACATGGATGGCCTGTTCCCCACCAAAACTTACTATTCATATCAGTGGAAAGAAATAATTTTTAAAGTGAAATTCAACACAGTTTAAGTTTTCAGCAAGATTTCCTGCTGGGTGGGACAGTGCATTCAAGTGGTTGGATTCTCTTGCAGTACAGGGGAGGACCCTGAGGATGGGAGAAGGGGGGTGATTTGTTAAGGCCACACTGAGTTAGGCTAGAACTGGGGTCTGTGGACCCCCAGTGCTCCTCTTCAGTCAAGCGGAACATGGGGTTGATGGCAGCCCAGGGGTCGGTGGGTGCTTGAGAGGGGTGACCTGGATCTGACCCAAGACCTTCTCTCTAGCAAACATTAACAGATGACCCACTGGATAGAAGAAACCAAGACAGGTACTATGGATGGTAAAGATAAGTTTTAAAACAGCAATAATGACAGCTCCTAAGTGCTCACTATGTGTCACGTGCCATTTTAAGCACTCCACGCTTCTGAGATCTGAACCTTTACGTCCATTTTGCAGAGGAAGAAACGGAGGACCACTGTCATTAAGGGACTTGCTCGCAGCCACACAGCACAACACGGTAGTCATTCTTTGAGCGCAGTCTCCCCGACTCAAATCTCACACATTCTATTGGTGATTACGTGCGTCCCACTGTGTTCAACTCCTGAAACCAAATGTCGCAGCACATCTTAAAGATCACCCTTCTTCTCTTTCATCTCTCTTCTAGTAAGGCCCTTTCCCCACTGCAGCATCTTGGCTAACCACACGCCTGGTAAAGAGTCTTTGGGGAAAATCAGCATGGAAAAGAAATGAACACTTACAATGAAACATCAGGCACTCTGGTCCTTACCTTTCGATTGGCACAGGATTTGGTTGTTAAGCTGTTCTTTCTCCTCTTTCAAGAGAGCATTTTCTTGCTCCAGGTCTGCAACTCGCTGAAACAGAGAGCAACAGGGAAAAATGTTTCCCCTGTGAAGCGGCACAAAAGGAAAGGCTTCTTTTGTGAGGTTTGAATTTCAACTGGTAGTTTAAATGCTCTTTTTATTTAAGAAAATTGAATCAACCAAAGCTGCTTTCATTTCAAGGGAAAAAAATTTATACTGAAGGAAAGATCCTATTAAAACCAGACAGATGAGTTCACCACTGTTTATGGTCTTCCAACCCCTATAAAACCTCATGAAAAGTCTACCTTGAGCCCACATGACATATGACATGTTCAGGAACCTACAACGATCACAGACTTTCTGGCACTGGGTTGCTTGCCTTGGTAAATTTTGAGCTCTCAAATCTGAGTTTCAGGAAAGCCTGGAGCTCACAATGAAGAATCGGCTCTGCTCTTCACGCCCCTTGCCTTGCCTGTCATAGTGCACCAGCATAGTCCAGATGCGGGGAAGGGGAGGAGACTTGCTATTAATAGTCAACTGTGGTACGTGAATCATGTGCAATAAAGCTGCTAAAAAATCACTCCATGAATAAACCAATCTAGGAAGCACGTACTGTGCTAGATGTCGTAAAAGACAAGTAGTAAGACAGGCTCCCAGGTTTTGGTCTGAGTGACGAGCTTCTCCAGGCTGTGTTGAATGACACAGTGAACGACCTCACCCTCTTTGGTTCAAGAAATCAGTTCGGGCCATCTCTGGTATGTTTTATGATCTAATCTGGGGAGGACTCTTTCTGAGGTTGGTAGAAAGAGCCTCAAAATGACCCCCTCAGAACAATAACAACAGGTACTAACTAGCATGTGCACAGTAGCTGAGACCGGATGGGGACCTACTGGGATTGCTACCTGGGAGACTGTGGCACGGAGAGATGCCACACAGATCCCTGAGGACCCACCTGTACTGCCAGCAGAGAAACATCTTTCAAACTCTGCTCGACCCCTTTGGCAAAAAAAGAAAGAAAGGAGACCCCAGGATTCTGGCTAAACAGCAGAAGCCATTGTGAGGTGTGAATTTCAACTGGTTATGCTCAAATGCTATCTTCTCTCCCTCCTGGCTTTACAGTTAAGCTTAAGGCACCAAGAAGTGAGTTAGGAGAACTGCTTTCCCTAACCCCACTCAGCATCACATAGAAAGGGTAAAGAGAGAATTTCCACAAGGCTGGGGCCAGGAGCGAGCTCAGGGTCCTCCTCTTAAGGACACAGAAGGCAGTGACTCCCATTTAGGAGCTTCAGCTCCTCTGGGGAGCTGCTGATGGTCTGCAAGTGGCATGCTAAGGCTCCATATAGAGAAATGCAGATACACAACAGTGTCAGTGGCCTGCAAAAGGCTCCAAGTACTTTGTTAACACTGTATTAACACGATCCAACTCTTCCAATTTCAAGGAGTTTTCAATCTCCTTCAAAAAGTAGCTTAAAACTACCTTCTAGGAAACTGTCCCTTCCCACTACAGGACACTGTGACACCTTTCCATCCTCTCAATTCGGATGGACTCTGTTTCTCTCATCAGTTTATCTGCGGCTGTACTGCCGAGAGTTACAGGAACGAGGCACTGAAGAGCAGGTGCCACGCTGACACTACTCTAGGTTAAGAAGCACTGGTCTCCTATCTATACCCAGCAGACCCCTTCCCTGCCAAGTAGGTTCCAAGCCCCCGCACGGTCAGGGATTCTCTTTATGGAGAGTCAGACAAAGGGGCGTGTTCTGCCTCCCCACAGGATATCAAATGAGATAGGGCTGGTACAGAGAGAGATGCACGTAACTAGTTATACCACTGTTATTCTTTGTTGACAATTTATTGTCTATTATAATTAATGCAACTGATGTTTTGTGTCTACAGTGACTAAATCTGATGTGGCGGTGAGGGCAAGGTATAGAAGAAAAAACACTGACTGTGTGATGCCATTTTATCCTCAGAGGCTCCCACACATCAGGCCTAGTTCTGGCCCCTGGGGCGACACAGGGCAAGGTTGTCATTCATCCATCAGACACTTCCTGACATGCTTCTGCGTGCCAGGAGCCTTGCCAGGGGCTGGGGGATGCAAAATGAACCAGGTTCAAGGTAGCTGCCATCAGAGAGTGTTCAGCCCAGCAGGAGTGAGGGCCGCGTATGTAACAGTGAGAAGACTGGTAAGGGCCGTGGTAGATTTCTACAAAGCAGGGTTTCTCAACCTTGGCACAACTGACATTTTGGGCTGGATAATTCTTTGCTTGGGGCAAGGTGGGGGCTATCCTATTGTCAGATGTTCAGCAGCATCCATGGCCTCTACTCACTAGATGCCAGTAACCCTGTCCCCCTACCCAGTTGTGACAACCAAAATGAGTTCATGCATTTCCAAATGTCTCCTGTGGGCAAAATCATCCCTTGATGAGAACCACTGCTATGAAGTGAATCAGAAGGAAAAGGAGATAAAGAGGACCACAGGTCCATAAGGTTTCACAGGGAGAGTGGGTCCTCTGAATCAGGCCGATGTGGGATTTCCCATGCAGCTGAGGGGATGCGCAGTCTAGGTGGAAAGAACAGCTGGTGCAAAGGTATGAAGGATGATGGCGTGGTTGGGAATGTGAATAGGTCTGTGATGCAGTAACTTATGGTTCGGGCAGTGGCATTGAGAAAGAGGAGGCTGGGTGGATAGAGGGAGTGAGAACCAGATTGCGAATGGCTTCTCTCCCTTTGTCCTCGGGATAACCTTTGAACTTCTCCATATGTCCCTAAAAAGGCACCTTAGCAGGGCCCAGCTTCTCCACACCCTCTAGTTTCTGCCTGAGTGTTCCCCTGTTCCTTTTGCCAAGCTCTCTCTTCCCCACTCTTCACTAGTTAATTTCTTCTCATTGTTTAGTTCTGGACTGTCACTCTTCCAGGAAGCCTTCCTATACTGCAAGTGTGGGGTGGGGTCTGTGCTTAGTGCTCTGCTTTTACAGGGCCTGCACTTCCCTGGAGAGCCCCTGTCACTGCTTCCTCAACCTCCTGCTAAGCCTGGACCAGGGGCCTCAATGTGGACCAAGGGACCACGCTGCCAGGCTGTCACATCATCAGATGTGTCAGCATTGGGGTGCTCAATGCCGGTACCCCAATGCTTGTTGAATAAATGAACCTTAGCTTTCCTCAGTCAAAAATAAGGGCTCCTTCCAGCCCTCTCCGCACCTTGGCCCCAAGAACAGGGGCAACAAGCCATTTATGCTCCCAGCAGGACAGAAGTTCCTTTTTCAAAGAATCTGATCACCCAGGAGGAAGGACCTAAAGATGCTGACATTATTAATAATTTTCAAATGATGTTTTCTTCCAGAAGTCTCTTCTAGAAAACATAGGAAGTACGCTCTATGACATTGGTCTGAGCAGCATATTTTCAAGTCCCATGTCTGACCGGGCAAGGGAAACAAAAGAAAAAATGAACAAATGGGACTACATCAAACTAAAAAAGTTTCTGCACAGCAAAGGAAACCATCAACAAAACAAAAAGACAACCTAACAATTGGGAGAAGATATTTGCAAACCACATATCAGATAAGGGGTTAATATCCAAAATATACAAAGAACTCATACAGCTCAACCACAAAAAAACCAACAATCCAATTAGAAAATGGGCAAAAGATCTGAACAGAGATTTCTCCAAAGAAGAAATACAGATGGCCAACAGGCATATGAAAAGATGCTCAACATCATTAGCTATCAGGGAAATGCAAATCAAAACTACAATGAGGTATCACCTCACTCTGGTCAGAATGGCTATAATTAACAAGACAGGAAACAACAAATGTTGGAGAGGGTGTGGAGAGAAGGGAACCCTTGTTCACTGCTGGTGGGAGTGCAAACTGGTGCAGCCACTATGGAAAGCAGTTTGGAGTATCCTCAGAAAATTAAGGATAGATCTACCATATGATCCAGCTATTCCACTGCTGGGTATTTATCCAAAGAACTTAAAAACACAAAGGCATAAAGCTACTTGCACCCCTATGTTCATTGCAGCATTATACACAATAGCCAAGACTTGGAAGCAACCTAGGTGCCCATCAAGGGACGAATGGATAAAGAAGATGTGGTATTTATACATGACGGACTACTACTCAGCCATAAGAAATGATGAAATCCAGCGATTTGTGACAACATGGATGGACCTTGAGGGTATTATGCTGAGTGAAATAAGTGAGACGGAGAAAGTCAAATACCATATGATCTCACTCATAAGTAGAAGATAAAAACGACAAAAAAAAAAAAAAACCACATAGCATTGGAGATTGGACTGGTGGTTACCATTGGGGAAGGGGGGACAGGGGAGGGCAAAAGGGGTGATTAGGGTCACATGTGAGGGGATGCACTATAATTAGTGTTCGGGGGGTGAACATGATGTAACATATCCAGAGTTTGAAATATGATGTACATCCGAAAAAAATAATTAAAAAAAAAAAATAAGGGCTCCTTTAAAGTCTTTTGTTTTAAATGTGTTTAGAGTTGACTAAAACATCTAGAATATATGAGCTTATTTAATCAAACAATTCAAATTCAGGAGGCACATATAATATAAAACACTCTTCAAATGCATCTACTTTGCTATTATTGGAGGCAGTCCACCCCTCAATAACTTTATGTATGCCTTTCATTAGCTTGGCAAATAAAGTAGCTTTCACTTTCCTAGATGCACAAGTCAAGTCAGACTGAAAACCACCAGCAGAATAAACCACATGGTGCATGCCTCTACAGAATACAGCCCAGGGTGGAGCCTGAAGTGCAGGTCGACCTGATGCCAGGATCAGAAGGGCAGGACTCCAGTCGCCCTTGGCCAGGAACAAGGCTGGAACCTCTGAATTAGCTGACTACGGGGCAGGGTGTTCATAGCAGGCTGTGAAGTAACCGGACTGTACTATGGAACGAGGACTTTGCTTCCCCCGAACCACCCTCTGAATCTCAGACAGTCACAGAGCAGGTGGTCATCTGAGACGGCTTCCAAGATCTCTCACCTTCCTCATCACCTTCCTCTGCGAGTCCTACAGATAGTCAACGTCTCTCTGAAGTAGAACCCGTGATCTGATCAGTCCAGACTGCATGCCATCACCACTAGAGTGGACCTGAGACCTGCATTCCTACGAATGCAGCCTAAGGATCATGTAACTTCATTGCAACCACTTGTGACCTAAAATCTCAGCCAAGGCTACAGTTTGGGAGAGCCATGGTTAACAGCAAGTACCCGCTGAAGTCTTCTGTTGTATTTGAGCCTCGCTTCTTCCCTTCAAGGCTTTGATTCGAGAACACAGGCCTCTCATAAACTCGACTTTGTTATTCTAAGCCAGGCATCAAAGTGGCATTGGGGGCTTTGTTTTTCTTCCTCTCCTGAGCAGTTCTGGAGGTAGGCCCACTCTGCTCCTCAGTGCACCGCAGGAGGGATGGGCACCACACTCAGTTCCACATCCCAGTGAGGCAGAGAATGCTGCCCTCACTGTATTTCCTTAGGTACTGGCCACCCCCAGTCTTCTGAGCCAGCTGGCACGTGGAGAGTTTGCTTGCAGATGTGGCAGGTGACAAACTTCTGCAGCCAAATGGCTTCCCTTTTGTTGTCAGGGATGTGGCTGCAGTGAGAGACTCAACAACACAGACCAGGCGGGCGTGTTTCCCTCAGCAGGATCAATAACACCTTGGCTAGGGTTTGGGACTCATTAAACATGGCTCAGCAGCTCCAGTTTTTGGGGGGGATCTTCTAACTCTTGCAGGCAATATTAGTGGGAGTGATTTACTTCTGAAAAGTTATTTGGGACAGATCATCAGAACCAACACTGGGGTGAATCCTGTTACTATCAGTCTAACTTAGTCCCTGTGTAAGCTGAATGAAACAGATGCCCCAGCTCCACAAGCAAGAACTGCCTTGAACAGTTAATCTCTGGGGATACAAGGCAGCTCTGGGCTTTTGGTTTTGTTTTGACTTATTTTTTCAAGTAGGGTAGTTGTACTGTAAAAAGAGCCAATTACAAGGTTTCTAGCAGAAAACCATGGGACAAGTAGATTTGATGCCTATCAGGAAAGGCTCGTCTGCCCCCTGTTGCGTGCTGTGTCCTCTGTCCTCAATGCTGTGTATCTACCATCTAATAAAAAGTTATAGGCATGGCCCGTGGAAGGGACAGCACTTCTAATTCTGCAAAGTCCTGTAGAGTCCTGTTCCCTGGGAGTAAGGGAAATAAGCATGAATACCCTATATAAATGGGAAGTTTTTTAGTCAAAGGGAAATGGGCCTAAGAAGACAGAGAAGAGGAGGAGTAGACAATGCATAGACGACTGTGCAGAAATGAAATTGGAACTCACCTGGGACACATGGCCGTGTTAGGCATGTACACAAGTTGGAGAAATAAAACCCAGGGTGGGCGCTCTCACTGCTGTAGGGAAGGGAAGTGTCTGCCCACCACTCAAAGAAGAGCCCCGGCAGCGTCTAAACCCCCAGCCTGGCATCATGGCTGCTACTTTTTTATTTTTTATCCTTTCTTTTCTTTCTTTCTTTTTTTTTTTGAGAAAGATTAGCCCTGAGCTAACATCTGCTGCCAATCCTCCTCTTTTTGCTGAGGAAGACTGGCCTTGGATAACATGCGTGCCCATCTTCCTCTACTTTATATGTGGGATGCCTACCACAGCATGGCTTGCCAAGCGGTGCCACATCTGCACCCGGGATCCGAACTGGCGAACCCTGGGCGACTGAAGTGGAACATACGCACTTAACTGCTGAGCCACCAGGCCGGCCCCCATGGCTGCTACTTTTGTTATTCAGCAGCACTGTGCCAGGACACAAGGCCAGGAATGCGGATGGAGTCCAGGTAGGTTACAGCAGAGTTCATGAACTCTGCGAAGTTACAGGTTAGTTGGGGGAATAGTAAGCCAATATTTATTGAGCTTTTACTATGTCCCAGGCACAGTTAAAAATTTACATAATACATTTGAGGTAGGTAGCATCAACATTTGCTTGTAAGGAAACTAAGAAAAGTTAGAGAGTTTGCCAAAGGTCACCCACCAGGCAAGGGCACAGCTGGGCTTTGCCCTGAGCAGTCTGGGTTGAGGCCCAGGCTCTTGACCACTAGGCCACCCTGTGTCCTGACAGTTCAGAAGGCTGACATGTGAAGAACAGTGGTGTAGACAGCCTGGAGCATGCCTCAAATGATGGGTTCCGACAGCCAGAGCTGCAGGAAGGAGTTCAGGGCAGGAGGGAACTGGTGCATGCTACAGGGGCCAACTGCCCAAGACAGTTGTTCATCACACTTGAGGCTTCACAGCTAATGTTGCCTTCAAGGTCAGAGATCCTTCCTGATGTGACCCCACCACCCTTCTACCCTTCTCCTTGCTCTCTCCACCTCAGCCCACTGGCCTCTTTGTTGGTCCTCAAACCCTCCCAGCCTACGCCCCCCTCAGGGCCTGTGCACCTGCTGTTACCTTTGTCACCTGCTCCCTAGAAATCCTCCTGGCTCACCCCTCACCTCAGTCAGGTGCCTCCTCAGGGAGACTGTCTCTGGCCATCATAAATGAAACCACAGAGGTTGCTCTCTACTCCCTTTACTCTGCTTTATTTTTCTTCCTAGCACATGATGGATAATTTGCATTTGATTCCTGTCTGTACATTCTCCTATAACCCCCAAATATTTAAGCTCTACAAGAACGAGAAGGATTTTAAAAAATTGTTCACTTTTGCTCCAGTGAGTAGAACAGTGCCCAACACATACAGGCACTCAATAAATATCTGGTGAATGAATGGAGGGCCCCGAGCTCCAGGATTTTTGCAGTAAGACAATGTCCTCCCATAGAGGTGGAGTGGGGTCCTCTTTCTCACAACCATCAGCCTCCTTATGAGCCATGAATCCTGGAGCCACAGAGAACACAACTCTGAGTTGCAGATGGCAAAAGAAGTCTTGCTCTGCATCTCTGGGGAGAAGGCTCCCAACATTCCTTGTGAGAATCCCACTACCCCCTGGTCAGCCTCTCTGATTCTATTTGGAAAAACCCCAAACTTTATACTGGAACTACTCAACGTAACCAACTAGTGACTGGTGGTTCTTTGACTGAAGACACGATACAATGCACAACCCTAACCTCACAAATGGAAAGCTCTGGACCTGGAGACTGCTCTTCATCCCTGATGAGTGCCAAGGACCCTCGCTCGGAGCCAAGTGCCTGGCTATGAGCTGCTCTTCCTCACCCACCCGAAACCCTGCACCAAGCCAGGCCTCACCGGCCTCACCAAGCAGGTTCAGACCTTCTGACCAGATTCTGGATAATGAGCCATTGCCTCTGTGCCAAGGGCAGTCCTGGGAGCCACATCTCTTTCATTAGGGAAACAAAACAGCTCAGCTGTACAAGACAGCACAGCTGTACAAGACAGTCAGCATAGTGATCACTGATAGCTTTAAAAGAGAACAAAGCACACACATTGCACAGGCTAAAAGCAAGACTAAAGGTCAGGCATGGACTGCTCTGGGGAGAGGCCACAACAACGGATATCTTTAGTAGGAAGGGTGTCAGCTAACTTATGTGGCTGGGGTGGAGGTGGGGCTGCCCCAGGCTCTGCAGACACAGGAATGAATTCCTGTCCCCAGGGAGACCTGGCCTCCCACAGCTCAAGGTAGTGTAGCCACGCGGCCTGATAATGAAGATTGTCAGGTGGGGAGCCCAGAGTTTTCCAGGATGCCAGTTCCAGTACAGCACTTGCTGACAGAAGTAGCAAATGCATTAATTAAACATCTACCAGCAGTTGGCTCCCTCACGTGCTTCGCCTGTCTCATCAATCTCGCTCAAGGCGGAGTAGCCCCCGGACAAGCCTGAGAGAGAACCAACTGTCTGATTACTCAGCATTTACGATTGGACACAGTGCCTTAGATGAATATTAAACCCTGAATAGGCACAGAAGATGAAGCGGGGAAAAAAAGCCAGCCCCCTACCTGCCCCTCACCCAGTCCCAGAATAAAAAGGTTCTGAAAACCCTGGGGAAGGAGGAAATTTTGCTTCCACTTTTTCTCTTCCTGGAAAGAGATGGACACTGCACTTGACGCTGCATCTTCGGCCAGGCTCTCTCATGTTACTAACTTGGGATCTGCCTGTGTTTGGAGTTGGGAAGGTGCTTTTCTTGCTCTGCCTCTGCGCCTGTTGTTTCCCTTCTAGCACTGTCCTTGAATTTTTTTTCTTGCCAGTTCCAAGCTCTCATTGTATTTAAGCCCTAGGTCAACACCCTCCTAAGAAGCAGTAACTTTTTTCAAGGAGAAGAGGAGGAGTTGCTTCTCTTCTTTGCTCTGCCAAGGAAGATTTTCATAGTATAAACCCTTAGGCTCCTTTGCTCGGAGACTTGGATATTTTAAAAGTGTTGAGTCCCCAAATCCCAGTGCCCCAGGGGAAGCAGGGAAGGAAACTGAGGAGTTGATGAGTCAAGTGGTCAAGTAGAGACAGGAGAGACCCAGTTTTGTGGGTGCCCTGGGCGAAGAGACTGCCCACGGTCTCATCTGACGGGCACACACAAGCAGGGAACAGATTTTTCTTTCCTCCCAGTGTCACCAATCTCAAGAGTTTCCAGTTCTAAGCTTGGCCTCTTCTCTCTGCCTTTGGATTGCATCTTCTTGTGTTTTATTCACATAGAAGGGTTACCATCTATCTGTTCCCAAGGATCGACAGACGAGTGTGGAAGTCCATGGTTTGTAGGTTCTAGGCTTGTAGCTACATTTTAACAGTAGTGTCCTAGCACCACAAGCTTCATCCCAAAGAATGAAGTCCACTTCGCGCCTTGTGCTGGGTGAAGGGCAGGTTTATCTGGGCAACACGCTGCGGGGAGGGGCCTTTGCTGTGCCAGGCTGCTTGCACCAAGAAGTCCCGTGTCTTTCTTCATCACCTAATCCCCTCGTGGATCCCATGTCTGACCCCTGGGAAATCCCTGAGATCCGGAGAAATCAGTGGCTGACAGGACTGCAGTTCCGCCTGGGATAGGAAAATGACGTACGCAAACCCTACACGAGCTGCCTCTACAGGCTGTCATCTCAAATGGCAGACTGCATGTTTCCCAGCTGGGTCTGAGGGCTCATCCCAGGAGAAGGTAATGGGGCAGAGGAAGACAGAGGCACTACAGAGCAGGGCTGAGGTCCTTTTTTCTTCTAGAAGCCATCAAATACAATCTTATGGAGTTGGCCAAATGCAAGTCCAGAAGGGGCCTTAGAGATGATCTAGACCAACTTTTTTGTTTTTAAACAGATGAGGGAACTAAGGCCAGTGAGATTTCCCACACGCACTTGGTCTTGGCAGAGCAGGGATGAGAATCTGGAAATTCTCATGTCTACCCGAGGACACTTTCCGTGGCAGCATTTGGCCTGCCCCAATTTTTAAGTGCTGAAGGTTGTTATTCCAACATTAGGAACACTGAATCCCCCCTCCTTAGATTCTCAACCCATTGTAACTCTCAGGGATGGATGGGTACCAACCAAGTGGGCAATGTGTTAGGTGACCTGTCGGTCATTGTAGAGATGCCGGAAAGGGCAGCAGTGTCCCAAGTCCGTGGAAGGCTCTCTAGTGGCATATGGGACTTCCCTGGTTTGAACAGCTATTTGGGGAGTGGAGAAGGGAATGTCTGTATCCTGGCTTTTAAGATGCAGGTGTGGGGGCTGATCCCAGGAAGCACTATTTTACGGGGTGGAGAGGAAACCTACGGAGCATACCAACCAGAGTGGGCAAGTCAAGCTGAAACTATCAACACTTAAACTTGAGGCAAATTCCCCAAATCCTGATGATTTATTATAGAGAGGAATGTCTAGAGGATGCCTGTAATCCTTGCAGGCAACCTCAAGAAGAAAAGCCACTACCTCTGTACCATCTCTCTTGTCAACAAAGACTCAAGCCACAGAGCTGACTTGGTGGCTAACTCTAGATTGTCAGTAAGATGCCCAAAGCTAGCCATTGTGCATCCCTCTCAGGGGCTGACAAAGTGTTCAGCTAGTGGCAGAAACTCAATCAATACTTGGTAGGTTAATGGACATGTGCTTGTGTGGGCTCCCCCAAAGCAAGGGCACTTTATATCTAAACACAGAGGGATGGTTAGTCTGTGGGCACGAGCCCCAGGGAAGTCCATGGCAATTTCACAGCTTGAAGAAGAAATCACCTCAGAGAGGGTGCTGTAAGCCAGCCCACTGCCAAGCCCCACCTCTGGCCTCGCCATACCTGTCTCAGCTCATCGTTCTCCCTGGTGTGGGCATCCTCCAGGATCTTGCGCTCTGAGTGGGCCCTCTCCAGCTCAGTCCGCAGGGTCTCGACCTCCTCCTGCAGCCTCAGGCTGCCGTCCTCACCTTGGCTCTGCTGGTAGTGGCCCAGCTCCTTCTTCAGCTTCTCCACCTCCATGGTGTATGTGGAGGTGACCGCCGACAGCTGCTCCGACAGTGTCTTGAACTCTTTGTTCTGCGGACAGCAAACAGGGAGAGGGAGAACAGGTGGACAACAAGGTTATTTGGGCAGGAAAACACATGAAGACAATTAAAAAGGGAGCTTCCAAGGTGGAATTAAACCTCACCATCACTGCACACTTGAGTGCTTTCCTGGCATCTCCCTGACAAAACTCTGCTGTGAGCCTGGGAGAAACACAGGAAAACAAAAACACCAGTTCTGCTGTTTAGGGAGCGTTCACAAGCAGCGGCAGAGCTGGGAGCTGGCTAACAGCAGTCAGCCTCTATGCCTGGCTGGAGAGATCTCACGCCTGGTTTTTCAGTTGTGGGAAACGCGTGGCTGGCTTCCGGGGTCTGCAGCCTTTGCTTTGCAGCTTTCCCCTGCTCTTTCACACTGGGCCCTCCTGCCCTTGGACTCACTGCACAAAGAGCTGCAACCTAATCGCCGGCTCCGAGACAAAGGACCCCTTCAGCATCCCCTCTTCCAAGGAGGCCTCCATGGGGCCTCGGGATTCCTCTCACCACCTGTTAGCTTACCCATAAGACTCTGACTCCAGAAACTGATGCCCTGGCAGAACCTGTCCGTGGTGTTCTCCTGCATCTTGGGTACCCAATCATGTACCCACTCAAGCGATAGGTAAGTGGGAAGCATTCCCCATGTGCCTGGTACAGGTATGGAGGGGGCCTGGGAAGTGGACTGTAGATGAGCTCACACAGAAGCAGCACTGAGCACCTGGGGCCGGTGTCGAGTGCTAGTGCACACATGGGCAGAAACCAGTGCTGCAGGAGTTGAGAGTATCAGCTGAAGGCGGTCAGCGGGGAAAGTGGAGAGGAAGAAGCAGCGTTCTCTAAATAATCAAGCAGGCAACAAAGCCATTGATTATTCTCCACGGCTATTCTCTGCAGAAGCTCCAAGTAGAGCAGAGCTATTGGCTACAATACCAATATGCTGGGGCATCAGCAATCAATTACTAATTCACATCAGAAATTAAGCTTCATGGAAAGCAGGGAGGAACAGCAACAGAACAGCTGTTGAACCCAGTACAACACCATGCACGCCGTGGGACCTCAAGGCTGAGACCTGCTGTCAGTGTCCAAGCAGTACATTTCCACATTGATGTAGCAGACAGAGATCCTCCCAGTCTGTGGAAATCTCCCAGTTACAACCTGGTAAGCCCTTATATTTGGTTTGCAAGTTAGCCTTGCTCTAAGTAATCACAAATAAGAAATCTAATTACGCACCATCTGTTTAAAAAAAACCCAATATCATCTCTACTGTCCTCCCTGGTCTGGGCCCACCCTGCAGGGTGAAGGGTCACTACACAAGTGGAGTGGAGTTCAGGAAGGGAACATGTGCCAGACTAGGCACCTTGACTTCTCTCCACTCTGGGTTGGAAGTGAGGTTCAGCCCAACTGCCATCTCCAGGTGGCACAGGCTGGGTCAGATCACCAGGAGATGGGGGAGGAACGGTCTGGTGCGGGGTCTGGAGAGAGGCACAAATGTGGAGGTGGCAGGGGCATGGGCACATCCTGCTACCCTGGAAGATTCTCAGGGAGAACTATGTTCTGCAGATAGGCAGATGACGGCATCCTGCTATGGACAAAGACGACACCCCAGGACTCTGACGCAAAGACAAAGCGTCTAGGACACCCAGGCTGAGAGCAGGCTCAGGGAAGTCTGGGAGTTAAGAGTGGCTGGAGTCAGACAGGCCTGCGTTCAGATCTCAGCTTCATCCTTGTTCAGCTGCATATGTCTGATCAGTTTCATTCCACCTCTCTGCACCCTGGTTTCCCCATGAGTAAAACGGGGATAACAGTAACTCTTTCCTCATAGGGTTGGTATCAAGAACTCAGGGAGACCAAGTGCTTAGTTGCTGCCTGGCACACAGGAAGTGCTATCCTCATCTTGCGTTCTCTAAGGGGTCCCTTGGAGAGATGCTCTGAACTCTTGGCTTGTTGCTCGGGGTGTGGGTGGGGAGATTCCTAACAGCAGAACCTGGGCAGGTCCTGATTTCATCATGATTGGCATCCAAAAATAATCATGGGGATTCATTGCAGCTGTCCATTTTGTGTTCTGGATGTATGATTTTAGAAAGGAAGACCCCAGAAGGGCCGTGTGTTTCCAGCCTCCTCCTCATACCTGTAGGGGCCTATGGCTGTGCAGCCAAGCCTAGCACGGGGTGGCATGGGGCACTTGCTCCCTCATAGACCCCAGAAACCCTCCCTGCGATGGCAGGCTAAGCTTCTCAGAGCTGCCTCTATCAGTGTGACCCAGAAACCTGGCTGGCTCTGTCCTGAACCAGTGGGAGCGTTTTCTTGATGCTAGTGGGCTGGAGATTTCTAAACAGACCTCTGTTGTCCTTGGGCTCCTCAGACATCCTGAGAGGATGCTCATTCTGCCCCTACGGCCAAAGGGCACAGATCTGTCCTCAACTGGCAACAAGGAACCTGTCTGGGAAGGTAACTTGAGACTCTCTGCTATTGTTACTTTTTCAAAAACTTGTTTTTTTCTCTCAAAGGTTTGCCTAGGCAAGACCTTTTTATGCTTGAAATGTTTCCCCCACCTGAAGGATATGGCAACCAACCATTCCTCTGGTCAGTGATCCCCAGGCCACTGCTGGCTTCTATAGCACTTTTGTGCAAACCAGAAAAGGCAGTGTCTCCAGGGGGATGAGCTCCACAGAGCTGCCCCTCTGGGTGGACACAGCCCCAGGGGAGCACAGCTTGGAACGGAGGCGACTCCTTCCTTAGGGCAGCACTGCACCAGGGCTCATGGTCAGATGAGCAGAGTGTGGGCTGGATTTTAGCCCTACTTGTCCCCAAAGCCAGTCACCCTGTGCAGAGCACAACCTTTAGAACTGTACACAAGAGGCTCTGAGTGGTTCCCAACCAATGGTCTATAGACCCCTGGACGGAGGGGGAAAAATCATTCTAAGAAAGCCTGCAACGTGAAAAAGAACACATTCCATACACAGTACTAACACTTACTGGGTGCTTACTATGGGGCAGGCACTGGGCTATGTGATTCACATATATTAACTCATTCACTCAAAAAAAAAAATCCTATGTTCTAAGGCTGATTAATATCCACATTTCACAGTTGAGAAAACTGAGGCACAGAAGGCCAAAAAGCTGTGACTCATAACATACTATTTTTCAAGTGTATGTGGATGCTTTTGTGAGTCATAAAATATTAATTTAACATATTTACTGAGTGTATACTAAGTGCACTGAATCAAATTGATTTAAAAGGCTACTGACTGAATCCTTATGTTTGGGTCATATTTCTTCAGACAAAATATATTTAAATATAGCCTTATACTCATAAAGGCCTGGGAAATTTGACTCTCATTATTAAAAAAATCATAGGTGCAACTGGCCTAGTCACTTTACACATTGTGCTTGAACAAAGCCAGACTGGTAGAGAGCTGAGTTCATAGGTTATATCATTTTGGCTGAAAAATGTCACGCCATAGGCCTACACCAGGAACACTGTAAGAAGTGGTCCTAGGAACTGTCACTGTATTTATTGCTGAAGGATATTGTGCAGGATGTGCCTTATTACATCACAGATGATGAAAACCCACAGGAAAAACATCTCAGCACCAAGGACAGCTCCGATCCTCCTAAACTACTTTAGTTCTCTTTCAACAACTTTCAAGTGATCCTATTTCCTTCTTTCTGTTGTTTATTTGGGAACTTGGCACCAAACTTGTGTTTCCTAATTGGGTGCACAAAATCTTAGATGTACATTTTGGGTGCTTTCGGTTTCCTCCTTCTCTGACTTCTTGAGAGCGAGGACACTTGTTTCAAAGGCATCCTCGACCCCCAGGTGATTCCACAGCACAGCCTGGGCTGGGAACCACTCCTTTAGCCACATCATGGTATCAGTGAATTTTTGAGCTAGAAGTTACCTTAGAAATCTTAGGCCAATCCCCTCCAAAGAATAAAAGGCCCAGTTAGAGATTCGGCCATAATCTCAAGCTGTCATCTCTGGTTGCAAATATAATTGAGGCAGAACTCAGGTCTCTGTCCAGCTGGGACTTCGTCCACAACCCCACTCTGCTCTGACAAACCCCTTGGGATGCCTTCACCTATGGTGATCCCTGGCATACGTGTATCCTCTCCTTCTGACTTAAGAACCCTGTGTGTCAGGGAAGCAGCTGCCCGAGTTGTCTCCAGGTATCACAGAAAGAACGGAAACCCATTCACTTCCAAACGGCTGGCCCCATCTGCTAAGAGACTGCACTAAGACAAGAATCTGAAGAGCTGGTGCTCCAGATTATGCTGATGCCTCCTCTCACGACAGAGCGCCAAGCATGTTCTTTGACACCGGGCCACACGCCCCACTGTAAAAGGCCAGCCAGTCCAAGGAGGATGCTTTCTGTATAAGAATGAACCCAAAATAAGCCTAAGAGTCTCCCCTAGACTGAGGAATTCTCACATGTCCCAAGAGTCTCCCAGTGGGCAGACATCTTATGACTTGGTTGGAGGTGGCAGAACGTACTCCGGAACCAGACTGCCAAGTTTCAATCCCAGCTGTCCTACTTATTAGCTGTGTGAACTTGGGAAGGCTATTGAACCTCTCTGTGCCTCAGTTTAAAACGGGAATAATATTACCTCATAGGGTTGTGGTGAGGATTAAATGAGTTAATACATAAGAACTGCGCCTGGTACCTACTCGGGCATCATGGGGAGGGGTTCAAGAAAGCAAGATCCAGTCTACCCCTCCTGCCTCTTCTGATCACCCTCTGCAGACAGGGCACCCTACCCGGGGTGGGTAACACCTGCCACCACTCACAGATGTTTGCCAAGCAGGAAGCTTAAGGCAAAAAGCTCTTTTTAAAAATAGGCCTTTTAAATCTGCTTCTCTTTGATGTTCAGTCACGTGGATTGTAAAATACCAGATTTATTTTTAACCTCTCAAATCACTTCAGAAATCAGCAATGCCAATGCAGGGCCCTATGGCTGGAAACCCAGGGGTAGCTGGTGGTACAAGGGCTCCTTGTAGGGTACAGTGGTGCCAACAAGGCCTACTCGTCCCTCTTAACTATACACTTTGCTTGGAAGGTTTATTGGCAAAATTTGACTATGCAAATGTCTTTTCTGGCCAGATATCAACAGTCACAATAATAATAATAAAAATCTTGTCATCTTTGTGTTTGCATTTTTCAAATGGCCAGTCCCAGAGACCAGACCTTCTCCTTTCCACTCCTGTCCCTCTGAGCAGCTGTGCCTTCCCGTCTTGACCTGGCCTATCACTGCAGGCTAATAGGGCACAGGTCCTGAGCACCCTACAACCAAGCACTGAGTTTTCCTGCTTCCCCACTAGGGAGCCAAGCCAATCCAGACACCCTCTAGAACTCACAGAGAACAGAAACATCCAGGGTGATGCTCTCTTCTCAGGAAGCCTCGTCTTTTGCAAGAGCAGAGAAGCAGGAACATTTGACTGCTATCTGTGCACTGCTTTTGGGCTCCTGTTTGGGGCAGCTGGTTTAGGTATAAAATGGCTCATTTATTTTCTCGCCCTACTGGGATCAAGAAAACCTTAAAAAATGCCTGGCATAGAAGACATACAATAAAACCAAGTCACCTCCAAGGCAATGCCTGGTGGCCCCCACTCTGATTCTCCCTCTTCTTCCACACCCCTACATCAGGTATAGTCTTCGCGTTCTCTCTCTCCCTTTCCTCTCTCAGGAGGCACCTGAAACTCTCCGGGCACTGCAGAAGCCAGCTCTTGCGGTCATCTTAATACTCCGCATGAGTCAAGTGACAATGTGTCTGCTTTCAACTCCAGGAACCCATCTTAGCAAGTACACAGAAAAGGAATGACTCTTCAGTGATGGCCCTGGTCACTCCAGCCTCTGATTCTGTCATCGCATCTCCTTCTCCAAATCTGACCCTCTTGCTTGTCTCTTACGAGGACCCTTGTGAATATACTGGGCCCATTCAAATAATTCAGGATCATCTCCCCATCTCAAGATCCTCAACTTAATCACATCTGCACAGTCCCTCTTGCCATGTAAGGTAACATGTTCACAGGCTCTGGGGATTAGGATGTGGGCATCTTTGGCGGCCGTTATTCTGTCTGCCATAATCAGTAGCCATTCCTGCTGAGTGGGGCGATACCCTGAGGACATCTGTGCTCTCTTGGGTCTCCGGCACATGCAGTTCCCTGAGGAAGCTATGGGCCTTCTCCAACATGCCCTTGGAGTCCCAACACAGCCCCCTACCCCTGGTGGGAGCTCCAGACACTGACCTGGTCATCGATCTTCCGCTGCAGCTGGACCACCTTGTTCTCCATGCCCACGTTGAGGCGTTTCAGGTGCTCTGCTGAGCGGGCCTCGATCTTGAGGGCCTTCAGCTCCCTCTTGGCCTTGAGCCTTCGGAAGGCGCACTGGATGACAATGGCTGCGCCTCGCAGCTGCTGGAAGCGTCTGCGTGCCATCCAGCCCCGCACATGCTTCTGGATGATGGTGGCCTTGTGCTCCCTGAGGACCTGTGAGAGACAAAGCCTGGTGGGTTTGTACCGCAGGATGGGAATAAGCGAGGCTCACATGCTGCCCAGAGGAGGCAAGAGCCGAGGTCAGCCTCGGTTTCAGGAGCTTCAGAGAGGACATGACTCCCTAAGACTTATGGTTTTAGTGGCCATTCGTTTTATGAACAAGTTTTAACTAGTTTGACTAGTACCTGTTGGGAATCAGCTATCAAACTCTTGTTTTTAGTTTTTTTTTACTTTTTGTTTTATTAGTTAGGAAACCACAGTCTAAAGACCTCAACCTTGGAGGGACCCAAAGATTATCCAGCTGACATCTCCCCATTCAACAGAGTTGGATCCCATCCTCATGATGGTGACCTAGAGACAAAGAAAGACTCTCTACTGAGAGTCCACAATGGGTTAATGGCCTACAGTTACAAACTTAGCTCATAATTCACTGTGTTTTTTTCTACCAAGTTAAAAACTACTCAGAAAATTAAAGCCATCAATGTTCTAGCCCTAATACCCTGCAAAATAAATGTTCATGGAATCAACAAGCAAAAACACTCAAAGACTAATATACCCAGTATCATGCACGGATCTGGGACAGAGCTGGGTTCAAACCTAGTCAACACACAGATGTCACCAATCTCCCAGGAACATTCACAGAACCCTCTCCCACTGGCCCGGGTTTCTCCACATATTATATCAGGGTGTGCTCCATCCACGTGTTTTCATTATCAGTTTAGTGCCTTAGTTATTATTATTTGGAAAAATCACACCTTCTCTGATCATAGAAAAGACTGATGTTCACTTCAGAAAAAAAAGACCATTTTAGATTTTAGACATTTCCTTCCAATCCCTCTTTCATCCTAGCATTGAGCTTCAGTTGTGTGATCTGGTGGAATGGACGTATCCTAATTTAGGGCTACCTCACTAGGTATTTCGGATTCACTGGATAATGGCCTGGCAGGGAGGCTGCCAGGATCTCTCTCCTGACCTCACCTCGCTGGGCTTCAGGGTGCTAATCAGTTAAACGAAGGGGCTGGACCCAGGATGCCTAATATCACCCCTGCTCTCAAGTCTGAATGAGCCCAGGATGGGTCACCAGGCTCTGCCATGGGCTGACTGTGTGCCCTTGGGCAGGTGACTCAGCTTCTCCAAGCATCTCAGCTGTCAAAGGGGTACGATGATACATACCCTTCCTACCCATGATTGTTACTCTTTTGTGTGGACTTGACTGACCATGGGGTGCCCAGATTAAACACTGTTTCTGGGTGTGTCTGTGAGTGTGCTTCCGGATGAGCTAGCATTTGAATCAGGGAACTCAGTAGAGTAGACTGCCCTCCCCAATGTAAGTGGGGCATCATCCAATCCATGGAGGACCTGAACACAACAAAATGTGGAGGAAGGAGGCATTTGCTCCTTTCTTTCCTGCCTCACCGCTTGAGCTGGGACATCTCCTCTCATCTTCTCCTGCCCTCAGACTGGGATTTACACTGTCAGCTCCCCTGGTTCTCAGGCCTTCAGACTCAGACTGAACTATACCACTGGCTTTCCTGGGTCTCCAGCGTGCAGATGGCAGACCAGGGGACTTCTCAGTCTCCATAATCACATGAGCCACTTTCTCACAATAAATCTCCATACACAGATATATATACACACACATATACATACACATATCTCCTATTGGTTCTATTTCTCTGGAGAACCCTAATACAACCCCTCATGGGACTTCGGATAGGATTAAGTGAGAGCAGAGTCGTGCATTACTTAGAAAAAAGTTAGGAGCACCCAACAAACTTCCGTGTTGGTGACAACCCATCTGCTGCTGCTCTCGTTCTGAGTCACAGCCTGTGAGTCCCTTGGGGGGCTACAAACCTGGTGGTAGATTCTCCGCACAAACGTGCCCCGCACGAAGGCCTGGATGACGAGAGCAGCCCTGCGGAGTCTCTGGTAGGCCAGGAGGGCCCTCCGCATGCGGTACTGCTTCTGGAACACCACGGCTGCATGGGTCCTCCGCAGATGCTCGGCCAGCCTGGGGAGGGAGAGAGCAGGCGGGCCATGCTGACAGATGCCCATGAGCTGTTCATGAATGCAAGCCCCTGCCCGCACAGCCCCAGGCCAAGCCAACCCTCATCGCCCTTACCGCCTATAGCAATGCCTTGGGCACCTGAAGCTCAGGCTCAGAACAGCAAAATGAGCTTCCTCCTTTTGTCCAAGAATCCTTCCACATGTTGAAAACTCAGTCTAAGTCTAACCAGCTCTGTGATCCTCATCTGCCCACACCCCTACCTGCGAGCCCCTCACTGTAACTGGGCAGTTCCTCAATGACATCATGTGTTTACACTTCTATCTATGCCCTGGACCTCACTAGGCTTGGAGATGTCGGGGGCTGTGTCCCAAACTTCCTTGTACCCCCTACATCTAGTACAGGGCCTGGCATAGTAGACACTTGGTAAATATCTTCTGAATGGTTAGAACCTTCTGGGGCCCTGTTTTCCCATCTCCCCAGCCCCATCTGCCCGGGTTGTACTGCCTGTGGACATCTACTGTCCTGCTTTACTTTGACATTCCCCATCACACCCCAGAGTCAGAGGGAAAGTCAGTCTGACACTTCTTACTCTCCCAGGGGCTTTGTTGGTGCCAGGCTCACAGCAAGTGCTCAGAGACACGTGTGCCCTGCATATCCACTAGAAGACAAACACCATGCAGGGAAAATGCAGGCCAGCTCTGTTTCACGGCCTCACCACCCAGGTGACAGAGTCCTACGCACAAGGGATGCTCAGTGATGACTTGACTAGCTGGCACAGACTGTTGGTAATTACTCAGTGTTGATACTGCTGACAATCTTCTCATTTCTATAGCCTTTGCTCCAGAGATCATCTCTCAACTGTTCGGAGGTAATTAATGGCATTCATCATCTCTGGTCATGCTCGGATAAACAGCTTATAGTAAGGACATGAGGATAAGCAGGAGCAATTTTCTGACTTTATGATACAAAGGATGCCTGCTCTTGGCTTGTAACTCGGGGGTCTCTTGTTTTTTTACATCCAAGCAGAGATGACTGAGCAGCCACTCGTGAAACTTTGGCTTCCACATGCCAATTATTGTCACTTCTCCAGGGAAATCCCTATTTGCAGAAGTCACTGGTTTTGAACCAGGACTGGGTCCAAAATGTGATGACTTGTATGAAGGCCTGGGGGTGGGACTTACAGGAGGCCATTTCCTCTGGGTCGGTCTCAGCGGAGATGCTCACACCGCTTTAGTGCTTTGTCAACCCAACGACATCAGTTAGGAGGGAAACATTTAAAATAAAGTAGTTTCTTGTGCACGGTGTTGGGCTGGGGCAGAGGAGCCTGACTGGCTTCCGGGCTCTGCCCCTGGGTAGCTGCTTGCCGTTAGACAAGTCCCACCCTCTCTGTGCCAGGTCGGTGCAACAACTCATAAAAGGGACCTCCCAGGACCTTTCCAGCCCTGATTACCAAACTCCAAAGGGATTTTGAAGTTGGTGGTCTAAATCACAAAGCTAAATGTAAGTTAACTGTGACGGAAAGGCTGAATTTGTCTCTTTCTCTAAAAGAAGATTATTTTACTTTGGAGTTTAAACAAAGGGAAAATGGTGGTTTTGTGGCAAAACCAGCTGGTCCCAGGTTGGTGCTGGTGGGATGGGGACAGATTGGGAGAACCAGGGAACTAGACCTACTCTCTCAGGTGAGAAGAGCATGAGAGAGATGGGCCCAGCTGCTAGGAGAAAGAGTGCAGAGAAGGCCCAACAGGAACCACTCTAATTACATAGGCTGAGAGAGGCCAACCAGCTGAGAGTGCCAGCCCCCCGCTCCCTGCCCCACACCCCTCCACCAGTCTGCTGCCCCAAACGTGCCCCAGCATGACTCACCTGCGGGCCAGGTATCCTCGGCAGTACCTCTGCAGAGTTAAGGTAGCCCACTTCAACCTGCGGTATTTCACCCTCTGCAGCCAGCCCCGGACAGTTTTCTGGATCATGATGGTGGCTGCCCGGAACTTGTCAGCCCGAAGCTTCTCCAGGTAGGCCACCTGGCCTGCCCGGAAGAAGATCTTGGTGCGGCCAAACTGGAACTTGTCAGGATCCTTTACAAGGCGGAGAGGGGAGCTAGTTCATCATCAGCGAGCCGTGAGGTCACCTGCCCCGCCACCCCACTTCCTTCAATGCAGAATTCCCTGGCCAGATCTCACGTGTCCCTGCTCCCTAGATACACACTACCTCTCAGCATTCGTTTAACAGAGAGTTTGTCCCTACCTACAGGACAGGCCCTGAGCTAGGTGTCCTGGACACAGCAGTAAGCAAGATGCCTGCCTTCAAGCAACTGACATGGTGATGGCAGCCGGACGAGTTAACAAAGACACAGGATGTTTTCAGGCAGTGGAGAGGATTAGGAAGTCAATAAAATTGGGGGCAGAGGGTGGGATGGGGATGTTTACATACGATAATCAAGGGAGGCATCTCTATGGAGGTGATATTTGAGCAAAGAGCTGAATGAACTGAAGGAGGCAGCCATGGGAAAGTGTGGAGGAGGAGACTTCAAAAGAAGAGCAGAGCAGATGCAAATGTCCTGTGGTGGCAACAAGCTGTGTATGTTTGAGGAACAGGAGAGCCAGGATGGCTGAGTGGGGAAATGAGGGTGGGTGGTAGGAAGAACCAACCATCAAAGGCCTTGGAGGCTGCAGAATTGGGATGGGGAGCCACTGGGGGGCTCTAAGCAAGCGAATGACCTGATCTGGTTGACATTTTAGAGATTATCCTCAAAAGGCCACACAGTTGTTGCATAATTTCAGATTGCAAATAACTTCCCAAATAAATTTTATTTGGTTTCAGACTATCTTACGAGATTTTTTTTGGACATATAATTACTGTTTGAATCACATCTATTTAGGTTAAAATTAGTCGCCTTTCCCTATGCTCACTCCAGTGGATAAGGAAAGATGATGCAGGAGTGTGCTTGTGGATGAGGCTGGGATAGGACACCTGATGGTTAACCCATGATAACTGAGTGCTCTTTGTAAATAAACTTCCATCTGCTTGTGCTCACTGGCATGAAGATTATAACAGGAGGGAGTTAACGAGTCAAGGTCTAAGGAAAACACCACACACATGAATATGTGTCACATTGACACAGGGCTCTGAAATAACGCTGACTCACTGCTCTTCACGGCTTAAGCCCTTAAGCTAAGAGGAACCTGGTTCCACACACAGAGAAGACAGTGCTGCCTAAGCTGTGGCTGAGCTGGGACACAGTGTCTAGCTAGACTGTCGCTGACTCTCCTCCATGGCCAGGCTGCTGGGAGGGGCGAGGTGTGGGCCTGGTTCTCATCCCTGCATGTGCTCCTCACTGTCCTGCTGGGAGAGGCACCTTCGCAGTGAGGAGGGGCCCGGAAGCAAAAGGTGGGTGGCTCAGCCCTCACAGTGGGGGGACAAGCCTGGCTGCTTGGGCTCCCACAGAGCTCCAGCCTGGGGGGTGCCTGATGCATCCCAGGAATCATAGGACACATTCTCTGTTTCCTATTCAGGAAAAATCACCAGGAAGGTGACAAGCTGGTCTGCAAAGCCACTATTTTTCCAAATATGGATCTGTCTGAAGGGCCTACCTGCTACAACCAGTCACCACTGGCTGGGCTCTCCTTACTCCACGTGTCTTGAGCCCTTCTCCTGCCCCAGGTCTGCTTTCTGTAACCCCTAGAACTTAATGACTAGACTATTCACATATCCATCAGTTGGGGGTTGTCTTCTGAGAACTCTTCTCCGAGAATCACAGACTGAGGGAGTGGAAGGGAATCTTAGCAATCCATCCCAAGCCACTTGTTTTATTTCAAAGATGATAAAACCAAAGCCTAGAATGGTGAGGTGCCTTGCCCAAGGTCTCACTAAATATATCAAGGAATAGAACCCAAGACCCAGGACTCTCAGGCCAGGGGTCTCTTACTATACCACGCCCCTTTTGTAACACCATCTCCTTTTCACCCTCCTCACATAAACATAGTTCCTTATGCTCCCTGGGTTCCCAATGGATGCTTATTAATAGGCTCCTTCACTGTCGGGATGAAGGTTGAGGTGTGCATGATGGCCAGTCTCCATGGTACGATTCCTCCAGTGATGTGAACAATCACACTCGATTGTTAGTCCTGGAGGGCAGGGCGCACGTATTACACTCTTTATAACCCTCTCACTGACCACTCCAGGTTAAGAGTATGTAGGAAGAACTCAACACATCCTTGTGAAGTTAAAGAAAAAACAAATTCAGGTTAAGGATGAAGGGCGTTCCTACCATCCTTGCAGAAGGAGACTATCACTCATGAATAGCCTTGGGAAGCAGCCCCCAGCCCCTGGTGAATGCAGCTGTTAAGAGCCTGTTGCCTGGCCTGCACCCACCTTCATCACTGATTCTGTCCTAATCATCCTAAAATGCACTCAGCACTCTTGGACAGGGCAGGGAGCTGGCATGTGTCCTTCTAGGCTAACATGTGGCTTTGCCAAGTCTCAGTTGCTTGACTTGAAGTCCCAGGTCACTTAGCACGAGCACTAGGAGAATTGGTGATTAGAATATGTGGCCCTCCAAAAGGGGAAAAAACAAAAATGAGGATATACAAGGTCTCCAGGGGAGTCTTGAAGCCCTGATTCCTATTTCATCTCCAGGATGGATAATTATGCAGTGACATTAATTAAGCAATGAGACTGGCTCAGGGGGCAATGTGGTTTAGACTGCGGGGGTTTCTGGGTCAGTCCACCTGTGCAACCTTGGACAATTTATATCAGCTTTCTGTGCCTCAGTTTCCTCATCTGTAAAAGGGGGTCATGTTTGTATCTTCCTCATAAAAAGACAACACGAGGAGTAGATGAAGCGCATGAAGCAGTTAGAAAATGTCTGACTCCTACTAAGTGCTTGATAACTGTGAGCCATTATGGCAGGTTTCCAGTAATGACAGGTCCATCTAGTCAGCCACACAGTCACCTGCACAAACTCAGTTCCTGTGACAACCGGTAATCGTGCCAGGAAGCCAATGACAACGGGACTCTTGCCATTTAGATGTTTACAGTCTGGTGAAATGAGAAACCCTCAATTACAATACAAGGGGAAAAATGCAATAATGGAAGGTAGAAGTTGAATACTATTGGCCAACAGAAGATGGAGTAACTAACTCCATCTGGGAACAGGCTTCACAGACCAGAAAGTGTTCTAGAGTTCAGTTTAGAAGGAGAATAGAACTTGACAAGACAGGGAAAAGAGGAAAAAAGCATTTTAGGCAGAGGAAACAGCATGTATTCATATAATCTTCCTTTAGGCAATTCACTTGTTCATTCATTCCACACGTTTGGTGAGTTACTTCCATGTGCTAAGTTCAGTGCTCATAACTAGGGGAGAGGTGTCAATGCAAAGACTGCTCTCTGCAAAAACACAGGACAACATGCTATGGGCTCGGAGAGTGACACAAAGTACTAGAGTCCAGTGCTGGATTGAGGAAAGCAGGAAGGCAGAGTAGGCATTTAAGCTACATGCTGACAAGCTCCTCATCAGTGGACAGGAGGGGCAGCTGAGCCATGCAAGGCCCAGTGGCCTCAGTACATCAAGAGGGCAGGCCCCAGGCAGTGGTAGTTGGTCCCATTGGCTGGAGGGGAGCAGAGTGGGTGGAAGCTGATTCAGCCAGTCTGGCCTGGGGCCCCTCTAGAGTGCCCTCTGTTTGGGAAGCAGAGGTTCGGCTGGTAAACTTGGAGAAATGCAGCAAAGGGAGAGGAGGAGTGGAAGTCTGACCCTGGACAAAGGAGAAGGCAGCCACATGGCAGAGTGGGCTACTTGTGCACCTTGACCACACACTAAGAGGCCAGCTCCTGGTACCCACAAAGGTAAAGACTGGAATCAGCTGATCTTGAAGACAGATTTTTCTTATCCATTAAAACTGAGAGGCTAAAATGCGGACACTGATAGAGGCACCACAGTAAAAATTTCAATTAACCAGAGTCCAAATAACTAATTGCAACCTTCAACAATGAGACTGTCATCCTCTCACTCTCTACTAAATCTTTAGCACGACATTCTGCACTGCCTACAACCACAGACTCGAGTAGCTAAGATGATGTTCAGAGGGTAACCATCACTTTTACTAAATAACACGACCTTAAATCTTGATCATTTAGCAATGAACTACTCCAGATGAATAGATTTTCCTAGCAAAATAATTAAACATTAAACATTTTTAATTCTATTACCTTCTTAAAAGGAAGATGTTTTGATATAATTTCACCTTTTGCTGAGATCAGTGTTCATACTCTGCTGTAATCCCAGAATACTCTGGAACAATGTTTAAGGATCTGCCCCTCACAAAAGGCCCCCAGTAGCTCTGCTTTTACAGTTCTCTAGTCTCAGGTGTCAGGTGTGAGTTCAGGTTGTTTTAATTAAGTGAAATCTGTTGCCTTATTTAAAACAAACATCTTGGGGAGGGCTACACAACAAAGAAGACAGGAGAAGACAGCTATTTTCCCCTCCGCAGGCTTCCAGGCTGTGCCCAGGCTGCAGATCAGAGCGCCCGGCTGGGTGCACCAGTGCAGGCAGGTGGGCTGAGCTATGGAGAAACCGGAGATCTGGGGCCAGCAGCTTGTAGCCAGGAGGGGCCTCATCCCAAACCCCAGTGGGCTGTACAAATAATTTCATTTTCTATGTGCACTGAGATGTGAAAAAGGCTAGGAGGTACTCTAGATACGTGAAGGGGCTTTTCTTTTACAGTCATTGATGTAGGAGAACGGATTAACATCTCAGACAGTTTCAATAAGGATGAAGATCAAAAAGGGCAGTTAACACCTCCCTGCCCAAGGCTCAGGGCATTCTGGTCAAGCCTTTCTCAGAGCCCTGGCCGTCCAGGATGTGCCAGCTCACCTTGATGAGGCTCTCCAGGACGGACTTGCAGATGGCCTTCTTGTCTGTGTTGGCGAGCTCTCTCTTCTTGACCAGCACCCGATACCGGTTGAAGAAGTCATGGTAGGCCCACCTGCAGGGAAAGCAGACATGTGTCAGGTGACATGTCCCGCCTTGAGTGATCTCAGACAGCGCCCCACGGGGTCAATGTTTCCAGCATAAGGCTGTTCTCAGAGCAGCAAAAAACAATCTGGGGTGTTTTGTCCTTCCACCACGTCCTCCGAGAATTTCAGTGTGTCGCTGATTTACAGAATTGTGGCTTGAAGACTGAGGGAAAGAGAGTTTTGGAGGTTCCTCTGGGAGGACCAACCAGAGGCAGAATCGCTCACAGAGGTTCTGCCTGAGCACGTGGCGGTCCACTCTGCCACGGTGAGTCCTTACCTGGAATGCAGCTTGGTTTTCATACGTTGGTTTTCTTCTTACAAAACAAACACTGCTCACTGTAAACATTTATTTTAATGCCAAAAAGTATACATCAGCAAATAAAGAGAGGCCATACCCTAACCCCTAGAGACAACACTATTCACACATTTTGGTATAGTTTAGAAGAAACCATTTTCCTCCCCAAGTAGATTTTGCTTATGATTTTTTTCCCCTGATCATGAGAGGCATGTAGACCCACTATAAACATCCAGTGATTTACATAAAGAAAATAAGAAGCACTTATAATCCCACTACCTTTATAAGTAAGTGCTGTTTCGGTATGTTCTGGAAGGGAATCTTTAAGAGGGCCTAAGTTTATCCCTTGTATCCCTTGGCCTCTGAGATCTCTACTTCCACAAATGCAACCTTCTCAATGAGCAAATTCCCTATTTTCTAGGCAGGGTCTACCCCATTTCTCCTGAAAACTATCTCAATTCATACAGATCCTCTGACATTCCTTGCTTCTTGTCTCAGTTTTCAGGGGATGCTCACAATTGCCTCAGATAATCGTATATTCCAATTCGGTGCAATTCTACTCTAAGGAGACTTTGAATTTCTGGTCTAAATCCCTCTGAAGGTGAATTCAGCCCATCCATCCCCATCATCCTGCGTCCTGGGCAGAGGTGTTCAATCAGCTCCAGCCTGGCCCTCAGAGGCATCAGGAGATGCTACACTACACACATCCCAGCTTAGGTGCATATGCTCATTAGGTCCACACTGCTCATTTGAAAGTCATTTTTGTGCTGCCTTGAGACCGTGCATCTACCGTTTTCCATCACCTTGCGATATTGCTGAGCGACTGTCCAGTTACTCAGATAATCCCCCTCATTCTAAAGTATTAATGGAGAGTCAATGGATTGCATCCCTTCTCCTGCAGCAAATTTGCCTTTAAAAGGGGTCCTTCAGAAATTTTATCCACAACAATGAGTACCGTGGAATATCAGGTACCACTGGTGAGCAGTGGATACACGATGGGCCTGGGAAGTCGGTTCTTTCAGAGCTCCTCTCCCTGTGCTCCACAATCATGTGCCAGTCTGTCTCCCAGCCTTCTTTTCCCTCCCAGGCCACTCATTTCTACTCCCTGGGATGAGAAGGAAAATGCAGACTGAGCTCACCGCCTCGCCCCAACCTTCGTAAGCACTCACTCCGTCTGGTGGAAGATTTCTAACATAGCTACGGGTCTCAGACAGGGAGCAAGTGCAAGAGCAAATAACACAATGGCATTTTCCCCTTATTTCTCCCCTCTACATAAAATGGCTGATTAGAGGTTGAACCCAACCTTCTTTTTTCATAAGAGCTTTATTGAGATTTAACTCACATGCCATAAAAGGTACCTTTTAAAGTGTACAACCCAATAGTTTTTTTGTCTATTTGCATAGTTGTGCAACCATCCCAAATATTGAGTTTCAAAACATTTTCATCACCCCAAAAAAGAAACCCCACACCCATTATCATCCACTCTCTATGCTTCCCCCCTCCCAGACCCTGGTGACCGCTAATCTACTTTGTCTCCGTGCCTCTTACCTTTTCAACTGGTTCTGTCACAAATGTAATGGCACAAGGGAAAGGACAGCACCTATTCTGCTAAGAGCTGGCTGGGTATTTACACGGCTCTGCTCAACAGGCTCACGATAGTGGATCCCTTCAGGAGGGAGGGCAGAGGGCACTTGGAGACCCCACGGCCTCTTGGCCTGGGAAAGGCTCCTGTTGCCCTTTGCCCTTCACTTACTCCCTGAGCAGAAACTGTTTACTGCTCTTCAGTTGTAGAGGGACTACAAACCAAACCCACCAAATTACCGGCCATCTCTAACAGGAGGCTTTAAAAATGGAAACATTTAAGGTTATTTATCTAGCTAAATGCTGCTTCATTTATCTCAATCATGCACAATAAATGTCAAGAAAACTCTGAAGCCCTGACTGATCTTAATACTGGAGGCCCAGGGTCAGAGGGCAGATGCTCCTTCTGTTTTTAATATATGCAAAATGCTACTGAATTTTTCCAGGCTCTTTTTGCCCCAGCCCCCAAGTTTTAAACATAGACCATTCTGTCTACCGGTTCTTCCACGTGGCGTAAGATGGATTTGGGTAAGAATCAAACGGAACAATGCACACATAAAAAGGGCTTCAAGAAGTCCAAGTCTCCTTATCCCCCAGGCCCACTCGTCAATATTTGCCTCTTGTAACACGAGTTTCCTGTCCACAGCTGAGGTGTGGGCTCTCCCTTGACAGGGGCTCAGCACTTTCCAAGTGACTTTCTGAGGGCACTTCCCACATTCTGCATTACGGTTATTTGTGTACTCACTTGTCTTATTTCTTCCTATGAGTTCGCAATTTCTCCAGGGTAATAATTAGAGCAGCATTTAGCTGTGCAAAAAACCTTAAATGCTTCTAATTTGAAAAATCTCTTACTGCTGACAGTTCCGTAACTCAGGGAGATTACAGGGCCAAAGGAATTAGGAGAGAGTAAGGAGACGTGACTGCCAAGGCATCAAGGCCGGTACAGAACAAGCAGAGAGTAGAGAAGCCTGCTCTGACACTGACCAGCGGCGAGACTCAGGCAACTCACAGCCTGGACACCTCACCTTCCCGATCCGCAGAACAGAGAGAACATCACCCAGCTCACGAAGTCCCTCCCAGGGCTTCAGGAGCCCGTAAGTTCATGGATGTGGAGTGTCTGGAAGGCTACAACGCTTCCTGAAGATCTAAATCACTCTCCCTTCCTGCCCAAGACCCCTCCCCTTCTCTTACAAAGGCTTCTTTGGACACCTGCACCAAGGTGAAACCACCGAGGGGGGAGGATGCCTGAAGGAGGCACACTGTCCACTGAGAAGGGCCTGGGCAGGCACCCTCTCCGGAGGTACCAAAAGGGGCATGTGCTCGCTATGGGGTCTGTGCATGTACAAGCGTCCTTTACTGAAGGACCTGGAATCAAATGTGGATCCCCTTTTCCATGGACCTCTGTGCTCTCGGAGATCAACTCCTCACAGGAAAGGATCCCTCAGCTCTAAGGGGAAAATCTTCAAAGTGAAGCTAAAGAGAACATGTGATTCTTTTTCCAGAAGTACAATTTAACAGGACTTTCTGATGTGGCAGGGCTCTCTGAATGGAGATTTTTTGTGACCACATAAATGTTGGGCAAGACTACCTGTTAAGACCACAGGGTATCCAGGATTTCCCCTTGGGGTTATTCACCACGATGGAATCTCCCCTCCTACAGCATTTTAGCTATTCCTGTTTCCATGTGGGACACAGAGCTTTCCGTCTTGCATTATAGATATTTTTTGAATATGTGTTAGCTTCTCTGCTAGACTTGAGCCTTCTTTGGCCAGGGTCATCCTCTGATATATTTTTAAATCTCCCAGTACCTATCATAATAAGGTACCTTTATTATTTATTACTTATTACATTTTAAAAAATTGCTATTTTCCTTATCAGCAAAATAGTTGGAACCCTAGTGTTAAAGCTTTTCTCTTACCAGTGTTTCTCAAGGGGGTCACTATTGGCTTTGGGGAAGACAATTCTTTAGTGTTTGGGACAGCCCCACAATACAGGACACAGAGCATCTTTGGACCATTAACTACCACCCCATTCATTGAGATATCCAAAAATGCTCCCAAACGTTTGCAAAATGTTTACTGCAGAATGTAGTTCTGGTTCAAGAAAGCTTCTTCTTGAGAACAATCAACCGTGATGGCCAAGTGCCTCTACAGTGTGAACCCACTGCTTCCTTCCCCGCTCTTCCCGCCCTCCTCAGGTGGCCCTGGAGACGTCCTCTCCCACTCGCAGTATGGCTCTGTGGCTCGCTGGCCTGGAGGTGTCTTTTAAGCCAATTCTGGGCCCGGCTGTTTTTCCGTTCCGTTTCTTATTAATAGTGGGAGAAGAGCTCCCATCCCAAGTCTATTACTAGATCCAAACCATGGCCCCAACCCCATGCTATATGGAGTCATAGCGACCTCAGGGGTACAACTCACACTTAGTCCTGCTCTCCCTGGATTTGGACTTGTCTGCCAGGGCCCTGGCTGACTATCCTAGACTTCAATATAATTTTTTTCTCTGGAATAAAGGCCTGCATCACCCTGTGTGCCTCTGGCCTGCTGGGGAACAGGTGCCCCGATATGGTAAAGTAGTCACAGTTCGGTGTGTGGGAAAAGCCCAGGACCTGTGACAGCTCCTGGTACAAACAGGGAGATCAGAAGGAGCAAGCAAAGTCCACACAGGATGAGCCCAGCAAGCACTTAACAGAGCCCCACCTCGTATGGAAAGACATTTCCTTCTAACAAGTTCCTCAGGGCTCATGACAGCGTGTGGTAAATACAGCTGCTGTGAACAGTGGAGCAAACGCAGCAGGGTGATGTTTTGGTTGACTGCATTCCCATCTGGAGCCCAATGCTGGATTTAACCATCTACATGTGGTAACATTCTGCAGAACACGCCTGCTTGAGAGGCCCCCAATGGACCAGTGTGAACAGACGGGTGGATCTGCCAAAGGGGTAGCACTTTGTGCTTCCCTTCTCTTGGGTAGCTTCTCTCACGAGGCGCTTGGCTGGATTAGACAAGCTCTGAGAGTCCCTCTAGTAAGACCAGGGTATGAGGCTCTCAGTCTCGCAATCTCTATGACATCAAGTGACAAAGAAGAATCTCTGAAGATGGCATGTCAGGTTATCATAAGAGCTCCTAGAAAATGGTGAAGAATCCATCAGAGCTTTCAGGTCAGGGTTAGGTGGGTCAACCTATACTTTCAGATACCCCACTGCCCTGTGACACTCAACTTAGGTCAAAGATCCTGGTCATGCCAATATGGAACATAAGGAGCCTGCTTCCCTTTTTCTAGTTCAAGAACCTTGCAGGAACCTGTGAGCCCCAGTTGGGGCCTCGTCCCCCACAATGTCTCACACAGGCCAAGAGAAGTTTGTGGGAAGAGGTGTTTAGCCATGCTGTGATGTCCACTAACCAGGAACAAAAGACTCTGGATATTGAGTTGTAGAAATAACCTTCACTATGGCCACCATGCACCATACACTTCCTTCCCTTGTTTTCCCTTTTGAAGTAACAAACTATCAGAGAAATAAATGATGTTGGATACAAGAGGTTTCCTTGGAACTGTATCACAGATAGACAAAACTTTCAAAGGGACTCAAGAGGCCAAAGCCAAGAGGAGAGAGGCACTTTCTCAAAGAGTCACAAGGGCAGGCGTCCTTAACCCATGGGAGAGTGATGGTGGTTCCACCCCTTTCTAACTGTGAGGACTTAATCTGATCACTTAACTTTTATGGGATTCGGTTCATCATCTGTAAACTGGAGGTGATACCCCTTTACCATGCTTACCTCAAGAGTCAATGTGATCTTTTCAACAAATGGTGCTGGGACAACTAGAATCTGTATGCAAAAGAATGAGGCTGGACCTCTATTTCACATCATATAGTACATAAATTAATTCAAAATGGATTACAGATTTAAGTCTTAAAGTCTTAGAAGAAAACATAGGTGTAAATCTTTGGATCTTGGATTAGGCAATGGTTTCTTAGATATGACGCCTAAAGCACAAACAAACGCAAAAAAAGGAACAAAGCTTTTATGCTTCAAAGGAAACCATCAAGAAAGTGAAAAGATGGCCCACAGAATGGGAGAAAATGTTTGCATGTCATATATCTGTTAAGGATCCAGTATATAGAATATACCAAGAACTCCTACAACTCACACCAAAAAGATAAATCACCCACTTAAAAAGTAGGCGAAGGATTTGAACACACATTTCTCCAAAGAAGATATACAAATGGCCAATAAACACATGAAAAGATGCTCAACTTCATTACCCATCAGGGAAATGCAAATCAAAATCACAATGGGATACTACTTCACACCCTATATCCACATGCTATATGGAGTCATAGCGACCTCAGGGGTACAACTCACACTTAGTCCTGCTCTCCCTGGATTTGGACTTGGATAGCTGTAATAAAAAGACGGGAAGCCTCATCCATTTCTGGTAAGAATGTAAAATGGTACAGCCACTGCGGGAAAACAGTTTGGCAGTTCCTCAAAAGGACAAAAAGATTTACCATACGACCCAATAATCGCACTCCTAAGTAAATACAACCAAGAGAAATAAAAATATATGTCCACACAAAAATATGTACACAGCAGCATTATTCATTACTTGCCAAAAAGTGGAAATAACCCAAACATCCATCAACTGATGAATGAATAAAATAAAGTGTAGTGTATCCTTACAATGAAGTAGTTTCTGCAATATAAAGGAATAAAGTTCCGATTCGTGCTACAACATGGATGAACCTTGAAAACATTATCCTAAGTGAAAGGAGCTGGACACAAAAGGCCAGACATTACATGATTTCATTTATATGAAATATCCAGAATAAGCAAATCTATCGAAATAGAAAGTAGGTTAGTGCTTGCCAGGGGCTAGGAGGAGCGGGGAGGAGACAGTGACTACTAATGGGTACAGGGTTTCTTTTTGGGGTGATAAAAATATTCTGAAATTAGTGGTGATGGTTGTACAACTCTGTGAATATAATGAAAACCACTGACTTGCACACCCTAAAAGGGTGAATTTTTCAGTACACAACTCAATAAAAAGAGTCAATGTGATGAGCAAATGAGATGAGGTTTGTGGGTGGCCTTCGTAAACTAACATATACCCACAGGATTTGTGTCATTATCTCAGCACTGACACTGAGAGGGGCTCCTAGCACAAAGGTGGCAGGGTGATCAACCCACCAGATACCCCTTGTTTGCTTCCCCTTCTATGCTGCACCCATGTCCTGGGCCTCCCGGGGAACACAGGCTCAGCCCCAGAGGTGGCCCCAGGTCTGAAAGTTGCCAAGCTTTGCTGCAAGGCGGAGGGAATCATAATTCTTCCCCACTGGATTTGAGCTGGAGCCAAGACATAAAGCGAGGAGAGAGGAAAATCTGATGAGACCCAGCATTGCCTAGACGTGGTCTACCCAGTGACCAACACTCGCCTCCAGGACGGTGATCTTAAGGCAGGATGCATTTTAAAAAATCACCTGGGGAAACCTTGCCAAAAGGCAGATGTTCAAGGCACAGCCGCAGATTCTGACATAACAGGTCTGAGGTGGGGTCCTGGCTTCTGAATTGTTAAATGCTTCCACGTGCCCGTGATACGCAGCCCTGGGTGAGAGCCTACGTCAGACCCTAAGAACTGAGCACAGCTCTCAGGCAAAAGAGCCAGAACTAAAGGCTGTAAGATCCTGAGATAAAGAATTATTTCACCCCAAAACAAGTTCTTCATTATTCTTTCTCTGTGGGATTTTTAATAGCAAGGCAAGTAACTATGTGTCTAAGTTTAATCATGATTAAATGGGAAAATGAACCAGGCAATTTCTCAAGCCTCCGTCTAGTCCTACAATCCTACACTATTTACTCTGTGTGGAGGATGGAAACTGGGGAAGGAGTAGAAATCTCGGAAACACCACTGAGTTTTTCTGAAGTGAAGAAAATGAGATGAAGTGAATATTTATGATGAGTTTTTCTTTTCAATATAAACATTGCATATTCAAGTAGTCCCACACACAGACTCTTTTTGGTTAAGTGGTATTTGCTTCACAATTCCTCCAGGACACAAAGCTGCTCTGGACCCCTGAAGAGGGAGACAGATGACTGCACAGGCATCAGACACATTGAGGGGGAGCTGGGTGATACGTGGACGAGCATCTCTCCCTGGACAGTGCATTTATCACAGTGCTTTATAGACATGATAATGAACATATTTCTTAGCCCCTGCAGCACATTTCAAATTGAATGATACATTTTCATTTTAAATCAGACTCACTGAGAGCCATAATTCTTAGGAAAGATAAAAATAGACAGGTATACTGAAGCCTGAGGGCGGGGTGAGGGAGCACCAGAGAGCCACTGCTGGCTTGCAATTCTGCATTTGTCCTCTCCAGCTTGGTGGCCTTTGGCGGCACTGGGCGTATATTAATTTTGGAACAGGGCTAAGAGTTCTGTGTCATGAGTAGGCTGGATGCAGGAACTTGGCCGGAAATGCCCAGCTGAAAAGGGCTGCCCTCTGGACCACTGATTATAAGTCCCTGTGATCCTGGACCATGCGTTTTCTTTTCTTTGCCATTTTCTTCTCTGTAAAGTTATATCTGCCCTCAGGCCACTTAAATAGGAGGAATGTCAAAAAACGGTATAAATTCTAATTCCTCTAATTAAAGAAGTTTAATTAAATTGAAACTTCATTTAAGTTGAAGTTTCCGTTGGAAACAGCTGTGCTAAGTTGTGCAGTTTCCTGACAAGCTAATGCAAGTGAAACCACTTTGCTGTCTTGAGTCTCGGCAGCCAAGGAGCTGGATTCTTTTTGCAACAACCTCCAATCTGCTCAGGTCCCTCTGGGCCCACGAAGGTCTCTCAAAGTCAGATCAACAAAAAGACTGCTCATCTCTACACTCTGAGGCAGCACACATGACATTGTGTATTTCCTTCAATAGCTAACATCTTCTTGGGCACACGGTATCTGTAAAACATCACTTGCTTTATCCCTACATACGGCACACACACACCAATTTCCTGGATGAAGCAGTTAGCATTTTTTTTTAACCTGTGAGGTCACTCCAAATAGCTACCCTGGTTGGCAGGTGCAGAAATTAGGCAATGTGTGCAGTCAGAGGCTTACAGGTGTGGCAGTTCTGCCCCAGAGCCCTTCCCCCTCACCACTCATCTTCCAAATAAACGCCACCCTAGGTGCTGTGGCTTGGCCGCGGGGAGACAGTGAAAGAGGATTGGGGTCTAAAAAAAATAATACGGGATGATTCAACTCCATCCCAATACTAACAAAAATGCCAGAAAACTATGGTGCCTCTTTCTAAAAGTTAACATTCCAAATGGCAGCTTGGGGAGGGAATCCTCTCTTTGACCCTCTAGCAAAATCTGTAAGCAAGCAAATGTGAGGAGGATATGGAAGGCAGTGTTCTGGATTTAGGCCCAAACATTTAAATGACAGCATTAAGTAACAGTTTTTGTGATACCAGAAATATAGTCTTTCCTTCCTTCCTTACAGTTTCCACAAGACCTGCAATTGCAAAAACAAAAGGTACAGGTGCCCTTCTAACAATCTGCTCCAGAGAAGTCTGAACTAATTAGGGGGGCAGGGAAAGACACCCATCAGCTGCCCCATAAGAGGCCTGCAAGTTTGTGGGCAACTCTGACTGCAGCCAGGTGGAAGGCACAGGAGGGGAGCCGTTTCCCATGTGGGTCTGAAGTCTTGGAGGGAATGCCTTCTTTTAGCTGCCAAGGCAGAGTAGTCCGGATGAGGCGAAATGCACAGCTGGCCTCTCAGCTTGTTACGACTGGAGCACTCAACATTAGGAACGGGGCCAGAGCTGGCAGAGAAAGCCTCTTCCCTGAGCACTGGACAGGAAAAGCAAGTTATCATCCCTTCCGTCCCTGGACACCATGCTGCTGGCAGTGTCCTCCCATGGCCTCCTTACCAATCGGAATCCTCCTCACCCTTCAAGGCTCTGCTCAAATTTCACCTCCTCTGTGAAGCCACGGCTCCTCCCAAACTTGCACCTCATTCTATGCTCTTCTCTGTTTTAGACTTGTATCACTCCTCCTAGACTGTGAGTTCCCGGTGGGCAGAGGCCGTACCTTCCATCCTTAATTCCGACAGCAATTGGCATAGAGCTAGATGATCGAAACGGGAAGAGACGTGGAGTAGGACAGATTGGCAGGAGAGGAGGATACGATGATGGCAAGAAAACCTTCCCATTCTACATAAAGCTCATGTGAGCCCACAGAAGTAAAACTCCACTTCCTCTTCCACCTCTTAAAATAGATCATTTTGTACTGTGCCAGCAAAACCTGCAGGAGTGTGAGTGTCACACGCTGTCACTGATTTCACACTGAGGCTGTGAGTAAGCTCGATCGGTGAATCAGAGGTAGCAGAGCCATGCAAGGACCCCTGCCTGAAGTGTGGTCTCTGGTTAGCCAGGTCAGACCCAGACTTCGAGCCTTTCCTTGACGCTCTCCAAGAAAAGAGTCACACCCTCTGCAAGTCACTTGTCCTATCATTAAACAATTCATTCTGCTGGAAAGTTCTTGACGAAACAGGTGGCTCCTTATACACTAAGAAGGGTCCCCAGGATTCCACCAGCTTTAGAAAATCTCATTATTATATGCTTCTTGTTTCTTCCCAGCTTGACATGGTCCCGATGTTCATGTCTCCCACTTGACAAGCCCACCATTAGCATGGATAGCGCGTTTTACACAAAGATGAGCACCTGCGTTTCTCTGCTCACCTCTGGGCCCCTGCTCCGTGAGGCAGAGGTAAGGCTGTGAGGACCCCGATCTCTAAGATTCTTGCACAATGACCCTAAATAGTTTAACCTGGGACATCTTAGCTCTAGTTTGCTTTAAAAGACTTCAGACAATTTTTAAACTGACCTTTTCAATCGCTTGGAGAGTTCTGGGAACTTCAGAATGCTCTTTTGGGGTGATCCCACATCGAGATTTCACAAAAACAAAGCTAGAAACTCCTAGTATCGATATGTTCTACCCAGATAATTATGCCCATAAGGATGCAACTCCTTGCTCATATCTGGAGGAGTAATAAACATTTTATTAAATGCTTAAGTGCCCAGCACTGTGCTGAGGACTTCAGATGCATTATCCCATTCATACAACCACCTATAGAGTAAGTACAATCATTCTACTTAACCGTAAGGGAACCGGGCTCAGGGAGATGCATCTACTCGCCTGAGGCTACCCAGCCAAGCAGTATGGGAGCTGACTCTGGAATCCAGGCCTGACTCCAAAGCCCAGAGTTCAACCAGTGGACCCCTGTGGCTCTAGCCCAGGCCATAGTTTTGCAGTCTGGACGTTTATTTGCAAGCTAGAGAGAGCAGGGAGCAGTTTCACACCAGGCCTCAGGTCTAGGCCCACCCCTGGGGTGGGGGGCAGTCCCATAGGACCCACCCTCTACCTTACTCCTCCAATAAACCTGTTTGGATGGCAAGACCTCACTGATGTGAGCAGTAAGATGCTTGGCCACAACTGCCTAGCGGAGGAAGACGGGTGGTTCTAGTCCTAACTCAGCCACCAACCAGCTGGTGACCTTGAGCAGTTCACTTCCTCTCTGGGTCTCATTAGTGAAAGCCCATTTTACATCATGACGCACCCATACCTATATGCAACACTGCAGTCAGGTCATGCCACAATGCCCTTTCTACCACAAATTGCCATCTTATATTTTCCAACAAGTTATTTTATTAAAAAAACAAGATATTGGTCACAACCCACTGACTCACTAACGCACCACGATGCCGTTTTGAGAAACAGTGGACTAAAGGTGGTGGACTAAAGAAACCTTTCCGGGAGCTCAGCAGATGGAAGAGCCGGGAGCAGGAGTGGAGCCCAGCTGCCTATGGAACACGGTTTGAAAATCAGTGGCTCAGCAGCTCCCTAAGGTCTCTGTCAAGCTCTTAAATTGAATGAACTAGGCCTGATCGGAACCCTGTGCTTGGAGCAGTCACTGAAAGGCGATCTAATGGCCAGACTATAGTACTTTGAACTCAAAACTGAACTACTGTGCCCGTGGCCTGAGCCCCATTCCCTCAATACAAAGGCTGATGCTGGACACCACAGGGCGGACAGGACAAAGGAATGCACAGCCTTCATCTAAGAAGTACAAACATGGCCCACCTCATTAATAGTGGAGTTGTCAGCTATTTGTCTTCAGACTCTAAGGTCAAAAAATGAGATGGAGCCCCAGGATACTCCCTGTCTTTCTTCTAAATAGGGAGAGATGTGGTTGAAAAGAAAATAATAGCCTTCAGTCCTGGCTAGAGCAGATCAATCTGAACGATGCTTGAACTGCTGGGTTTTGAAAAGCTGCCTAGATGTTGAAGATTAGTGACAGTTTTTGTACTTTCCAGGTCAAACGCAAATTCCTAATTCCATCAGCAACTTCCTCCCCAGGCCTAACATTTGGGAACTGTTGATGGTTAAGTTGTTTCTGGGTAATTAACCACTGCAATTGAAGCGGTTCTTCAACTGCAGTAGGAAAGAGCTAGGTGGAGAGATGGCAGGGAGGAGGGGAGGCCTGTAGTGCATCTCCTCCGCCCCATTTCTGGCTCCCTCTGCTTCCTGATACATACGAGACTTCCTCAGATAGGAGGTCCCTGACGGCTCTGTGCAGCTCCAATTCATGGCAGAGATGTCTAGCCTATGTGACACTGGTACGCAGTATGATTTCACGAGAGCTAGTTGGTCACCGTCCACCCCCCCACTCCTATTTCAGGCAAGTGTCCAGAGGAGATCCAGAGTCTTGTCATAGCTTCAACAGATGCTGGTGTGACTCAATGGCTTATCCACAATGCAAGTTAGATCACAATAGCTGTATTTTAACTCAAAGAAATTGTACTTTCCACTATAGATTTGATTCTATACTAAGAAGCAAAGGGGTGCATTGACAGATGAATAGGTAAACAAAATGTGGTATATACATACGATGGAATATTATTCAGCCTTAAAAAGGAAGGAAATTCTGACACATGCTACAACATGGATGAACCTTGAAGACATTATTCTAACTGAAACAAGCCAGATACAAAAAGACAAATAGTGTATGATTCCACTTATATGATGTAGTTAGAGCCATCAAACTCATAGGGACAGAAAGCAGAATGGGGATTCTCAGGGGCTGGAGGGTGGAGGGAATGAGGAGCAGTGTTTAACAGATATGGAGTTTCAGTTTGGCAAGATGAAAAGAGTTCTGGAGATGGATCATGGTGATGGTTGCACAATGACATGAATGTACTTAATACCACCAAACTGTATTTAAAAATGATTAAACGGTAAATATTATTATTTTACCACAATAAAAAAGTGGAGAAAAAATAAAGGTAAAGGGGATGAGGTGGGAGTTAAGCAAAGGAGAAACCTCTTTTGCAACTCTAGCTAGCTCATCACCCACACCAACGCCAATTTGGAATTTGAAAAGCTGCCCCAGAGAATGTCACTGTTGACTCCCACACTTCTCAGACCAAACTGACATTCTCACATCCACCAGCATCCTGCTTGGGCCCTCAGTGTTGGGAAGTTCTTTGGAGGATCCCTCCCTGGCTGACAGCACATAGGAGGGTTCCCTGGGGAGGCAGACTCTGGCTGCTGCTGGAGGGCGCGGCTGGTGGGCACATTACCTGGACGGGTAGCCGGCTGCACTGATTCGGATCGTCTCCAACACCCCGCATGCTCTGAGCTGCTGCACTGCTCTCTTTGGGTCAAAGCTGCGAAACAACAAGAAAAGCAATGAGTGGCCATGCTGGCAAAGAAACACAGCAGGAGAGAGGGAAGGATGACCCCTTCTTGCACCGAGGTACAGACCGACGTGCACCCTTGAGCTCCAGGTCAGGGACCAAGCAGAGACTAAAAGACATCGATAGGCAGGCACACAAGCCACTTCAGCATCTCTGTTCTGTGCACATTCTTATTGTCACCTGGATACTCCTCCTCTGCTTTGCCTACCTGAACTCTGCCCACCCTCCAAGACTCATTCTTGCCTCCTTTCCAGAGCTGTCCCTGCTTATCTCCACCCACAGGGGCATCTACCTTAATTCAGTGGCCAAATTGTATACGGTTGGCACCACAAGCATTGTTTGTCTCAGGAGTTAAAAGGGTGAGTGTTTCAGGCCAGGCAGATCTGGGTTTGAATTGTGACGTGGTCATGTACCAGCTGCGTGTGTAATTTGGGGAAGTAACATAACCTCCTTGGGCCTTGGTATCTTCGTCTATAAAACGGGGATAATAATAGGATCCCTTTTATAGGGTCAGTGTGAAGATTAAATGTAATGGCCCATGAGAGCAGTTACCACAGCGCCTGGTACAAGCACATGTATTGTCAGCTATGATCATGACAGCTGCTCAGTTAAGAAGTGAAGTTTATCTTCCCATCTTTAGAGATATGAGCCATGTCTTCAACAACTCACGTGCCCTAAAATGCTAAGTTTAGCGCTGAAAACCCAGTATTTATTCAAATATATATACTGAGTAGGATAATGTAGAATAAAAAGTCAGACACAGTCTGGGCTTTCTAAGAGTATCCACACTTGCAGAGTTGAAAAGTGTATAGAAGTGGTATACTACAAGGCAGTACGTGACAAACACAGTAAAAGTGCTGAAAGAAACCAGAGGGAAAGATGGCAGGTTGGCTGGAGTCACCAGGAAGTCTTCACAGAGAAAGAATTATGCTGAATTAGAATTGATCACTATTCATAATTTGCTAAGACTACTGCCCCATTCGGTGAGAAAGGATGAGAAATAAATGCTCCTTTTCTTTTTGGCTGTTCTACAGCCCAGCTAAGGCCAAGGGCCATGCCTCTTTTGCTCGTTCCACTCTGGGAAGTGGGAGGGCAGGGGTGAGGCCCACCTGGCTTACTCTCACATCTTTGGGATTATACTGGCTCCAGCACACACCTTGGTTGGACAGTCAGGCAGCCTGCTTGCCCTGCTGGATAAATGCAGTTGACAGCTTCTTTACCTCCAGGATCCACAATGGCCAGTGGGCAACCTCTCACCACACTAGTCTGCCACCCTCCCTGACAACCCCAGGTCTCCTTTTCCCAGCAGCTGGGCCCATTCAGGATTCTGGAACTCTGCAGGAAGAATCTGGTCTGGTGTCTGCCACTCTCAATTCATCTCTCTCCATCAGAGACTCCCTCTCTGTCCTCCCATGGCTCTGTACGACCCGTCTAGCCCTGAGTCCTCGTGGCTCTCTCATGCACAGTTGCACTTGGGCCAGGAACCCAGAAGCCCATGAAGGCAGATGGTGCCCTGGAAAGGCCTGGGTCAGCAAGCATTTGGCAGTAGGAAAGCAGTGGGCAGGTTCCAGTGACTGAAGACCATGAGCTAACCTTAATTCCAGGCACCCTCTGCATTCCACGTCAGTCCTGGGGCTCAGTGTCCCAGGAGACACCCACATTCTCCAGGCCTGTGCTCGCTTTGACTTCCTCATGTCTCCCACTGCCTGCCCAGGTCCTGCCTTCTTTGGACACCCAGCTCCTCCATAAAGTCTTCCTGGTTACTCCAGCCCCAAGACGCTACGGCACTTGGAATGTGTAAGGCACAACTGAGCACTGAATTCTGCAGAGTCCTGAATAAGAGGGTTACTTCAGAGGAGTTAATGTCATCTTTCTAAGTAGAGAAAAAGCTCCAAATAGGTCTATACAGGATGAGAGGAAACAGAAGGAAACACACGTGCTGAGACTTTGCTGTGGGCTGCAGCCTTTCACTCTGCCATCCCCTTAGTAGTTGTTCTGAGGCCTCCCCAGGATGCCAGCTCAGTTCTGGGATCCAAGGAGAACATTACTAATATGCGGTGGCAGCGATCAGTCTCATAAGAAGCTCCTTAGGACATAAAGGCTGCTTGTGACCTCGAGTGACCCGAGGAGCCTTTGGGAGGTAGGCCATGCTGTTTACGGTTTTGCTCCTCTCTTCTCTAAGGCGTGTCAGTTGGGCCCTGAGTTACGAACGCAAAGTCAATGTGATAGGGCTTTGGGAAAGGTTTTCTGCGGCCTGCAGGCTTCTCCCTCAAGGCACTCTGCACCTGATGGCAGCAGCCGTGTTTCCCAGGCTGGCTATCAGCTTCTTCCCTCTGTTTGGCACAACTACAGGGTCAAATTCAATCCACTGCACATGGTGGGGATGGGCAGCGTGCTTGGCAAGTATCTGTGACCTCCAGTCCTTTGAGGGCTGTGGGTCTCGCTAGGGTCCCTACTTCCTCCAGGACCAACACTGCTTCCTTGGTGGAAAAATTAGCTGATTCACCCTGAGAGACCCTTCCCTCCTTTAAAGGACTGTTACTCTTCCAGCACACCTGTCTCTCTCTGCTCTGGTACCCCTGTATCAGGACTGTGACCACTGGGCACCTAGCTCTGCACTGGGGCCTGTCTAACAGCCAGATGTGGCTTGCTGAGTGTAAGCCCCCCACTCCCATGCAGTGTAGTCTAAGTTCTTTGGGGGGACGTGTTGTCTCAGTCTTCTTGTGGAACCTCCACCCACCAGGGTGGTCCCATGGAAGGCATTTGGCAAATAATTGTTGAACTCAGCTTTAACATTCTTCCCAGCTTCTTGATGACCTCAACAAAATCATTTCCTTCCTTGCACATTCTCTTCCACTGTGGGGGCTGGGGGGAATGAGCAAGGATGCAGTGGAGAAGTTGGTCTGGCCTTAGCTCTGCCACTAACAGCTAGTATTGCTTTGGGCAAAACACAATCTCTCTGTAACTCATTTTCCTCATTCATTCAATGGGAGCTGAGAATATCTCTCCATCTATAATTCACTGGTTTCTTATAATGATCAAATGATGTAAGAGAGGCATGCTCTCAGAACAAAAAGACACTATACAAAGAAGTTACTGCCATCATCTTTCCATGTTCACACCCCCCAGGGGGAAAGTAAACCCAGCCAGTCTTCTGTATTTTAATCTTATCTCCTCACTAGTAAAGAAAACTCACTGTCAAATGCACCTCTCAACCCGCCTCCCTGCATTGGTTGTCAGTCGGCTGGGAGCAAAAATCGCCCTTCCACCTACTAAATTTTGGAGGACCATGGTGCAGACAGGCAACATCTAAGTCTGGACTGAAAAATTACCAAAGATATATAGGGCCAAACTGCTGAAATCCAGGTTTATACTTTCCCCTCCCAATAAAATACAGGTTCAGCAGAGCTGGGAGCTTGCGGGACGCAGAGTGAGAATCCCATAGCGTTAGAACTGGGCTCTGCGTCAGCAGTCACGCGCCACTTAACTGATTTTCTGCAGAGGCTGCAAGCTCCCCACCCACTTCTTTGGGCTCTGTGGCATTCTGCAGTCTCACTTCAGGACCCTGAGACTCTCAGGATGGCCCCTTCCGAGACCAGTGGACTGGCCTTCAGGAGACCTCTCCAGTTCCTCCTACAAAGCATCCCAGATTATCACACTTGCCCCAGGTCACCTCCTCCCTGGATACTTAATCGCTCTTTCACCTCTCTGCTCCCGCGGCACTTTTATAGACCCACTGACAGTCCCTTCTATGTTGTCATCAGTTATTTGTGACTGGCAACTCCTTAAGGAGCCTTATTGTCATTCCACCTGTCCTGGCCTAGTGCCCAGGGAGTAGTTGGTATGATAGATGGTTTCTGAATAAAGGAAGAAGCAGAGGGACAAAGACTTTTATACAAGAGATGCCATGAAAGCATTTAGTGTAGGACAGTGGCTCTCCACTGGGGGCGATTTTGTCCTTCAAGGAACATTTGGCAATGTCTTACAACATTTTTAGTTGTCACAACAGAGGGGATGCTACTAGCATCTAGTGGATAGAGGCCAGGGATGCTGCTAAGCTTCCTACAGTGCATAGGACAGCCCCACAACAAAGGACCACCTGGCCCAAAATGTCAAGAGTGTTGAGGTTAAGAAAGCCCAGTCGTAGGAGATGGGAGGAAAGATACAGCACTTCCTTTCTAGAATGTCAACATTATATATTTTAATCATATAAACTTTTATTCTTCTCCCAGATAATCCCCATTCATTATCTCCTTGAATTCTTCCATCAAGACAATTAGTTTTTAACCACAATTAACAGATGAAGAAATGAGACAATGAGGGTAAAGGACTAGCTTGGGTTTAGCCAAACACTTGGCAGCAGAACCCAGACTAGAATCCAGGTTTTCTGTCTTGGTTCAGTATTCTCCCCACTTTCTTTATTGGGAGGAAGATTTTGGTCCTGAAGGCAAAGGAGGGTCTTAGCAAAATGCAATTTTAGGACTAGAAAGTCCCCTTGAAAGTCCCCAGCATCTCCTCTCATTCGGGATGGGAAACCCGGCCAAGAGAATCTGGCACACGGCAGGCACCAGGTTCTGATGAACGAACTGCCCAAGGTCATGGATGGCTGGGCGCAGAGCTGGTACCCAGCCCTCGACTCTCCTCCCCCTGGGCCAGCACATCGCTCCTGCCCTTCACACATAATCTAAGTCTTTCACATATGCTGCTTTTCGAACAGTCTCTTTTCTTCTGGAGGCAGCTGGTAAACAGATGCCACATGGGGGGAATTCCTAAGCATGTCTCAGAAACCTGAAGGAAGAGAAAAGACTGAATAATCAGCATGCTTCAAAGAAGGCTGATTCAATATTGTCTTCCTAACCTTTTCCAGCACAAGGCCCATCTGAGTGGATGTCAAGCTTCATTAAATGATAGGAACTGGAGAGGGCAGTTCAGATATTCATTCTGAGAGTCAGAGTTGCCAAAATAAATTATTTCACAGGAAGAAATTATGCCAGGACCAAAAAGGAAATCGGAAAGATGGAAATAAAGTGCTTAAAAAATTTAAAAATATAAGTCCTCAGGCCAGCGGGAATGGCATGTGTGGAAGCTCAGGGAATTGGAAGAAGAGGCTGCAAAGGTAAGTAGCAGACTGTTCTAAAGGTTTAGGGCAGTATTCTAGGCAAGAAATGAAGAGAGTCTGAAACAAGTGATAGTAGAAGGAAGAGAAAAGGGAGAGCAGTGTGAGAAACTTCCAAGTGGACTCCATGGGACTTTGACAATGATTGGACACTGGGGAGTAAGGGAGAAGGAAGAACCAAGGGTTATGTGGTCCAATATGGTAGACATTAGCCACCTATGGGGATGTGAATGCAATTAAAGTGAAATTAAGAATTCAGTTCCTCGGTCACATGAGCCACATTCCAAACACTCGATAGCCACACGTGACTCATGGCTACATGTTGGATAAATGCATATTATAGAAGAGTTCCATCATCACAGAAAGTTCTATTGGACACCACTGGTCCAGAGCGATTCTCAGGTTTCTGGTTTGGAAGATCAGATTTGGTGGGTGGATGAGATGTTAGGGAATGGTTATGCCATTTACTACAAGAGAGACCAAACAAAGAGGAACCATTTTGGGGGGTAAAAAGATGAGGAGTCTGGTTTCAGACATGTTGAATGTGAGTTGGCCAATGAAGCTACAGTAGGCATACAGAAACAGTGGCCTGGAATTTGGCAGAAATCAGAGATGGACAAAGATACTGAAGTACCAGTATTTTATAGATTTAGGTGAGCTCTACCATGGGAGCATAGCTAGAACTGGAAGAAAATTTTGAAGGTAAGAGTAGTGGCAGAATTTGGATCCAAGTGGGCTGAAGAGTGAGGGGAAGGTGAGCAAGTGTGGATCACTCTGGAAGCTCAGCGGTAGAGGGGATGTGGAAATAGAACCATCCACATGTCTTATCACTCAACGCGTCATTTGAGATCAAGTTTCCTCAATGCAAAAAGCCCTCCCTGGCCAATCCAGCAACTCTCCCGTCTTTGAATTAAACATTTGCTGTGGGACGCACTCACACCTGCATTTAATGGCACACTCTTATGTGGTCCTCTATTTGATCCAAGTGTGCACATTCCTCAACACCACCATAAGCAACATGGGACGGGGAAGTAGATTTTCTCATCCTCTTGAATCCTGTGGACAGCAGACAGGCGGAACCTGGTAAATGTCTGTGGGCTGTATTCAGTGTATAAACCATTTGGGGAGTGTAAGAGCAATTACTCATCATGCTGAAGACCGCAGACCCCTGTGAGACTGTGCCTGTCCCTGTTCCCCCTGAACTTCCAAGGAAACATGTAAAGGCTGGGCTTGACCAGCCCAACCCCAGCAGAAAGGAGCCTGGCTAACACTCGCACAGGCACTTACTGGAAGGGGAGCTTCTTGTCGTTTGGTTTAACGCAGCGGACATAGTGCGGCGTTGTGGCGTTCAGGGTCTCCATGAGAAGATGCAGGGATGTGCGGAACTGGGGAGACAAAAGTCAGTGCCTGGTTATGTGTTTAACATTTTGTGGATGTATAATAAACATAAAGAAATGCCCATAGACTGGTAGAAGCATTCGTTGTCACTATTATTATTTTGATTATTATTGTTAATCCAGAAGGATGGGAAGAAATTCAGGGACCTGCTCTGACACTACCACCTTGCCAGATGACCAAAATCAAGCCCCTCCTGTATTCTGGTCTCAGGTCTCCTCAAATCAAATTGGGGAGAGACTAGTGCTTAATGTGTCTAACTCAGTGCTGTGGATCAAATAAGATGAAAGGCGAGCAAGTGCTACGAGATAGGAGAAAGATAATCATTGTGATCAGAGCCTGTTCTTGAACCTGAGGCCCTGGAGCCTTGGCATCCAGTGCCAGGCATCCTGGAAATCATTACATTAATGAGAAATGTCCCGAATAGGCAAATTCACAGAAATAGAAAAGTTACTGGTCACCAGGGGCTTGGCACACACTCTCTTCTCTTGGGAGACACATTGGACATAAAGTCCCATGAAGATGCCACAGCAGAAGTTGTTTCTCAGTTTTCTGGTCCCCAGGCTTATTTAGGCCACCTCTCCACCCTGCAGACTTCTAGACCCTCTTGCCTCTCCCACAAGGTGACTATGGTCTCCTAACATGGTCCTGCCATGGGATTAAATGCACTGTTTGGGGCTACAGCCATCTCCCCTCTTTCTCCTGTCAGTTCCCTCTAGAGAAGTTTTTGGGGTTTCCTTCTTCAAAGAACACAGAAGGATTGAGCTGGGTGGCTGGGGCTGCAGATGCTGAGGTGACTGTGGCCTCCCCCTGACTCTGCAGCCATCCTTCATCTAGAGAGAGGCCAGCCCTGCCACATGTGCCACAGCCTGCAGCTTCCTGCCACGAGGCCTGGGGCTGACCTGGTGGCCCACGGTTTTCTTGTGCTCCTTGTTGGGGGCTTTCAGGGGGGGTCTGGAGGAGCGAATGTTGATCTTTGAAGATGAGCTCTTCCCAGATGTGGTGGAGGCAGGAACAGAATCCTTGTCATCATGAAACAAGTCAGCCACTAGTGGGAACTAGAAAGAAACATACAAAGAATTATGCAAACAAGATCTCTTGCCCTTTATGTTGCTTAAACTCTTTCAAAGTAGCTTTCCAATATATACCCAAGAGAATTGAAAACACATGTCCCCACAAAAACTTGTACGCCAATGTCCATAGTAACATTATTCATAATATACACAAAGTGGAAACAAGCCATTGATGAGGGCTGAGGAGAGAATTAAAGAAGATAGCCCACGTAAGATAGAGTACGCAGCATATAATAAGCACTCAAACATCATCTAGTTCTATTGATTTTATTAGGGGGTATATACATGAAAAATGTCTAAACTGGAAAAGTACAGATGCCCAAGGAGGTTATATTTTTGAGCTGAAGAAGAAACTTAGAATCAACAAATTTTAAGTCTGGAAAAACTATAAAGATCAACTCTTCACGTGGCAGGTGAGGAAAGAGGAGCTCAGGGAGAAAGGACCTACCAGGATCCTGCTTCCACCTCCATTTGCCCAGCACCAGCCTGGTGGCCAGTACCAGCTCACCCAGGACTGCTGGTTAATGGCTAAGCCAGGGATAGAACCCTGGCCTCTGGATGACCAGGTCAGAGCTTGTTTCAATACACAAAGACACCCTGGTTATTTATGCCAGCAATATCAAGGAAGTGGAAACAAAAATGGGTTTAAGACACAGTCTATCTCTGAGGTATCTGCATAGCATCCTCCTTGTTGGAGGCTTTCATGTGTGTGTGTCGGGGGGAGGTTCTGGTGGATCCACTGTTGATTTTTTGAAGGTGACCCATTCTTAGATGTGATGGTAGCAAGAACAGGGTCCTTGTCATCATGAAAGGAGGAAGATTAACCACATAGAAGGGCACTTCATGAAACATTTCTCCAGCTGACAATATCCTCCGAAATTCACAGCAGGAGACTCAGGCTAAGGAAAACTCAAGGTGCAACATCACCTTCACGTAAGGCTACAGGTCCTAAATGGTGGTGACAGTCAGCTCATGCTCTGATACTCTTCTGCATTTAACTTCCTAGACCTTCCACAAGTTCAGTCCCAGTTTAATCGAGTGTTTCCTGAGCACCATGCCAATAGCTTGGGAAGTAAAAGAATCATCTAAAGGAGAGGTCTGAAATCCACAAGATAATTCAATGGCATACATCCACCAGTACTTCACATCAGTATTTCAGGGGTAGTCAAAAAGTCCCAGAAACATATCAACATTAGGCAACACATAGGGGCTTTTTCACTTTATAATCTATGGTAGGCCCTGGCTCATCCCCTCCTGCCATCAGAGATGCCTGATAGTGCGTGGTCATGATATCACCAGAAACATGTGATGTCTCAACATCAGTACACCACAAAGTCTGGAGAAAGGAGCAAGATGGTGCTAGTGGCCCAGTAAAACTGTTCCAGAACCTGGATGTTAGATCCAGGCGACTCAACTTACTCAAAGGCAGTTTCTGCAACCTCAGTAGGTAATATGCTTGAGTTGCCGGGTGATGGGACTGGTGGTATAAAACATGCGGTGACCATCCCATCCCCTTGGGACCTTTTGCCATTTGACCTCCCCCAGGACACACAGAGAACCATTGGCAATAATTTGAGGCCTTTTTCCATAAGAAACTAGGTAGACGCAGATGCGTGGCTCACTGAGCATCCCTCAGTCTGAAGACCTCTGATATTCTTTGCATATTAAGGTAACTTGCATGAATTTCATAGATCAAAGAATACTTTATAATCACAGAGGAGTGGAGCGAGTGTGCTCACCCCCATACACAAGGTTATGATGGCTAACGCTCAAAACCACCATCGAATGCTGGTTGAAATTATGGGTGTATCTTCTATATTAAGTATTTTAAACTAAAACAGAAGATACAAACAAATTACTTCCTCCTCCCTCACACTCTTAGGTATTACCCGTTTATATTTTTTAGGAGTTCAATTTTAGAGTCAAAAGTAATTGCACACCACAAGTCAGTATTTCGTTTTACACCACACATCAGCTGGCCGTACAGGTTACAAAGTAGCCCAGCAACTGCCTGTGCTTTGAGCGGTACAGCCACACCAGCCATCAGAGGCACCTGATTTCCAATTTTTACCACAGTGATCTACATGCAAAGAAAAGCTGTGGTTCTTTAGCTCCACAGTCTGGGTTTTAAGTTCAGTCTAAAAGCACCAATTAATGACCTTAAGGCCCATGACCATCTCTGGTGAATGACTCAAGTCCCTCCTCACTGCTGTCTGTTCTGTGGCTGGAATAGGCTGGTGACAGCATGAGAACACTAGGGAAAGCTACCATATTCCCAAGGAAAGCACCCCCTTGCCCCGACCCCTGCTACAGGGCCTTGTTGTCAGGCAGGTGACTTGCAGGGTCACCCTAACGAGATCACTGAGGACGTCTCCCAGTTTCAGCCGCCAGCAGGTGACCATTCTGTTCCTATTCCCAGCATCTTTGAAATGAACCCTCTTCCTCCTTTTCTCTCCATACTTGGTATTTCAAGTCATAAATATTGTCTTCCTAGAGTGGAAAGTAATTAGGCTGTCAGAGGAATAAAAGACTCGGATATAATTTTATAAATCTGTGGCTAAAATTTGCGTGTGTCAACATCATAAAATTGATACTTTTATTAGTTTCAATTCCATGTGTTTTCAAAGAGAAAGTAAATATTAGGTCACTGAATGTCAAGAAACTAGATTGACTGGTTCGTTCATTCGTTCACTCACCAATGCTTATTGACTGCTAAATACACAACAAATACCGTGCCAGGCTGGGAGTACAGAAGTGAACAAAAACAAGCACAGCCTCTGACACACCATGGAGTTTATGGTCTAGCACGAAAGGTGAACTCTAATTAATTAACCCCTCAATTAAAAGCATATGAGCATCCTAAAGGAAATAAGCAACAGCTAGACATGACTGAACCAGGAGCCCGGGTAGGGGGAATCAGGAAAGGATTTTCTTAGGAAGGGATGTTTGAGCTCGTGGGTTATTTGAGGAAAGCACATTATGGTGGGAAGTAATTGCACATTCAGAGAACTAATAAAAAGCCAGTGCAGCTACAGTATACACAGTGAGGGGGAAGCAAGAGGAACCAGCTCACGCAGGACCTTGGTTGAGGATTCTGGTCTTTATCCTAAGAGCAATGTGAAGCCATTAAGGGTTTTTAAAAAATAAGAGGAGCTAATATTTATTGAGCACTTAGAATGTGCCAGGCACATATGAACTCATTCAATTCGCCCAATAACCACGTGGTGTAAGTATCATTACACCCCATTTTACACATGGGGAAACTGAGGCTGGGGGTACAAGATCAGAGCAATAATTTAGACCCAGACAGCCTGACTTCAGAGCCCAAGCAACAATATGACACAGAGGGGAGCAATGGCTAGTGACCTTTAGGAAAAGACCATTCTGGCTGCAGCCAAATGAAGAGGCTCAAGTCCACTGCATGTGAAGTGCTGCAAGAGGCACCTAGAAGAGTTCAGAGAGACTAGGAGAGCTTAGAACTCAGCTGATCTCTAGGAGGTGAGGTGGCAGAGTCAAAAGGGCACTAAGCTAGGGCCAGGAGACCTGATTTTTAGATGTGACTCTGCCACTTAATCAGCTGTGTGACCCATGGCAAACCTCTTAACCTTACTAGATTTCAATGTTCTCATCTGCAAAAGTGAGGGAATTGAATGAGATGATTTCTTTAAACCCCTGCCTGACCTAGACTCCTGCATTTTCTCCTAGCTTTCACCTCTCCCTGTTCACTGGCTCCTTCCCCTAAACACATAACTGTGTTCAAGCATCTTTCCTGCTTAAAAACCTCTCTGTTTGGCTGTTTCTCCTCTCTCGCACTTTACCCCTGGCCACCTCAGGCTAGGCGTCCACAGTCCGCCTTCCAAGTCATCCCGTCTCAGACCTGCCTCCATCAAACATTCTCGGGCCTCCTCCCCACGCTGCTGAAACTGATCCTGAGAGCAACCTTTGGGGATCCTACTTAACAAATCCGGTGGTTGTAAGTGGTGCAGCTTCATTCTCCAACCTACGTGACATCTTTGAAGGCCTCCACACCTCCCCTTGGAAGACCTCTTCCCTGAGACCCACCAGCTCCACTTTCCTCCAACTCTCCTCCTACTTCTCTCACTGTTCCATCTTCCTGTACTTCTCTCCTTTGCTTTGCTGTTTCCCAGAACAGAATCCTCACCATTTATCTTTTCTAACACTCATTCCCTGGAAGCCTATGGCTTCAACTATCACCTTGAAGCCTGTCTCGATCCTCTTCTACCACCATGAACCATAGTTCCAAGTTTCTGCTCAGTATCTTCCTCCCTCTGGGTGGTCCCACTGGAAACTCCAAATTTAACATAGCCTAAACCGTCTTCACCCACCAAATCCCCCAGTTTAGGTTAGAGATCTTGCCATCACCCGACTTCTTATCCCAATCAAGTACCAAGTTCTGTCAATGGTTAAGTTTCAGCAGTCCTTTCTTAATCAAGCAGAACCCTGCTACCCTAGTTCAGGCCTACCTGGATCACTGCCGTCACCTAAAACTTAAGTGCCTACCTCCGGGCACAACTTCATCCAAACACAGTCTTCCCAACAGTCAGTTTTCTCTAAATACAAACTGCATCTAGTAACCCCTTGTTTAAAGACTCATTGGCTCTCAGTCTATGGCAGAAAGCCATCATCACAGATATTAACTGAACATGAGAACTGGCAGGAACAGAGGGACTGGAGGAGGAGGGAGAGGACAGCCCAGACAGAGGGGGCTCTGTGGGCTAGTGCCAGAGAGCCAAGGCACATGTGAGAAAGGGTCATGTGCCCAGTCAGATGGGCACCAAGAAATTTCCATAAGGAAGTAATAGGAGGCTGAAGTCAGGTTTACTTTTTTTTGGTGAGGAAGACTTGTCCTGAGCTAACATCTGTGCCAATCTTCCTCTTTTTTTGTATGTAGGATGCCGCCACAGCATGGCTTGATGAGCAGTGCATAGGTCTGCAACCAGGATCCAAACCCATGAACCCCAGGCTGCTGAAGCGGAGTGCACGAACTTAACCACTATGCTACCGGGCCGGCCCCACGTTCACATTTTAAAAACATCAGTGACTCAGACTGTCATGTCAAAACAAAGCACTGACTGATAAAGTATTCTAATTCATATACTTTCTGAAATGGATTTCCAAGATGTTTGAGTCATGGGTAGAAGTTACCAACTGCATGATTACACTGCTTGAGGGATCTAGTTTACAGAAATCATTAATTAATAGTAGCTTGTTCTGTGAAAAACCTGTAAAGTTCTAAGGTCAGGAGCACGTATTAAAATCACATGAGAAGCCCTGAAATTAGATTCCACAAGGAGAGTATTTAAAAATGTAAGTCCCCTTCTCTTGTTTCAATCAGAGAAGCTACGCCTTTTACTTATTTGAAGTATAAAAGGATTTATAACTTGAGAGGAGAAAATGAAAACTTCTGTTTAAGGCAGATTTTAACCTACAGTGACTCTGTGCTTTAATTTGGGAACAAACATGACCAAGGTTTAGTCTGGAGCATTGGTATTTAGTTTAAAAGCTATGTTTTAATTGTAGGTCGCTACTGTTGAGACTACACTGTAAGTGGGAGGATCTCTGAGATGGAAAGGGAGATGAATTTGTTGGGAAATTAAGTCTAGGAAGAAGGGGTGGGCTTCACATTCTATTCAGAATTTGTTTTACAAACTCAGTGAACATACAGAGACATCCAGTTTGACCACAGGACCAAAAGGCCAAGAAGTACCATGTTCAACCTTGGGCTGTAGGCAACAGTAAAAGGCTAGGCAAGAAATATTGATTACTGCACCTCCCCACCCACATCTACTCACCAGGATAAGGGGGCTGGGCCAGACAGGGACCTCCTTGTCCCAGGAGTGTCCCAATTACACATAAATCTGAAGTCCCAATAAAAAGTAGTTGCCAAGCTCTTGCTTGACAAAGGATTCATGCAAAAGAACGTATTTCTGAGTGAGGGAGAGAAAGCTGTTTTTCCTTTAATTGACTAACACCAGTTATGCCTTTTGAGCTATTGGAAAGTGTGTTTATAAGCTGACTGCCCAGTAATGGAACTACTACAATTCGTCTTAGGGCAGCCCTAGGAAGCAGCATCCACCTGGGCCTTTCTATAAATTTGTTCCCTTCAATCTTGAAAACACTAGGATAATACCTTCAAACAAACCCAGCTTTTCCCTCATCCTGTTTGTCACTTATGTGAAAGTGTCCATAGGCAATGGCTTTGGTATTCTCTGCTATTCAAGTCTATATATAGATTTTAAAAGCCTGAGGCAAATCTATTAGAAAAGGAATTAAAAGAAGTATGGAAACACTTTCTAAAGACCATTTGACAGTTTAAGAAAAATGTCAATTATAGCTACTTACATAGCTGCTACCTTGGAAATCATGCCTATTCACTTCTGTTTATAAGAACATAAAATATCTTTCCTTTAAAACAGACACAAGAGATGAAAATAAGACGCGATAATAACCATTTGATCGGAATCTCTTGCCTAGAATCTTATCTTTAGAAACTCTGGCTGCAAACATAATAAAAAAATACACTTTCTTTGCAATCAATTCTTTTACATGGTCAATGCTCCCCTATGGAAAAAAATCTCCAACTTTTAGGTAAGAAATATTTTGTTTAAAAAATTTTAAATGGGCTTTGGAGGAAAAGTCACAGCACTTCATTTCTTTGAAGAAGAAAAAGGTGGATTTTCTGTATTGCAAAAAGGACGATGATATTGTTTTATCAACTAAAAGCTCTCTTGCATAGTGACCTCTTCATTCTAAATATTGCTAGAAGCTTTTTAACTACCAGCACAAACTGACTTTAAACAGGAAGCACCCCAAATATATTTAAAAGCAAGTATTTTTAAAGTATGTCAAGTATATCCAAAGCTGTTATATAAAAAATAAACTAAAAATAATACATTTTTAAAAAAGCAAATGTATTTGCTCAAAATAGAATGTGTGTGTAACCCGTAAGGACAAATCAGTGTGGAAAGCAATGGATGCATGTACATGGTCATTCCTTGGTAAGTTCAAGTCAAGCCAAAGCAGCAGAAAGGAGATGGGGAGAGAGCGCATTTGGGCCTTGTCTGAGCTACTCCATTGACTCTTGGACCTGAGGGATTGTCACGGCCCAGGGTAGGTGGCTTTGGGCCAATATGACCTACCTGACCTCTGGACCATATTGCTCTCAAGATCCCTTCTGCTGGGATGGAGTGGAGAGATGGTATCAGGACTGCCTGCCTAGGAACACTGCCCAGAACGGCCCCTGCTGCCTGGCACTTAGTGGCATAAACTCTCAATCCACTCCTCGTCCCTCTGACCTACACTCTGTGCTGTCCTGGAATGGGACATCTTCAGAGGAAAATATTCTCCTTTTGAGATTTTTTTCCTTCAGATTGATAAATTTATAATAAACTTATTATAAACACTGGGAGGTTTATTATAAACCTCCACCTTTAGTATCTAAAACAAATCAGTCTGTTAATAATTTGAAGTTATGTTTCAAAGAGGCATTTCTTTACTTAAGTCTCTATTTATAGCACTCTGATAGCTGAGAAAGCAATTAGCTACATTATAAGCTCGTCGGCAGTGTAACTTGCTTTACTAATTACATTCTCATTAGCACCATTTTATTTCACTGCTCTTGGTAGGAGTTCTTCAAACATCCCTTTGGCTGGTAGGGTACACGGGAGTCTTCCATCCCATTCTGCTTTATCATTCACAATGATTTGTTCATTTCTTGTCAGGGTGCCACACAAAAGAAAAAAGCTGATAGGTCTTCCATAAAATAAAAATACTTTAAGTAAAACTATGAATTGACATACAAGATTTGAGATTTATCTATGCTTAGTGAGATGCAAACCAATAAAAAATTGGGCATTACCTCCATGCCATAGGCCTTGTATCTTTCTAGGTCTTTATTTTCCTCACTGTAGCACAGAGTTATAAACCTCACAGGACTGATGTGAAAACTAAAAATTTTACAGAAAACAACAGAGGTTCAGTAAACAATGAGCTTTAAAAATGCTACAAGGACAGATGCTGCCACACATGTCCATCCGTCAAATGATTTAAAGCACACTTTGAATCCCTCTGATTTGCTGCAGTCTGTGTAGAGCCTGTCTGTTGGTTTATAGTGACCTGGTGTCGATCTTTGCTTTCTATCTTCTGGGATGTCTGAAACGCTGAATGGGTTCAGCGTGGAGAGTTCTTAGCTCTCCACCTGCTAGGGTCTAGTGGGCCTAGAAGCCCCTCTTGGTTCATCTCTGAGTGCTGCTGGCTACCCTCACAGCATCTCATAGGGTTTTTGGTGGTGGGGGGTTGGCAACAAGGTCATCGGTTCTTCAGAAATATTCGTTGGTAAAGGGGAGAGCGAGGGTTGCGCCAGGTGGGCAGGGAAGAGAGGGAGTCGATTCCCTTTTAAGAGTAGATCACAGACCTGTTTTGTGCTCCAATTTAGCAATAGCTATAAACTTTTGAAGTGCGTACTCTTTGAACCATCAATTCCACTTCTAAAAATTTATCTGACAGATATAATTATGCAAGTAAGCAAAGATATATGCAAAGGGCATTCATTTTAGCATTATTTGAATTAGCAAAATAGCAGTTGCTGTTTAAAAAAAAAAAAGAAATAGATATGTATTCATGTGGAAAGGTGGTCAAGATATAACAGCAAGTGAAAAATTAAATTAGAGAGGACTATGTATAACGTGATTCATTTCAATCTTAAAAAGACGTACCAATATGCTTGTATATGCAGAATGGGGTTTCATGAAAAGGTGGGTCAAGGAATGGGAGAGAATACTTTTATTTCATATATTTCTATACTATTTAAATTTTTTATGAGCCTAAACAGTCATGCATCACTTAACAACAGGGATACACTCTGAGAGATGCGTCGTTAGGCGATTCTGTCATTATGCGAACATCATAGAATGCACTTACACAAACCTAGAGGGTATGGCCTACTACACGCCTAGGCTCTATGGTACTAATCTTATGGGACCACCGTCATATAGGTGGTCTGTTATTGACTGAAACGTCATTATGTAGCACATGACTACTTCTTTTCTAACAAAAATCCAGTGCCCTCAACCTCCTATCCAAGTACTAACCAGACCCCAACCAGCTGAGCTTTTGAGATCAGACAAGACCAGGCGCACTCAGGGTGGTATGGCCGTAGATGCAGTACCCTCAATCTAAAGTGATCCCCCTGTACAGAAAAGAGGTGACAGAGCAGGCCTGAGACTGCTATCCTGAGAAAGGCCTGCTTACAAGGTTGACCCTTGGCTGGTGTCTGGGAATTTAGATTTCAGGAGGATTCTCACCACCTCCTAATAAGAACGGCTCACTGTACCTAAACTGTTTATGCAAACAACATGGTTTATATTGAACAGCTGCTCTCCTTTTGGGAGTCTGGACGTCTGGCATGTGCTAGGCAAAGGGTGCCTGCAGAACTGACTCCCAACCGAAACCCTGAATGCCAGGGCTCAGGTGAGCTGCCCTGGTAGATACCTCACAGGTATTGTCACAACTCGCTGCTGAGGGAATTAAACACATTCTGTGCGACTTCACTGGGAGAGGACTCCAGGAAGCTTGCACCTGGTGTCCCCCACATTCACCTTTTTCTTGTGCTGATTTTGCTCTGTATCCTTCTGCTGTAATAAATCATAGCCATGGGTTTGACCATATGTTGAGTTCTGAGTATCTTCTTAGCAACTGATTGAACCTGGGGTGGTCCAGAGGACTCCCAACTTATGCCTATTATTCTTTTCCATAGCTCCTTCTTGACTTTCACAGCATTATCCAAATTTGTAATTAAACTGTATATCTTTTTCACTAGACCGTAAGTTCCATGAGGTTAACTATATGTATTTGTCACCACTATATATCACACAAATACTCAATAAAATTGTCAAATAAAAATAAGGGGGGAAAAATCTCAGTTATTAATAAAAGATGTTCTGCCAGAGAGAGTGTGAGAGACTCCTTTTTAGCTTCTACGATCCCTGAGAGATACTCAAATTAAGATAAAAATCCATACACTGTCAGAACCAAACTCTGTATTTAATGGAAAGTACCCGACTCTCTCTCCCTCACCCCTTATTTGTGCTTCTACCTGAAAGAAGCAACTTGCATCAAGACAGTAAAGTTTCTCAGCCCTCTGAGGCCAGCGTCAGACTAACAGGAGGTCACAGGCCTCTAAGTTCTAAGAAATGCCTGATGAGGAAATGTGCTCCTAGTGTTCAAACCATCTACTTCCACTCTCTCCCTGTGGCTTGTGGCTCCTCTCCTGTGCCCCTTCACCCTTGTAAAGAATGGAAAAAGTCCTATTAAGTACCATGGACTAGAGAGCTGAAAACTTGGCAAGCTGAGAGATTAATCCTGCACTGAACTCCAAAATGATATCCACATTTCCCCAAAGCAAATTGCCCCAGTGACAACTAATTCCCTGATGTTCCAGATATCCAGAGAGGACACTGGGCAGGGTCTGCCTGGGCTGCCCACACACTGGTACTGACACAAATCCTTCCTAAACCCCTTGCCTGAGGGCCACGTGACTTAATAAGGATTACTTGCCTTTATGTACTTGGGTCCATCTTGTGGGGTGTATTTTCTCCACGCCATCATCTCGCCCTATTGCATTCATCTAAATTCATCTAAAGCTTATCACTAAGAGACATTAATCTGCCATTTCTAGTGTTATCAGGCCCCTGCAGTGAACTCAGCATCACGTGATCTGAGAGAGAGCCTCCTAAATCCTGGAGAGCCCTTTTCTGGGTTTCCTCTGAAAGGCTAAAGCCAGCAACAGCATCTGCATCAAGGCGTCAGCCTTCTGGAATGGTGGTACCCACACTTCTCCCTGCAGAAGGCTGCATGACCCACTCCCATGCCTCCTCTCTGCACAGTTACTGTGTGTGCATTTATCTGCTTACTCATGCTCACTAGAATGTAATCGGCTGGAGGGATGAATCTGTCTTCTCTATCTTTGTATGACACTGGGCGTGTTTAGGGCAGTGCCTCACAAGGTAAGTGCTTAATAAATATCCGTGTATGTGAATGAGGGCCTCGTTTCCTCTACCTGTAGAACGGACACACGATTTGCTATCTTTTTGTTATGCTCATGAGAAGGAAATACATTCTGGAAATAATAGAAAGTAACATTCCAAAATAGTAGATTTAAGTGTCTCTTAAATCCTACCTTCTAATCCATTTATTTTACGTTTTTGCTTATAGGAAGCTTCCGTAGACTGCTAAATAGAAATTAAATGCACTGTTGCTGCTCTAGCTGTGGACATTCTTGCTCTAGTTCCCACTTCTGATGCTCCTACCTTGCTGGCCTTCAGGATGTTGATCTGCTCTTCATATACCGTGTCTCTGTTTTTCTCCAGAAAGCCATCGGAAAGGTACTCCACCTAGGAAACAGAAACAGTAGTTCGTGCTTCAGCAGCTGCTTGTGCAGTTTCATCTCATCCACCCAGTGTTTTCTGAAAAGAGTTGTGAGTAGATAGGAAACCCACAGATGTTCCTATTTAAAATGCAAACCCAAGATGTGATCAGGATTTACAAAGAGGAAATTGAGTATTCATTTTACGGAAAAACATACTGTTTTCAAAAGGATCCCCTCAAATGAAAGGCTTCCTCTGGGTGCTGAAAATGCACCTTGTCAGCCACACCTCAGACCTACTGAATTAGAGCCTGCATTTTAACAAGACCCCAGGTGATTTAGGTGCACAGTGAAATTTGAGAAGCCCTGGGCTAGTGCACACAGAACAGAAATCCATGTAGAAAAATTTCACGTATATACCAGTTACTGGGAAAGAAGCCCCCAAAGAAGAGACCACTCCGTTTTTACCCTTTCCTTTCTCTCGCAAGGTCCAGGAGAATAGACTCATGACTATTTTACATGTTGCTACAATCACAGGAAAGAGACCCTCAACAAATGTTTGTTAAGCATATAACTGGGTAACTCTATCCCCTGTGGGGTTCTGCCATGGAGTAACAGGTTGTTGGACCACAGAGATGGAGTGGGGAGGGGAAGAAAGAGTGGAAGGGAACCCTACCTATGGAGATTTCAGACCACTTGAATTCAAAAGGGACAGCTCCCTCTTAACCCAGACATCCTGAGTCTACCTCGGGCGGGGTTAATGGAGCACCAAAGCCCACAAAGAGGAGACGCACCTTGTCTGCAAAGTGCACGACAATGAAGGCCGTGTTGGACATGCGGGGCTTCTGGAAGTGCTGGCTGCCAGAGTGTCGGTCATAGAGCTTCTGAGCCCAGTTCTGGTCAGTTCCTTTGGGGACCTGCAGAACCACAAAACAGCGTGGAGTTGTTTGTGAAGAGAAAAAAAGAAGCAAAGAGTTGAGGCAGAGTGATAAAGTCTGTCAGTAAGTTGACCTCGTGAGGCAGGATTTGGCCCTCAGACCTGGACCCTAAGTGGACATGGAAAACAAGATTCAACAGTGGACACTTAGGATCCTGACATGGCGTGTCAACATGCCATGTGGGTTGGCTCCCATGGTGTTTGCAGGAGTGTGTTGAACCTGAAAGAGCCTGCTTGTTGGCAGATGCTGGAAGGGTTAGGAGAGGATGAGGGTGGGAGCCAAGGGCACAGGAGTAGAGTCATAACTCCTGGGACAAATCTGAAGATGCTTCTTTCCTCCAGTCAGGTCAGTGACTTCCATGTCATGAACACACCACATCCACATCCAGCGCCATGCTCCTGTTCACTCAGGCCAACTCTTGCAGCAGGAAACCTGCCCTGTCTCTCTCTAAGCTCATCTAAATACCACAGTCCAGTCTCGGCTCAAGTCCGTCCTCTTCTCTGAAGCCTTTCCTCTTGATCTCACTTTGAGATTCCTCACAATCAAGCTCTTACACATTCACTACATAATACTCTTCATTTTTGGGTTTTGTGCATTGTCTTGTCACCCCAAAGCAAGTCTGTTGGCTTCAAGAACCATGTCTTACCATTTTTTCCTGCCCCTCAAAGAACTTAGAATTGGGTTCTGGTCACACATTGGGTACTAAGTATCTTGTGACTGAGCTACGTGGTACTAATCTCTGCTTCCCTCAAATTTAAATTTAGGTTTAGAGGTTTCAATACGTTAAGAATTCTGAAGGGCAGCCCCTTTCAATATCTTTAGAGATGGCTTCAAAAGTGAAAGGGCATCTTGCTTTGTTCAAAATGTAACACAGAATGACTGTAATGACCAAATTGTCAAGGATGATGGTAACTCTTCCGATGGGAAGGTGCTCCCTCCTCTGTCATCACTGAACACCACTGCCCACACCCATTCCTCAGTTATGGGTCACTAATTGACTTGTCCTTCATTAGTTTAGATTGTACCTTTGGATCAGGAATGATTGAAGGTGACCCTTGCACTAGCCACTTAAAGAGGGCTTTGTCTAATAAATTAACATCTGTCCGATAAGAAAAATGCTTACGCACTTGAGAAAAAATTTCCCAAATACCCTGTAAGAAAAATGAATTTTTTCTCAATATTCAATTTGGTGTAACTAGTATTGACTATTCAGTGCTAAATGCCATAGGAAATTCAAGAAATTTTGTTTTTTGAAGGAGGCTAATAATTGTGTTGGGCAGACAAAATAAAATATATTTAGTTCAGCATTTTTAAATATATACTGTTTTATATTTGTCTCTAAGCATCCATGTTGAGAAATACCAGGTAGGGTGGGAAGGGAGGGGTCAGCTTGGCAGGGCTGTTAGGAGACGAGGCCGGAGGATAGGAACACAATGGACCCGGGGCTGGTAGAACTGGGGCAGACAGAACAGCAGGGGCAGGACTAGGAGAAGCCCCACCTAGGTCAGTGCTTATACTTGCCAATATCAAAATCATCTTGTCTTGACAATGAAATTGGACTTCTAGTAGAAGACTCCTCAATCCTACATATCCACAATTCAGACTGGCATGAATCAACGAGCAAGGTCATGTGTATACATATTTCTTGACAAGGGTCAGGGTCTCTTCTCACCTCTCCCCACCCTCAACTAAAAATAAGGGCCAGCAGGAATTCACAACAACTCAGATTCTTAGATAATACTAATAGCAAATGCCCAGAGCACTTATTATTTGCCAGGCAGCTTTCTATACATTTTAGAAGTATCAACTCATTTAATCCTCACGATAATCCCATGAGCGAAGGTGCTACGTTTATACACATTTTACAGATAAAGAAACCGAGGTGGAGAGGTTAGGGGATTTGCCCAAGGTCACAGCTGGGAAGTAGCAGAGCTGGGTTCAAACCAGGATAGGCTGGCCTGGAGCACGCACTCCTCGCTATTATGCTTTCCTGCCTGACAACAGAGAGTCTGAAAGGCAGTCACGAAGGCAGGATCAGGCAGAAGGCACTTATCTCCGAAAATCTTTCCGTAAAAGTAGATTTAAAACAGGCACAGGAGAAAGAAAGCAAAGTTTGCATTTTGACAAAATCATTTAGTTTTGTGACTATCAGTATAGCCTGAAATATGCAGTGAATCGAATCCTTTAAAAAACAATCTATAAGTGACTTCATACAAGCATCCTTACTCTCCTCTGAAAGCAATGTGAAGAGGGCACTGGACCAGGAGCCTGGGTCCCAGCTCTGTCCTCACCTAGGTGGGTACTCTCCCTCCGAGGCCTAGTCCCTCTGACCTGCTGTATTGGCCACTGGTCACATCAAAAAGTGAAGGTCCCATCTATATGAAGTGTCTAGAATAGGCAAATCTATAGAGACAGAAAGTAGATTAGTGGTTGCCTAGGGCTGAGGAGGAAGGGAGATTGACCACTAATGGGTTTCTTTATGGGGTGACAAAAATGTTCTAAAATCGATTGTAGTGACGATGGTTGTCTAACTCTGTGAATATACTACAAACCACTGAATTGTGTATTCCAAATGAATGAACTGTACAATATGTTAATTATATCTCAATAAAGCTGTTAAAAATATATTAAACCTGATTTTACTTTTTGCTAATGAAATAAAATAGAAAAATGGGGTGGGGGGTGTGAAAGTCCTTGGGCTTATTAAGCCTCTCTTCCCCAAAAGCCTGGGGTACAAAGCCTGTGGTCCAGGACAACTTTTCACCAAGGTCCTCTTTGGAATCCTGAGCAGAAATTGTGCTTGCTCTCTGACGGCTGCCATCACTGGCCTGGGATATCACTTGGAGCCAAAGCCTGCCCCCAATGCAACAGCAGACAAAAGCTGACTGATAAGGACCCCACAGCCAGTTATTCCATCTCTGCTTCTTGTTCCTGTCTTCTTGGGCCACTGCCACCAATGACTGCCTCACAGTCACTCACTCACTATCTTGTTCCATCACACACCTCTGGGGGCTCCCTGAATCCCTGATGTCTCCTACCATTGCTGACCTCCCAAATGACCATGCCATCATCAACACCTCTGGATCCTCCTTGCCCTCACAGAAGCCCAGCTGGGACCCCAGGACTCTGTATCCTAACAACTCTCTAGGCAGCAGCCATCCCCATGCCAGCTCCAGGCCTTTACTTTTCCACCTTCACAAAACACCCCTCTGCGTGCTCAGCAGAACACCAATTCTATACCAACCCAACTACCCATCCTGTCCTTTCCCACAGCTGGTGCCTGGCTAGGATTACGCATCGACTCCCTTCCCTTCATCAACTCTGTTGATAATTTAGTATTACTGCCAAAAAAATAAAATCAAAGTTCGCTGTGGGAATCACTCCTACAGATTAAGACACTGTGCCCAGATCTAAGCTGGGAGTTGACCTCGACAACTCCTCTATCTGTTTATGGTCTCTGATCTCAGCAAACAGATCTATGCACTCTGGTATTTCTCTTCCCTGTTTATAGGATGCCATGCCCTCTTCCTCCATTCTCTTCAAGCTTTTAACTCTATCACCACTTAGCAGATGCCTCATTTTCAAGCAGGAAACTTCAAATTCCTGCTCTACATGCAGAAATTCATCTGCATCCATAGCCACCCTAATACCGCCTACCCCTCTCACTTGTCCAGGAGAGGGGACAGATGCTGCTTCTCCTGGCTGGCATCCTAGCCACCCACCCCTGTCTCCTCCTAGGGAGCGGGATCTACCCACCCTCCCTCCCTCGGAATCCTCAGCTGCTTGCTCTCCTGCCCTTCCTCTCTCACCTTCTCCTTTTCACAGCCAAGCCTCCACCAGGGAATTCAAATCTGCCATCTCTACTGCCTTACCTCCTAGCCTCTCCTCAAGTTACTGAAACTAGGCTTCTTCCAGACAACGCCCTTGAAACTGCTCTAAGCAACAGTTCGCGGTCAAACGCAGCGGCCCTCTGAGGCCCTCAGGCTGCTGACCTCCCTGCTTCCTCTCTTCAAGTCTTAATCCTCTCCCACCCCGACCACAGCAACATGGCCACTGCTCTCCCTACTGCCGTCTCCTTCTCCACCTCAGCTTTCACAGTCGCCAGAGAGATCTGCTGAAGGGTAAGTCAGATCTGGTCACATCTCTCCCCCGCTTCACACCTTCCATCCCCAGCGTCTGCAGCTGCAGAGTCAAGTCCAAATGCCTTCTCCAGGCAGGCAGAGCCTCCCGTTCTCTGATGGTTCCTGCTTCCCAACCTCACCTGCCACCACCAGACCCTGGACAAATCAGATCCCCCCAAGTTCTGCAGACCCGACATTCCCTTTGCCCAGAATACCCCTCCCCTCATCTGACTTCTCTGCTTACACAGCTCTTTTGGGGACGCTTTTCCCCATGACACTCTTTCTTCTCGGTCACCTCCTCCTCAGAAATGTGTCAAAGGGTAGGGGTCAGTCAGTTACACAGGAATGTGGGGTTTGTTGGTGGACGAATGAACAGTGTGGGAAAACCAGTTTACCGCCCTCTATCACAGGTTTCAAACCTGTTCACAAACACATTGGACCAGGAGACCTCTGGGGCTACTTCTTAAGAAACCATGAACCCTTGATCTTAACACACAGCAAACTCTCCTGAGAGCAGGCTGGGCCCAGAGAAGGAAACAGAAGGCATTCACCTCCCCACTGTCTTCAGCCAGCTTTCCTTCCATGGCCTCAACAGATACCCAGTAATTAGGAAGGTCCATCTTAGTCAGCTCTTCAGGCTAGGTTCCACAAAAGACTCCTAGTCACACAGGGCAGAGCTCGCCTCTCCCCTCCCCGTCCAGGCCTGCCTTTGTGGGAACCTAACACTGTCTCTCCAACCTGAGACACCATCTTTATTTTTACTCACTAAAATTGCTGTCAGGGGTCAAGGTATCATTTTCAGAAAATTCCTGCTAAAACGCAAACACGTCACTTAGAAGGAAATATGAATTGACGTCTTATATCCTATCAGTGCTAACTAGTTTGTTCCTCCAAGAGGCAGGCAGGGAATGCCCAGTCTGAATATGGCTTAGATATGGCTTCTGTCATGCAGCCCCCACAGCAGCCTTAGGGAGCACTGCAGGCAGAGTTTTGTTCAGAGCAGCCTGGAGATTAACATTCCTACAAGCAAACACCCTCTCCTGCCCCCTTGGTTCCTGAGGAGCAGCTGTCATTTGTGGCCTAGTCTGGGTCTGACTAGAAATCCATGACTGCTAAGGGGCTTTTCCACCTGAAGGAATCTGGACAGTTCAATATTCTGGTCCCCGTGCCTCCTCTGCAGCTTTTGGCACCAACCACAGGCTCTGGGGAGAACGACCCGGAGTGCTGCCCGCTTCAATCCGTGGCCACCTCATCTCCATATTTCTAATTTAAATCTTAGCTCACCGGCCCTGCCTGCCACTGCGTGTCTCCTCCAGGAAAAGTGATTTTCCCAATGGCTGCTTTTATAACATGAATCTAATCCTTCATTTGGCTTTGTGTCCTGTCACACGGGGGTCACAGAACACAATTCTTCACAGTGCCATCTCATTATTCTTTCTCATCCCACAGAGTATGTCAGAGCAAGCGACAGCGGAGGAAAGGCATGGGCCTGAGACAGCTCCACTGTCCGACAGGATGGTTCCCGAGGGACGCCAAGTTGCCCAGTTGTGACCAACTACATGGAAATTCCCAACCTGCTTAGGCTCAAAGCCATGGGTGCTTCCAGAAGGGTGCAGCAAGCTGCCCTATGTTTCAGTCAAATTTATTACGGTGTAATTTCCATACAGTAAAACGCACCCTTTTTAAGTGTGCAGTTCCATGAATTTTAACAAATGTAATAACATCTGTTGGTTTAAAATCTACCTGTTACTAGAAGCTGCATCAGTTTATACTGACTCACTCTAAATTCCCAGAACAACTGAATCGGATAGAAAGGGTTTTATATGATTCTTTCATTTGGTCTTCATCTCTGCCTCCCCTGCTGTACTCATGGCCTCGGCTGCCAGTGAGTTTAAACTTGTCACATTCATGGTACTATTCCACATCTCAACACTCCAAGCCCCCACCAGCTCGATTAGCAGGAAATCCAGGCTTTCCTCAGACCTGCCCTTCTAAGGAGCCTGGGGGGCAGAGAAGCAGGAAGAGAACCATAGTGGCCGCGTGCACCTCGCAGTCTTTCTGAGTCATTGTCCCCTGGCCTCGATGTTCTTTAGCTGTCACTCTACTGCCCTTGGGCTGTGACCTATGCCGCTTCCAGCCTATTCAGGGACCCTGACCTCCAAACACAGTCCTGGTCCCTGCCCAGAGCCCTCCCCCAACCCACTCCCACTCCCTCAGGCCAAACTCCTCCTGAGTACCATCCCTGTTGTTCTTCCCCCTTTGCTGGCAGGCAGGGAGATCCCTTCCTCCTCTCCTGAGGGTCTCCCCCCGCCAAGACCAGACATACAGCAGGTTCTGGGTGCCTGATGGATTGCAGTGGCAGGAGCTTGAGCTGGATACAGCCTTCAACTTAAATCACCTAATTTTACCAATCTGACCCAAAGAGAAGGCTCCACAGAGCATAAGACAGAGATCACCAACATAGGCACGAGCTAGAGTTTACTTTCCCTTAGCTTCTCAACAGTAAAACAGTCTCTAAAAGGAAGCCCCAGGCGGTGTGCACTGAGGAGGAGACTGAGAGCAGGACAGTCGGGGGCCCTATCACACTGGGACGACCCAAGGCTGCAAAGTCGAGGGATTTGGGGAAGTTACTTTCATAAATGCTGAATATTTGCATCTTGGGTCTCCCCGCAGAGCGCTGCTTCCTTTTCTGCCACCCTGATAAGTACTCTCCCACCACTCCTGTGACCACCTGCTCCCCAGCCCCACACGGCTCCAGGTTTCCCCTCAGTGGCTTGTCTCCCATCCTCCGGACAGTAGTTTGAGGTCTCTGCACTCGTGCATTGGGACCAGTGTTCTCATCACTGTGACTCGACATTCCTATGACATGTTCCCTTGGGTAGTGGTACCTCTGAGAATGTCAAACCACAAGCCAAAGAAAACCCACAAGTGGCCCTAGTTTGCCTACTAAAGGTAGGATAATTCACTGGAAATCAATTAGGCAGCTACTCAATTCACAAAATCAATCACCCTGAAGGATTTAGGTGTTTTTATGAGAGGTGTGTGCAAACGTGAAAGCAGAGGCCATGACCCTGGGGTTATGGCTTCTGTTATGGTTAGCACTTTATCACAGAACCAGGTAGAGCAGTGTAAGACAGACCGTCTGCCTCATGTGCTCCTTGGGCTGTGTATGACTTTGGCTTCACCATGGGTAGGGGAGTGAAGAGCTGGAGTCCTCCTGGGGCCCGGGCCTGGGGGAGCTAAACTGGCTTAGCAGCCCAGAGGCCTGGGTTGGACAGAAGGACATTGTGTTGCCTTTGGGTTTGGGGACGTGGAGCAGGAGGAGATGCTTATGGACAGGATCACAGGAGACTAGGGGAGAGGAGCACGTTCTGGCTGGGGGTCAGAAGGGAGCTGTTGGCATGGATGCTAAAGCAAGGGAGGGAGGGAATGGTGAACACCAGGAGGGGAGACTGGAGGGCCTGAGCTATGACTTCAGTCATTTAGCCAGTGCTGCTTGAGCAGGGACATCTGTCCTGTCACCTCTACTGAAACCTCGCAGGTGGAAGAAGCCGAGGCACACACCCGCCTGCCTCTTCCTGGATCTGACTCCAGACAAAGTCCGCAGCTCTGAAGAAGCGCTGAAAACCGTTAGATAAAAACGTGCTGTGGATTTCAATGTATTTTCACTGTCTTCTATGGTTTCATTAACTGTTCCTTTTCATTTTCAAAGGCAATGAGATGCAGATAGTCCTTCTGGAAAGGAAACATCTGCTCCTCCCAAACCATCAGGGCACTCTCTATCCCTTACAGGCAAGACGTCGGAGACCAGAAAGTAAAAGCAACGGGTTTCCCCCCTTTTAATACAAAGAATCATGTGCTTTCTACAACTTTTGATTAGAGTTCCTATCACTGGAGAAATTGGTACACATTTACCTCCCTATCACCAACCAACAAACTGGGAGAAATGTTGAAGATCATCAGATCCAACCCCCACCAATTCGTAGGGCAGGAAACCAAAGGCCAAAGTTAGGTGATTGATAACATCCAGATCTCCCCGACCCTTATTCCCAAGGCTGCCTAGTTCTCTCCATGCTGACCATTCAGGACCTCTCCTGTCATATCAGGTAGAGTCCACAAAAAGCTACATGGGGGAAAATCTAGGGATCTAACCTGCCACCAAGCCTTGTAGTTCTAGCACTCACAAGCCATCTGGCATGACAAAGACGATGTTGAGCTCTTGAGCCCTCACTGTCTGGGGATGCCTGTCTGGATGTTGGGGTCCTTCTCTCAGCACCTAGGATATCTGGGGCACCACATCCATACCACCATCACAACATGCCACTCCATACTACCAAAAGTCTCTACCAAAAGAGGCACATGATCATCAACGTAGCAATACCTGTCAATCATGCTCAATGTGTTACCTTCTAGTACTTTCTAGTATGCAGAATGGACACCAATGCTTTTCCCAGCACACTAAAGGCCGGCTAATCACAGATGAAATTCCAGCTTTTTTGAGATCTCACATGTTCCTATGCACCACACAGCTGTCCTCTGACCCACACCCCAAGCCTAGAATTGAACTAATTCAACGATAGCATCATCAGTTTTACCTTACATTCTTCATCCAACAGGTCCAAGATGCCCAGCTTAGCTTCTATGAGGTCGATACAAGGTTGGTTATCATAAAAATCAATCAGGGTCCAAGGGATCTGCTCCTTCATGTACTCCTCTTGCTCCAGTTTGAATACATGCTAGGGTAAGAAGTGAAAGGTCAAGGTTAGTAAACTGCAGACACACTTTAACTCTGATCTCCCGAGCTTTGACCACAAGAGTTCTGAGTCCTGGAGGATGGTGCATATCCACCAGAAAAGGTTTGGGCACAAAGTTACAGTCATGACTACAGTAAAGAAAAGCTTGGTTAGGTGATCCTCATTCTAATAATCACCTGCGTTGTCATATCCCAACCACGCACATGAAAGCTCACATCTGGCTGGGAATTGCTCAAATACACCAAAAGGCCAGGCTCAGGAGGAGTGGGAGTCAAAGACAAGAAGAGGATCTTTTACCCCCTCAATCCAGCTGCCCCAATTCAAATCTCCTCCCGAGCAGTGGGGAGCACCTGCCTAAAGCTGGGGCACCACCAGGAAATCAGGGGAAGGTCAGGGCAGAGCTAGAGCACACTGACCCTGGATGGAAGAGAAGTAGTGTGGGATGTCCTCCCTGGAAGAGAGAGAGGATCCCCACCCCAACATCTCTGGGTCCAGAAACCAAGCCTACCGAGTTGAACTGCTGCTGGAGCTTCTCATTCGCATAGTTGATACAAAACTGCTCAAAGCTGTTCACCTCAAACGTCTCAAACCTGCGGAACAGAAAGAGGAGAGGACAAAGTTAAGAGACACGGCCTTTTACTGAAGGAATCACTGGGACTTCACCGAGGCTGCCCTCATCCTCTCCCATCCAGTTCCACCCTTAACTCCGGCACACAAGTCCTATTTTCTGCTCTTGTGCCCAAAGAGAACACTGCTGCAAGGCCCAACAGAAAGCCCTATTAAATTAGGAGAGTAGGAATGCAATATCCATTTTCATAATTAGAAAAAGGACTGACAGTAGGAAAACTTAGAAAAGGCAGGTGTGAAAAACAGAAAGTCACCAATGATGTAATTGCTCATTGACTACCAGTTACATTTTGGTAGGTTTCTTTCTGGTGATTTCACATTTTTAAACAAAATTAGAATTATATGTGAAATTATACCTATTTTTGTCATTTAACATCGCATTTGTTATTTAACATTTCCCCATGCCATTGTTCTTCAAACGCATCAGTTTTAATGTCTGACCCATAATGGCTGATGAGGCAGAGATGATGCCCTAGGCCTGGAGTTTGCACAAGGTGCCCAGGTGAGGGGACAAGTAGGGGTGAATTAGCTGGTGCCCCCTCAAGCCTGGAGGAATGCCTTTTTCTAGTTCACACAAAGGTCCCTCCTGGGCTAGCAGTGGCCTCCAGGCAGATGAATCATAATTTAACCCATCCTTCTCTTGCAGGACAATTTGGTTCTTGTTCCAGTTTTCAGCTGCTATCAATGCTGTGACAAATATTGTATATACAGGTTTGAATTCATGATTCTTTTCTTAGGATGCTGTTCTAGATGGAGCATCACCATGTCAGAGTTTGTTTTCTTAAATGGTAGAGGCAAATTAACTTCCAGAAAGATAGAACCAATTTATGTTATCAGCCCACCTTCACTCATGCCTCCCAATGTATGAAAGTACCTTTTTCTAATACTGGCTAATACGTTTTTTTAAAAAATTCATGCTTGAGTTAAAATTTATACACAATAAGATACACCAATTTTAAGGGCATATTTTGATAAGTTTTTGACAAATATTATTCAGTGTGCGACCAGCCTCACAATCTAGATATAGAACATTTTTATCACCCCAAAAAGTCCCCTTGTGCTTCATCCAGGTCAGTCCCCCTTGCCCCTTACTAGGAGTATTAATGCATCACAGCTCTTTGGTCAACAGTGTAGATTAACTTTTAAAATCTTTGGCTACTTAGTACATGAAAAATGTTTTTGTTTGCATTCCATTTCTTTGATCATTGATAGAGTTCAACATTTTTCTGTATGTACATATTAGTCATCTGTACTTTGTGAATTGTCTGTGATGGTTGGTAAAGTATTTATTGGATTTTAACTTTAAAAATGGACTTATTTGAGCTCTTCATACATTAGAACATCACCGCATTCATTCATTGCTCAATTCAAATGTTTTCAATATGGCTTCATCACTGCAGGGTAGGGGTGGGGTGGAGTCCGCAGAGAGGAGGATGAGTAGAGATGAGACACGGCATTGTAGAGCCAGGCAGGGGTCCTGCCTGCTGGTCTTGTATGACACACAGAGGGATTTTACCAGGGGCAATAGGGAGAATTTGAAGGATTTTAAAATAAGAAATGACAATCAGATTTTCATCTTAGAAACTGGCAGGAAGGTGGAAGAAAATTGTTTGCAGGAAGATGTGCAAGACTGAAGGCAGGAAGTTGAGTAAGTCAATTATTAGCGGAGTAATAACCCAGGCAAGATCCAATCAGGGCATGACACGCTGGTGGTGGACAAGTATTTGAAAGGTTCAGAAGACATTAAGGAAGGTGGAAAGGAAAGGACTGATTTCAAATAACCAACAGGGGGCGCAGATGAGACTCATTTGTACAACCAATGGATGTGGTCGCTCACCAAGCTGGGAACATTATAACAGCATCAGCAGCGTTAGCTACAAACCAGTGGGGCGACTTACACCCTGAGCAATGTCATCAGGCCAGGGCAGTAAGAAGGGGCAGAAATCTAGGAGGAAGAGATGCCTTTCTTTCATTCACACAATGGGCTGAATGAGTTGGCAGGGCCCCAGGCCCCAAGTGCTTCATGAGCTCTCACTCATTTAATGCCCACACCAACCAAGAAGAGTTAGGGTTTGTTATTAATCCCATCATACAGTTGAAGAAATTAAGGTACGGGGTGCGCAAAGTCAGAGTCAGTAGGCAGAAGAACCAGTATTTGAACCCAGAGAGTCTGATTTCTGAGACTGCATTTTTAAGTCAGAGAGGAGTAAATTTCATTAAGAAAAGGAGGAAGAGGTGACTTGGAAGTGCTGTAACAAGGAGGAAAACCTCCCAGAAGAGGAGGTATGTGAGCACATGGAGGGTGGGAGAGTGGCAGTATCAGTGAGGCACCTGGGGCTGGGGCACAGGCTTCGGCCTTCACCATAACCTCAATCTTCACCCCTTTCAGTCTTCAATATGGCCAAGTGAGTTTTCTCAGTCTTAAATAGACTGATGCCAGCCCTTCCAAATAGATTGTACTCAACTTCCACTCCCAAACAGAAATGTTGGAGCTGCCCCTGGTGGGGGCTGGGGACGGTGGTGGTGGAGAAAGGGCCCCTTATGCAGAGGGAAAACACATGCATCAGGCACCCCGGGTCAGCACCCAGAAAACATCAGACTTCTCCTCCTCCTCTGCACCCACCTCCCCAACCAAGGAATAAGACGTGGAGAAGTGAGAAATCATTGAGATCAAAGGAGCCAACTGCTCGGAGACAACCACATTAAAGAACAGCTTTGGTCATGCCCACGTAGGAAATAATTCGAGGTTAATAAAACGAGATCAAAGATTCCAGGTCCAAGCTGGAGCTGTACTCCAGACAACGCAAGAAAGAGGAACCGTGTCTGCCAGACTGGGTCCCTTCCAGCCCAGATGACGGCCCTATAGATGGAGGTACATCACTCAGAACCTCATTTCCTCCCCCTCCCCCCATCGCACCACAAGAGAGGTTGCTGACAACAGCCAGAGGAAATTTAATTAATAAAACCTAGAAGGAAGATAAAAGAGTCAACCTAGCAATTGGCCAGATAATAGCAATCGGGTATGCTGGCAGAGCTTGTACCGAGCTCCACAGATAAAGGATTTAAATATCTCCCACTTGTCATTTTTTAAAGGTTTACGTTGGTAGCACTCCACAAAGAACATTCTCATTAATTTGAGATGGACTGAAATTAGCTCATAATTTCCCTATTTCCAAGATATTATCTGGTAACAATTCCTCTGCCATCTAGTGTAATTACTGAAATGCCGGAGGACCAGAGATGAATGAGGGGTTTGGGTAGCTTGCAAAACGTCTAAGATGACTGACCTCAGAAAACCACAGTCAGGAAGATAGGGCAACTTCTCCTCTACAGTGGAATTATATTTGTAGTTATTCTTCCCATCAACAGAGATGACTTTTAAAAATAAACACGATGGATCAATTTATAGTTCACAACATTAAAACATCACAAAGAAATTTATATACTAGAGAGAATTAGATTTCTCCTGTAAAATTAATGTTGAGAATATTTAGACCAGAATCCTTGGGTAGGAGGAAGGTCAAAACACAGAAGATTTGATGCTGTGACCTGAGATCTGTACTTGTGGTATACAACTGTCACCCCTACTTCAATTTCCTCCTATCTTCAGCATGTCGTAGAAAAGAACACAACTTCCTTCTCACTCAACCCCAATTTCAGGGTGTGGTAAGGGTCACAAATGCCTCTAAAAATAAGGTAATGTCTGCTAGAAAGTGAAACTGCAATAAAAAGAAGTCAACCAGTCACTTTGAGTTAATTATTAACCTCCATGAACCTCTGGCTCCAGAGCAAAGAGGCAATGAGATGCTTTGAAGGTTGGGCAACAATTCTTCCCCTGGAGCATGGGTCAAAGGAACTGGAATTTCTTAGTTCAGCCTCGTCTATCGTACAAAGACCACTCTCTACCATTCTACCGAAGGTTGAATGAAAAGATATGGGATATAGGGCAGATATAGAGCAGAGCTTCTAGGAAATGATTACTAAAAGTCAAACAAGTCCTCTCAAGGTCTCTTTCCTTCCTGAAGACTGTGAAATCTCACAAGGGCACCTTATGGTCTGTTAGGGAGGTCAACCCTTCTGATTTCTTTACTAAACAATTTAGGATGCTGGCCACACTTGAGAACGGCAGGACTTGAATTCTGCTCATGTGCTTCTCTCTGTGTCTAGACGTCCCCAACACAGGACTTGTCCTTCAAGGAATCACAGTCCTAGGCACTGCCTATAGTCTGAGGCCAAGAGCAGTTATCCTTCTGGAATCTAAGGACCCAAGTCCATTCAGTTTTCACGTGCTCCAATTCCTAGATCCACTTCATGCCTGAAATTCCAATGTGGGACAGGAAAATGCCCACCATATGATAATCCTCTCCCAATCCATCAGCCAACTGCCCCAAGAATTGTGAAGGCTGCAAATAAGAGCAAGTCATAGTCTCTGCCCAAAAGAGCTACTGGGAAGATGACAGAAAACCAGAATATGAAACCTCCCACGGAAGAGATTTTATGTGTTGTAAGTTTTTAGAGTGAGTTTATGAAGGTGGTGTGCTGGCATGGACAGAGAGAATGGGACTTTATGTGAACCTTAGAAGTACTTAGGGGTGTCTGGCTCCAGGCACACTCCAGAGGGCTGTGTCAGAGCAATTCTGGAAGGCTGAGCTTGACTTCAGAGCACTCTGAGTTACAAGGCTCTCTGCGGTGACAGATTCCAGGGTGAAGCCAATGGCTTAGGGTGATTTGCTAGATCTGAGAACAGTGGGTTCAGCTATGCACGTCCATCCTGAAGATGACATGTCCAGGGATCTTCTGCGCTGCCAGGGCTGGCCCACTGTGCACAGGCTGGAGGATAAATGCAATTGCTTACTTCTCCCCTTCCATTCTCCATGAAATCTTTTCATATGGGTCCGAGAGGAGCTGGGTAGTCCTCTCTGAACAAATAAATTGAGACTATGAAGTTATCTGTAAGTCTATTTTGAAAAGTGAGACCAAGAAAACAAAACAAAGAAACAAATAATTTCCATCAAAATGATGAAGGCAAACAGTGTGTCATTAAAGCCAGCCCACAGAACAGTAGAAGATATTAGCAAATCATATTTCTGATAAGGGGTTAATATCCAGAACATATAAATAACTCCTACAACTCAACAATAGAAAACAAATAACTTGATTAAAAAATGGGCAAGGAACTTGAACATTTCTCCAAACAAAGATATATGAATGGCCAAGAAGCATATGAAAAGATAATCAACATCACTAACCATTAGAGAAACACAAATCAGAACCATGATGAGATATCACTTTATACGTATTAGACTGACTACTACCAGAAAAACAGAAAATAATAAGTGTTGGCAAGGATGTGGAGAAATTAGAACCCTTGTGCACTATTGGTAGGAATGTAAAGTGGTGCAGTCACTATGAAAACAACATGGAGGTTCCTCAAAAAATTGAAAATAAAATTACCATATGACCCAGCAATCTCACTTCTGGGTATATACCCAAAAGAATTAAAAGAAGAGATATTTGTTTACCCTTGTTCATAGTAGCATTACTCACAATAGCCGAGAGGTAGAAGCAGCCCATATCCAAGGACGAATGGATAAACAAAACGTGGTAAATACATACAATGGAATATTATTGAGCTTTAGCAAAGAAGGAAATCCTGTCACATGCCACAACATGGATGAACCTGGAGGACATTGTGAAATAAGCAAGTCACAAGAAGACAAATACTGTGACTCCACTTACATGAGGTATCTAAAGTAGTCAAACTCATAGAAGCAGAAAGCAGAACAGCGGTCACCAGGGGCTGGGGGGAGGGAAAACGGGAGTAGTTCAATGGCTATAGAGTTTCAGTTTTCAAAGGTGAAAAAGCTCTGGACATCTGTTGTACAACAATGTGAACATTCTTAACACACTGAACTGTACACTTAAAAATGGTAAATTTTATGTTATTTTATCACGATTTAAAAAACTCATCATTAAAAAGCAATGAATAGAGTTGGATGCTAATTTAAAGTTAGGAAGTATCACAAGAGACAGAAAGTAACACAAGGGCTGAGGAGGATACAAAATCCCAGCAAATCCCATTTCCCTCTTCCTGGGGCCCAAATGTCTACCCGCCTTGCTCCAGAAGTCTCCTAGGCCAACAGTTCTCATCAAGAAGGGGCTGGCCATAGCCAAAGCCCCCCACTATGTTGGCATTTTGAAGGTTAAAGTCAAAGACAAATAAATGTGTATTTTTCCCAAATTGAAGGCATTTATTTTTTATTGCCTTGAGGAGAGGAAGGGAGAGGAATAAAGGATTAAGGGTGCAATTAATCAAGCCTGTAGAGGTAAATGCTGGTTAGTGCAACATGAAAAGGAAACCCCGGCCAATAGCTGCCTGGCTCTCTCCTATTAATTTCCATCCCCTGCCTAGTAAGAAATACCCTGCATGCAGCTTCACAGATCCTTAGTTAAGGAAAAGAGCTTGGCTTGGGTTGGCTAACTGCTCTGGGTATTGCTTCCTTGCACTTTTTTGGAGCTGGGGTAGGGGAATAAGATGTAGGGAAGCCATCTTTCTACCAGGACAATGGGTGTCTGGGGATGCTCAGGAGAGCCTGGGGGAAGGGCCTCACCGTGGTTGTGATGGAGGCAGCTGTGGCTCATACAATTTATTTAGGAGTTCACAGCCTTATCTACTGTCTGAACTATCTACCAGTTAGAACATCATAAGGGAGATACGTGTATATGACGCTAGCTCATGCACTGCTTGCTTATATATACAGAAGTGAATGCTTATTCACTCTGGCTGATTCTATAGTAACATTTTCAACACTTAGAGAAAAAATCTGGAGTGGCTTCTACACTACAGAACTCTTTTGAGGTGTCTCTAGAATGAACTTGGCTGGTGGGCCAATCATGCCCTAGATAGGCGCTACAGTTCGTCTGGGGACAGTTACCCCAGGAAGTAACTAGTGCCTACTTGGCGGGGGTGGGGTTGGGGGTGGCAGTTCCACTCTTATATGCTAGCTTTGGGCCTTTCTGACCTAATTTAAAGATGGAGCCAACTCCTTATTCCTTCCCTCTTAAAGAATGGGGTTTAGTGTATTCAGAAGCACATCTCCACCATACTTCTCATTCTCTCCAGCTTCCACACGCCACTCTTTTGCTCACAAGTGACAAAGAAGGGTAAGAAAATCAAAGACATCAGGTCATCCCAAGGGTGTCTTCTATGTGCACCAATGCATCCCCATAGCAGGGCTGAGAAACGACGAGCGAGGTAATGGATAGGCCCCTTCCCCCTCTCCAGTGTTTGGTGGTCAGGGATTTGGGTAGAAATCTCAAAAACCAAAACATAATGCTGGAATTTTCTGATGCCACAGAGGACGAAATGCTCTTTATACAGTTATATCATAAATGAACCCTAAAGGCAGGAATTAGTTTGAAATGGGAGGGAGGTGATTAGAGAGGTGGAGTATCAAGTGTGCTGCCCACTTCCAGATAACTGTGGGAGGACCACACCAAAAAAAGAGATTTGGCAGGTTTCTGGAAGGTGTCTGAAGCCCACAGGAAGTAAGACAGAAAGACACCACGATTGGGAAAAGGAGATGACAGTAAGTAGCTCACACAAGTCATCCTAGATTTCCACCAAATGCCCTTTACTCCTAGAGTAATAAATGAGATCACTGACCTGATGGATCAGAAACAGCACTTCCAGATTCAAGTCACCTGCTTTCCTGTGGTGAAGTTTTGGGTTTTAATCTCCTCTGATCAGAGAAGAGCGCCTAGGCCAGTACAAATTTATACAATAATCTCTCAGCAGACCAGAACTGTTGAGGAGCATGCATATGTTACGTTCTGGGAATGTCTCTAAGTGCTTTCTTGGCAACAAATGGCCCAGACAGACAGCCAGCTTGTGAACTCTGGACCAACCTCGTGTCTAAAATGTTGTCTTGAGCTCTGCCCGTAGGGTGCGAACTGGGCCCTGCAGGTGGCGTATGGAGAAGGAACCGCGCATGACATTCCTCTCTCCAGAGGAGAGTGAGTCACTTTTTAAATGTGACCACCTCATGACAGTTTGAAAAAACACATTAGCTTCTGAGAAAGAACAAGGATTAAAAAAAGAGAAAGTGCAGCTGGGTCAGTGGTGTAGCAGTTAGTTTCATGTGCTCTGCTTCCACAGCCAGGGGTTTGCTGGTTCGGATCCTGGGCACGGACCTATGTACCACTTATCAAGCCATGCTGTGGCAGGTGTGCCATACATAAAGTAGAGGAAGATGGGCACAGATGGTGCCAATCTTGGGCACAGGGCCAATCTTCCTCAACAAAAAGAGGAGGATTGGTGGCAGATGTTAGCTAAGGCGAAACTCCCTCGGAGCGGAGGGTGGGGAGAAAGGAAGAAAATGGCATAGCAGGCCTGGAAGGAAGCACAAAGGGTAGGAAATTCCCAAGAGTGCTGGTCTGTGGCCCCATGCTGATTCACCCTTTGATGGGACCTGCCCTCACTAGAAAGCTGTCAGATGTTCTCAAAGGAACCCAGGGCCACTTTGAAATGCACAGGTCAGGCGTTGGTACCAAAAACAGGAGGCAGAGTCCTCAGGATCTCCATCCATTCATGGACAAGTCTACCTTTCAAACCACAGACAGGTCTTCCCTGCAGTCTATTTCTCCCCTTTAGGCAATCACAGGAACTTAGAGAAAATAAACTCAATTATAAAAATTAAATGGCAACTTTAAGCACAAAAATCTCAGCTTGCATGAGCCCAGCTGACATCTCCAGACTCAACAGCACTAGGAGCCCTACTCACAGAGGCCCCCCATCAATGAGCAACACCTTTCACTGGGGATCCCTGGGAAGGGAGGAAGCCACCTCTTTAGACTCAAGGCACTGCTAAGACAGTATGTGACTACAACAGACTGAGGCAGGATATTTCACGTATCAGCACTGAAGTCATAACATTTTCACATGCTATTAACAGCGAGTCTGCAGGTTAATCTTCCCAAATCAAAACCTCAGTAAAAGTAGATTCCTGTCCACGTAGATTAAGGGAATTGGATCAGGTGCAGCAGCCTGAGTTTCTCCCCAATGGCCTGAAAATACTCAGAGCAAAGGGAGGAACAATACAGAAGTAATTACTGACAGCTAGGCAGTACGTTCCCAGGGAGCACAGGCTGTTCTATGCTCTCTCCAGAGCAGCTAGAAGGGCTGAGCACAAAGTAGGCACTCAACTGACCAGAGGGAGCAGTGGCCTGCCCCGTCACTGGGCTAAGGCCTTGAGGAGGATACATTCTCCTCCTCCCACTCGGGTGACTCTCCACTGTTTGTTTCTCATCGCCTAGGAGGTTTCCTTTCACACTTGGCTTTTTCTTGCAGTTTTGACTGTGCTTCTCTCCCCAAAGGTGCCTCCCCCACCTCCCATACTGCCTCCCTTTAAAAGAGCCAGTTCAAAGCTCACTTTCCACATAAAGCTTTCCCTGACACTGCCAACAGGCATGCCTTCTCCCGCACGCTTGAAACTCATGCAGCACTGAGTCCAAACCCTCAGACTGACCCTGCTACAGTTGCTTCTGTTGCCTCTTGTAGTATGTAGCTTGTGCACGTAACTTAACTCTTTAGCATGTTCCAGAGGCCTTTGTGATGCCAGAAATCAAGTGTTGTCTTCTTCCCACAGCATGCAACATGGTTTGATGTGAAACCCCAATGATGACCAAGAGCATCAGAGATGCAAGCAGGACAGCCTATCTTTGTATGGGGAAGTAGCTGCTTCTAGAGATTTTCCTTTACTACAGCCTCAACATAAGGTGAGCCCCAGTTCATCAGCCCACAGGCAGCTGTTTCCACTAGAGCATCGCTGTTCTTACAACTCTGCACTTCTATGGGTCCGAATTTCTATTTTAAGACTGAAGCCGTGACTTCTACGATATAAAGATCCAGGAGGATTTAATCTATTATTAGCTTAAAGAAGGTAGGATATTGATCATAGAAGAAGTGCAAGGGAGGTTGCAACCCAGTACACATCATTTTAAACAATTCTAGAAGGATCTGGAAAGGACCTCCGAGACTGTGGCTCAAAACTTCATTTTGAGCTATGGAAACTAAAGACCGGAAAGGGTCTATGATCTGTAGAGAGTCATTTAGCTAACTGGTGACAGTGATGTGTCATAACACCAGTCTCCTAACACCCAGTCAAGTAAACTTCCCACTGTACCATGGTGCCTCTCCCTGCAAAATACGCTGTTACAAATAAAAGTCCTTTCCCTTTGGCTAGAACGCTGACAGGAAGAGAAACCTCAAAAACTACCACACATAACACAAATCTGTATAGTGCTGGGCAAAATTATGGTATTAAAATAATCACCTTGATTGGTGATATAGTGAATGAGGTCAAATGGTAGATTTAAATAAAATGTAACAGATACAAAACCTGAATTTAAGTTCCAGTCTCATGCTGGGCAAGACATTTCCCTCTCTGGGCCTGCTTCCCTGTTGTAAAAAGGGATGTCTAGAGAGTTTCTCAGTGGAAGAGCTACTGGTGTGCTGACAGGGTCCATTCTTCCTCAGGATTGTCCTCCCCATTTCAAGACATAGCGTAGCATCCCTGGCCTCAGGCCACTAGGTGCCAGTAGTAACCCTAGTCACTGTGACAACCAAAAAACGCTACCCCACATTTCACACTCTCCTGGGTGAGAGCCTCCGGGAGGTCTCCAAGGCCCTCGCTGGCTCTAAAGTGCTGGCAGGAAGACAACAATCATCAGGTGCAGTGAAAGGCAGGAGGATGGGCACAGGCCTACCCGTAGATGTCCAGGACCCCGATGAAGGAGTGCTGCTTGAGGGAGGTGTGCAGGGCCTTGTTGATGTGCTCCACAATCCAGCCAAACAGCTGGGCATAGATGTGCTTGGCCAGGGCATTGCGCGCATTGACCACCTGCTGCAGGGACATGGTCTTGACGTAGGTCTCCGAGGTGGTGACCAGCTTGCGATGGCACAGCCAGTGCTCCATCTGACTGTGCTCCACCCCTAGCAGGCGGCAGAAATTGTTTAGGTGTTCATCCTCGGGCTGGAAGAGACACAGGCGGAGAAGGGTTCAGGAGAGGCAGGAGGATAAGCCCGCCACCATGCCCTCCCCCCACTGCCGAGGGAGAGAATGAGCCCAACTCAAGGCCTCCCCAGCACTCTAGAACCCCATTTCATCCCTAGCCACTGCTCTAGCAGCCTCTTGCACTCTCACATCACGAAATGCAGATGACAATTAGGGCCCAAAGAGCGTTGCTCAAACTGATCATTACATCTGCTAATGACCACATTCTTGGGGCTTTAAAAAACAAAAACTCTCTGGGCCGACCCAGTAGAGTGGTGGTTAAGTTCACATGCTCCACTTTGGGGGCCTGAAGTTCACAGGTTCGCATCCCAGGTGCAGACCTAGCACTGCTCGTTAAGCCCTGCTGTGGCAGCATCCCACACAAAATAGAGGAAGATTGGCACAGATGTTAGCTTAGTGACAATCCTCCTCACACGCACAAAAAAAAAACCTCTCTCCATTTTTCCTGTCCCATCCTCCATTGCTAGCCAGCTGTGGAGTAACTGGTCCAAGAGGGTTCTCCAAATGAAGGGAGAATGAGGATTGATAGTTTAGGAACAGATAATCCTAACAAAGAGTAAGGAGTCAGAAGGCAGCAGAATCACAGTGAATGTGTGGTTTTCATCTGCAGAGTTGCACACACAGTGCTTAACCCACAGCCCAGAAGGAAGTCCTCACCTACAAGTATCACCTTCAACTAGCACCTAGTCTAACAGCTGCATGTTTGGAAATGCACCCTGGGCTGAACCCAAATGGACACTGTCCCTTCCCGCACTGACACTGCACTGTCCTAAGTTTCCAAGCAGACTTTCTTTCATCCTAGCCTCAGTGACTCTAAATAACACACAATTGAAGTTTATATTCTTAAAGCACTTGCTGCTTGGGGAAAAATGTGAATCAAGATGGAAAGCTAGGACAAATGGCAAAAATAAGGAACAAATTTTGACCTGAGATGATCACTTGGAATGCTAACTGATAAGATCACACGTTTAGAGCTGGAAGAAAACCTAAGAATTCCTCTTGCTCAAGTCCCTTCTCCATACAGCTGCGTCCCAGAGAAGTGCCGACTCTCCTGGGTAGCTTCCACCTCCTTCTACCCAATGCACCAACTGCTTCTCCCAGCTGTCTCTGATCTTGACCTTCATTTACCCAAAGTAACAACCATACCACCGGCCTACTAGTCACTGATAACCAGATCACCCACAGGGTCTTATCTTATTTCATCTAAATATGTAAGTCTCTCAGATAATCCTTGCTGCCCACTCTGGGCACCCCATGGCAAACCTGGTTTTCCTTGGAGCTTCCTCTTACCCATTATTCATTCCCTCTTCTAAATCCCCCCAGGGAAAGCTGATAACCCAGCCAGGAGCCTGCTGGAGAACTTATTAACTCTGAAGCTGAAAGAGAATCCTTTAGAACATAGTGTGCCACCTCCTAACAGCCCTAAATTGCTTGTGGGACTCATTTTCTGATGAGGCTGCCTTGTAAGATTTAAATGAGGGCATATTCAACAAAAATCAACACCAATAATTCTATCATTTCCCCCTAAACACCATATCCCCAGGCTATTTATTTTTTCCTCCTACAGATATTTAAAATCTATCTACCCCAAACAAACACAATTATAAAATAGAATGTCAAAGTAGGAAAGAACCTCCAAAAATCACTAAAGCCAGTGTTTTTCCAAAGAATGGTTTGTGGAGTAGTTACAAAGAACATTAATTGGCTTTACTTAACAGAAGGGGAGGGGTTGACATCAGGTTAAACACAGCTCAGCTGGTTTGTTAATGTACCTTGTAAGCACCAAGAGAGATTTTACAGAGCATTTCCTGAACTTAATCGACCAAAGAACCCTTATCTTCCTAAGAAATTGCCAAGGGTTAAGGTTCCCAGGAAAATACCTTAAGAACTGTCATTGTAATCCAATCTCCCTTATGTTTAGATGAGGAAAATGAGGCAAAGCGAGGCTCCCGTCGCTCAGAGCACCTAGCCCAGTGTGGGAGGAGGATGAGCTTGGGCCTGGTGGGCACAGGAGGCCCTATCTTCTCACTCGCTCAGCAGGTGGGGTTGCCAAGGCCACTTCTCCTGGCCAAGAGCCTTTTACTCTGCAGCCACCCCCACCGACCCTACCCCTCCCCCCGACAGGAAGCCAAATGTGCTCAAGTGCCTGGGGACTGCTTGACAGGCAACAGTTTCAGAGGTGGCAAGTGTCCAGTTTGTTAATCTGACCTATTTCCAAGAAATTTTTAACTGCTAGGCAATTCATCCATTGCAGCTAGATTCCCTGACATGGGTATGGCAGCAAACACAACCACCCAACACTGGCCCATAGGCTCCCTCCCCTCCCTGTGCCTCCCACGGCGGAGGCAGTGGTGAAAGGACCACAAGCCCAGGAACTGTTTGATAACCACCCTGGGACAGGTTCCCATCTGCTCCAGTGGGGCGTGCCTTGCCCCTCTATTACCCCCTTCTGACTATTGATTAAAGGTGCTAACCGAAACTGATTTGTAATTGTGCAATTACATTTAAGTTTAATTAAGTGATGCTAAATCCATTAAAAGTAGCCAGCCATCATAGGTAGCAGATTGGTTTTATGGGCCCGTATCACCAAATTCAAGAAACAAATTGCCTCTAGTGTCCAAGTAATTGCATGCTGTTGCATCTCCAAGGTAACTCTGGCAGTCATGGAACACATTTTCATGCTTTAATTAAAAATAAAAACTACCGAGCAGAAGGCACACTGTGTATGGATAGACAGCCTTTCCAGCAGGAGGCCAACTTTATGTGCCCAAGGAAAAACCAAAATCCATCGAGAGAGGGACTTTCATGAACAACCATGCAGTGAAGCACTTCTCTAGCACACACTGTGTGCCCAGCGCTGATGGGGGGCATCAAGCTTGTGAAGGGCAGACCTAGCTTGAGGGACTGAGAGTCTAGTGGAAGAAGCAAGACTGGCAGTGTGTAGGGGAAAGAACATTAGCTGGGCCCGGACTTGGCTTTGCCATGAACCGTCACTATGACCTTAGAGAAACAGTTTCCTCTCTTGGCTGTGAAGTGAGAGGAACACTCATAAGGTCCACTCTGGTTCTAACAACAATGATGATAATAGTCAAGAACTCAATCAGGCGAGCCCTGTGCTGAGGTATCACCCCCACTCTGCAGATGAGGGTACAGAAAGGGTAAGTGACTATCAATAAGTGGCAGGACCAGGATTTGAACCCTGGCAGTCCTGGTTAAGCATTATCACTCTCCATTAGTTCTCTGCACAACCTCTAATTGGCGAACAATAGAAGACTAGCCTAGACCATGTGTCTGTGCTCAAAAGCCTTCTGACTTCCTGGTTGTCTCTGCGACAAAGGGCCTGCTGTGCCATGTGGTATCCAAACCTCTACCTGTCAGGCGTCCTCTCTCCTCCCTGCCCTCACCACCACCTGTGTCCTCCATCCACTCTTTCCCAGGTGTGCACTGATATTCCCACCTTCATACAGTCTTCACAAAACCCTGAGTGGGTGGCAACATGTGTCAGGGCTGCAATAGTGAGCACAACAGACACGGCCCAAGAGTTTAGTGGGAAAACAGGTGTTGATCAAATACTACCAATAAACATTCACTTTCTTCTCACCTGAACATCCCCTCAGAGGCTGGGTGTGGAAGATCAGAAAGACAGTTCATTTATAAGCCCAAGCCTTGGCTTTCCAAAGTGGCCCTGGCCCCACCCCACCCCCAACTGCAGGTGCCCAAGAACCCACTGGACCTGGTTCTGGAAGCTCACCATCAATCCTTACTGAGACCTCGGATTTGCTCCTTCACTCTACTCTCACTTGCATCACGCCTGAGCCTAGAGACCCTCAATCCCTCGTCCATCCACCTACTTATCCAGCACCGACCAAGTGCCGGGCCCTGCTGATATTATAATGAGCAGAACAGTCCCTGCCTTCATAGACTCTGGGATCTCATGAGGGAGAAAGACATGCAACAAATGACCACATGATCAATGTAAAATTACAACCATGCTAAGCGCCATGGAGGAGAGATGCAGATGCTGTAAGAATCCATGATAGGGGATACGACCAGGAGGTGACCCTGAGAGGAAGGGGACTGAGGGAGGGGCAGCGTGTTGGGTGGGTTGGAGGCTGAGGGAACATTTGTCATCTTTCCTGCATCTTACCATCCTAAACCAGGAGTTCCTAATCTCACTTGTCCCTGATGCCAGTAGAGTATGGTTGCCTTAAGAAACTGTGTTGGGAAGGCACAGACCCCCTACACCTTTCTCACGAGGGGAAAGATATCAGGGGCAATACTTTACTGGCCCTAAGAACTCAGACTAGTTCACTAGAGTGTTTGTCCTGCACCAGGGGCCCACCTACCACCCCTCCAAGACTCAGGTCCTCCTCTGCACATCCCAGTCTGTCTCACAGCATCATCACTGCCAGCCTCACTGCCCCACTGCACGGGCGCGCGCGCACACACATGTACATGCACATTCATGTCCATGGGCGTCTAATACTGCCAAGCTCAGACAGTCCCTCCTTTCACACTGGGCCCAGGTGGGTGAGCCTGAAAGCTCTCATGAGGCTGCAGACTGTGCTGAGATGGCAGCAGCCCTGACAGGCCCAGGGGACTCCCCAAACCTAACACCGTTTCTCTTTTAGGGAAAATGTTTGGGGCAAAGGGCAGAAAGCAATGAGTTCTGCCAGATGCCAGCTACAATTCAGGTCTTCTTCTTTCTAAAGGCAGGGCCAGGTTCAACTCTGATAACCCCTAATCTTAGACAAACAGTAGGAGGTTAATAAATGTTTGCTCATTTGGAAAAGCATCAGGTTGTGAGTGGCATGGACACATGCCTACGTTCATATTCTCTAGTATCGTCTTCTGTCTTTTCGCAGAATTTGGTTATTTAAATTCTAAATCCTTGGGAGAAAGAATCATAATTTGTACCTCCAAGGACTTAGCCACTAATGGGCACAAAAAAGTCTATTATAAGCAATTTCAGATTCACTTATTCAAGGTCAGAATACCAGTTTTAGCATAGCCAGGCGCCCTTAAATACCAGAGAGCACACAACAGTTGCTGTCTATACTACTGCACGGGTCCCTACTCCAACATCCAGCCACCTAGACATTTTTTTTTCTAACACATATCAGGCACTACCTACAGTGAACATCAGGAAAATAACAGTCATTATGAGCATTTATGGAGCACTTTACAGTTTGCAATACTTTCACACAGATGTCTCAATATTCCGCCTGGTACTATAAAAATCTTGGCAAGTGTTGTCGTCTGTTTTGTCTACCCATTAGACTGTAAACTCCCTGGAGACAGTCACCAAATACAGCATCCAACACTCCTTCATCTCCTTGCAGCACGGACCTCAGTCGGGAGCTCAGAAAGTACTCACACATTGTTAACATTTTGCAGAATTCCATGGACCTCGGGGTACTTGGAAAACTAATGAATCAAAAAGAATTTATTGAATAGCTACTAAATTCCCTGTCCTTCATGATAGAAATTTCATGGCAGTTGATTTGAAAAGGATGCATTCTTTTAAAATATTAGCAAGCAAGGCAACAGAAACCATTACTGTTAAGAATAAATAACCTAGGAGTGTCCCCTAGGTGTAAAGACACATTTCAGTCATATAAAACTGTAAGAACCGAGTAAATTGTGTACATTTTATCTCTGGTGCTGGTACATAACTTACTGATATACTACAGGAATCACCATCACGCTCAGACTGAATCTCCACATTTCCGAGGTGCAGGATAGAAGCAATTATCTTAAAAATGCTTATCTGATGGGACTCTCTCACTCCTGGGGAAAAAAAAAAATGAATGAATGACACTCAATATCCATGGTAGGATAGAAAGGACATTTTACCCTTTTTTTAAGGACTTCAAAAAAAATAAGGTTTGATTTTCCTTTCAGGGCCAATGACTCCTAAAATGATCCAGGCTCTTCTCAAAGTAATTACCACTCACAGGAATGGCTCAGAGGGCAAAGGGGCTCCCTGGACTAAAAGGGAAATATCCTGTCTCTGATTGTCCTGATCAAACCAGATGGGTCACGCCACCATTTTAACTTCTCCAGGAGCAAAGGAGACGCAGCAATCATGTAGGCTCATTTTGGACCTCATTTCAACCAAACACTTTATGGATGTTTTTATGGGTTTAATAAGAATGGTCTCTTATCTGCAGTCATTTTTCTCCCAACATAATATCCTGCAATCATCTGTGACACACATCTAAAGTGCCAATCGGGGAAGAGGAGGAGAAAGTTTTCCTTGGAGTGCTGTCATGGGGCTGGATGGCCAGCTGGCTCCTAGCTGTTCCCCGATGGGGTCTGTTGTCCGCCACGCTACATGCTCCTTCATAGTTATAGACATACACACCTACCTCGGAATCACTGTGGCAGCAAACACCTATTGTCAAGTGTATTTACTCACATAAGTTATCAAAGACACGAATAATCTCTTAAAATTTATATTTAGCTTTAAGGTATTATCATTTCTTTTTGAATCACAAAAATTTTGGACTTATAAAAAAGGCTTCAGAATAATATCACGAATGCCAATTTACCATTCAGTTTAAGAAATAATACAATTGTTTGTCTATATTCCTCCCCAAGTGCAGTTCATTTTAAGGCCATACTTGAGCTAACAACAGTCAGTGACACCCATTAAACAGGAGTAAAGATATGTCATTCTAGGATTAAAAACTTTACTCAGATCATCCATAAAGTGGACAACCAAACACGAACTAGACAAATTAACTCTAGACTTCAATGACGTTAGATGGCCACGGCCATGCATGCTTCAGAGCGTCAGGGATTTACTTTTTAATTTTTATTACATAATATTTTCAAAATATACAAAGTAAGAAAAGTAATACAATAAATCCCTGTTTTGGCTTAATATTATATCCCCAGGGCCTGGCACATAGTAGGTACTCAGAAACATGAGTGACAGAATGACTGAATTGATGGCTGTTACAGAGACTGCAAGTACTTGCAAATGTCTACAGAAACGTATGCATCAGTCAAATATCTGGTCTTATTTAATCTAATAATCCAAAAAAACAGTCAGAGGCCAAAAAATTTAGGCATACATCTGGGTTCAGTGTAACTGAATAAGACCAGAAAAAGGAAGACAGGTTGAAACCAGAGGCTGAGAGCCAGGACAAGACAGGAAGTTAGACGGTTATGTACCCTGTAGGGAGTAAAGCACTGGGTTTTGATCAGAGCTTAGAGTGTCCTGCTCTCAAATAGGTCCCATTAGAAGTACTAGTCAGGAAGTAGGTGCTGGGACCATCACAGGACCAGAGGGTTATATCACTTTTCTCTCCTGCACTTATTCTTAAGAACCAATGCTTTGTCAATTTCCAAAGACCTAATCACCCTGTCATGGTAGGAATTTACGTAGCAGATACTAAATCCTAACAGGACTCCTGCACTATATCTACCAAAAAATCCTTTCTTTATATAGGATTCTCTGAAAAAGCAGTACCTCACCATGGGAAACAAAAAACAAAGCAAACAAAATCAAACAATAAAACCGAAGGACTAAAGCAGGGGTTGGCAACCTATGGCCAGTAGCCCATAATCTATTTTTGTAAATAAAGTTTTATTAGAACACAGTCATGGCCACTCATTTACATTTTGCCTATGGCTACTTTCACACTACAATGGCAAAGTGGAGTAGTTGCTACAGAAACCATATAGCTTACAAAGCCCAAAATATTTACAGTCTTGTTCTTTAAGAAAAACTTTGCCAACCACTGGAATAAAAAAATGGACATCTTTAATAAAGAGTAGGGAAGAAAGGCTTATTAAAAGAATTAATTTCACAAATGCCATTTGCTTTGAGAATGAAAGTACCCAGTCTCCTTAGAGGCTTAGAGGGAACGACCTTCTCCTTGGATCAGCTCATGCCCACTGATCACAGCAGCACAGAGGCAGTCACCAGAGGCCTCTCCTTTCTCGGACAAACTGGGCAGAATGTATCCTGCTCAACACCACCTCCTCCAAACTTGCTCCCACCTCCGGAGGATAAAACAGCTCTGTGATGCTGGGGAAGTCAGGCGGGCCAACAATCAACTTATTATCTCTCAGCTTCAAATCTGCTCTTCTTTGCCCTGCTTTGTGATCCTGGAGCTAGACCCCATAAACATTTTCCCTCCGCTGCTTGGTCAACAGGGGGCACTGCAGTGACTCTGCCAGGCAACAGCAGCGAGATGACATTTCCAGTCTCGGTTCTGGTCCTCCATAGTTGTTATTCATCTTGGAAGCCCAGCAACCTCCCAGGTGAGCTCCAGCTGTGTCCTCAGGCCATGCTCTCCCCATTAGCAGCTGTCTTTAAGAAGTTCTGTCCCCACCACACCTGAGGCAACTGCAGGCTACCTGTACAGACCAGTGCTGGCCCACACGCTCAGGCAGATGTTGTTACCATCAGTGGGCTTCCTGATCTGGGGAGCCACATCCTCCCAGAAGTCCTTGAAATTTCAGCCACAGGTGAGGAGCTCTGCTAGTCAGTAGTTCCTTTTTTGGCTGCTCTTGCTCACCCTAGAGAGTGTTCTTTTGTACTTGCTACTTCTGGACCCCTGAAGTCCTCTTAGTCCCCATTTAGTAGTTAATCATGAACTGCTAACAATTACTCATATTAATTTTTCTCTGTTGGAATAACCAATGTGGTTTCTGTGTCCTGACTCATATTTTATCCGTACAAAAGACAAAGCATATCTCCCCACCAGTTATCCAGAGAAGTGAACAGCCTTTGGATTTCAGCACATGAAGTCCTGGTTTTCTCCCCATATAGAGATTAGAGTGTGTCCTGTTTGGCCATGTCTTATTTGGACACTGGATAAAACTTCCCTGATTCCCACCAAAGCACCTAAGAAATGCTGCTCGGGGTTAGTCACATGACTCAGAAGCCAAACGTCTGTCTCTGTCAGGGAAGGCATGGGAAAAACACAAGGGCCATTCGGAGCCACTTTGTGGGTTTCAGGCTGACGTCCCAAGCTTTGCTTTTTCAGGCTGCAGGTCCTGAGAATTTACCCCTTCAATTTCCCAGTTAAGAATGGCTCATCTTCCACTTTACCACTTGGGGCTCTGCTCCCCCAAAACTGGCAGGGGAGAATGGGCTACTTTCTTCAGCTCTACTGCTTTTTACGCTCCAGAAGACAGAGATATCTTCCTGTTTGAAGGATTCCACTACTAAGCTCTGTATGGAAACAGGATAACAGAAACAACACTACGTATGACAGAGCTACTACACTTCACAGTGTGCTTCCAACTCAGATGCCATGATTGCGGTCCATAGGTGGCTTGGCCCCAAAGGCATGTTCTTTCTGCTAGAACACACTGCCTCTAAACCCAGACCACAGCACGAAAACACTAGCTCTTCTTGGTTTTCCTCCTTTGGCATCAATGGCTTGAGGGAGTGAAAAGGGATACTTTGCAGTGCTTGAGAGAGCAACTCTCAAATTCGTATTTTAAGAAAGGTCAACAGAGCTCCAAGCCTTAAGTTTTGGAGCCCAAGGGCTGGGATGGAATACAAAAGTAAGAAAACGTTCACCAAGGGCAAGAAGGCTTCCCCATCAGCTGATGAAGGTTGACAAGCCAAATGGGACACTGCTCTGCTCTGCTCTTCTCTCCACGAAATCAACCCTCGGGGCCTTCGCCCCCATTCAGAAGCTCCTTACCAAGGAGTGTGAAGGCTTGTCGAGTCTTCTCAAAGTCCTCAGCATCATCCACACCCTCGATGGACGTGTCTCCTCCCTGTGATGCATAGAAAAAGTCCTCCGCGCATGCTGTGAAGGCAAGGAGGTAAGGCATCAGGCATCAGGGAGAAGCTGCATCCTGGTTTACCCGCAGATCCCAACCCATGAGAATGTCTACTCATCCCAGACCAAATTTTATTCCCAGACAGATGCGGAACCTTTTAAAATATTATCTTTATTGACAATGGCAAATGGGAGAGAAAACTGGATAACAAAAGACAGAAAACTACAAGGACAGAAAGCACTGTTGCATCTGTGTTAAGCTGGTACATGAAAAACATGTGAACATAATAGACATGTCATGAATAGTTCAGTTTACAGAAGGATTCACCACAGACTCGTCTTTAAAAAGGATCGATATACACAGGTGAAATGTAAACCCACCCTAGAATCACAGACTTCCACGGCCATCGATCATCTTAGTCTGACATTCTCTTTGACAAATGAGGCGCAGTGATGTGCTCAAGGAGAAATGGTTTTTTGTTTGTTCACTTGTTTGACCAGGTTGGGGTACCTTGAGCTATTCGGACACACAAACAAATGCAGGCTGAGCCCCTCACATGTCTGTTCTCATCCCCCAGCTCAATCCCTCTTCAGTCGGGCCTCTGGTAACAGCCCAGAGGACACCTGGTAAGGAGTGGCCCCGGTTCTGTCGTAGGATTCAGAGCCAATCTCAGCAGAGGGCAAAAATGCAACAAGCCCTAGAGAGCATCTGCAGTGCAGGGCTGGGCAGTCAGCACTGACGGCAACAACTGCATCTACCAAAATTACCCTTGAAATTACTTAAATTTTCTGCAAAATATAGTATCTTTGTGTGGTACAAACCTGCCCAGTACTTGGCATTTCTAAGTGTATAATGTTTGATTTTGACAAGACGCCAACACTGGACACTGGCTGGTTTTCCTCCTCCCCTGAAAACCGCAGTTAAATTCTTCTCCCTTGACCTGGGTGTGACGGTGGAACGCACATCAGTTAAAGGTGCTGAGACGCAGCTTCACTGCGACTCCAGTCCTCCTTCAACACCAGTCCTTCCAGTGTGATCTCCGAAGAATTTCTTGAGTCTCTCCCTCTTCCACCCTGATGGCTACTGCCCTCGAATGACCTTCAGCATCTGTTGACTGTTGCAAAAGACTCTAAACCAGTCTCTCTCTTTCTGATCCTGTTCCTTCAAACCCACCTCCAAACTGCTGGCAACTCTGATCACACTGCTCCCCTATTGAAAGCCCTTTAGAGACCCCCGTTCCTGTCCCACTGGCCTCAAGGCAAAGGTCAAACACTCTCAAAGACCCTCCTGGATCTTTCCTGAAGTGGCCTCCTCTTGCCACTCCAGACTCATGGCTTGTCCTTCCTTCCTCATCTCTACATCCCAGATACACCAGTTTCCTTATTGTCATTCCTCAGCTCTACTTCCTGCTCATGGCTTACATGGCCTGGCCTACTTCTTCCTGGTCTCTCCCATTTCCCACTTTGTATCCTTTGTTCCAAGACACACTGAACTGCGCCAATTCCTCCGGCCAAGCAAGCATTCATTGCCAGGGCCAGCTAGGAAGTGGCAGAACCCAGCCCCCAACCTCAGTCCCACACAACCTGAGCTATACCCATCAAGGAACACATCTGTCTCCAGGAACGAATAGCAGAATTTCAGTTGTATTTTATGAGGGAAGGCTTCCTGGAGGAGTAACTTAACCCACTCTGATGACTGGAGGCACTTGAACCGGGAGAGGAAGGACTTCAGCCCTGAACTCACTCACAGCCACAGCAGAAGTGAGTTTTTATGAAGGAAGTCACATTAGGTCTTTGTGGAAGACGGCATATTTAGTCTTTCATATCTAATCACCCTGCGACCTCTGGCACTGAGTAATATAACAGTTTCAAAGGCCTAATAAAAGCACCAATTCAGTTTGCCTTTTACACTCCCTTTTCAAAGTACATCAATTTGACAGTTTTTACAGTGTGCACATGAAGACGATCAAATATACCATTTACTCCCATTTCTCTGACAGGCAAACCAAGGAACCTAGGGCTTTAAGGGGTTGCCCAGGCTCACCCTGAGTCTGGCCAGGCCTTGGGAGTCCATTACGAGATCACCCTATTGTGGAGATGGCTGTTTATCTATGACATGCCATAAACACAACCTAACTGATCAGAAGCATTGGCTGAGACACCAGAAAGATGGTCACCTGAGACTCCAAAGGAGGACACCAGACTGCCGTATTGGAGGAAGGAGGCATTTTCAGCACCTATCAAAGACCCTTCGTTGTCAACAGCCAGGGCCCAACTGCCTGATGTTCTGAGTCAGACAGACCAGCCCCTACCTCCCCTTGTTTCCAGTTCTTAAACTCAGGCCTGGCAGGCAACCCCTCCCAGGTGGGGCCCCCTGGGTCAGTGACAGCATTCTCTCCTAAATGAATTGAATCCAGTTAAAATTAGTATCTCCTCTCCATCTGCTTCAAGGTTTGCAATCACCTCTGTTACATCACTCCCCAGACCCTCTTAGGACAGACATCCCAACAGGATGCAGTCTTCTCCTGTCTGCTTAGCCTGCCTGAATCTCAGCTCTCCTTTCAGGCCCATGAAGCTGTCACTGATTGTCCCACTCCAGAGCAATGTCTCTTGTCCTCCAGTTTGGTTATTTCTTTACTTAGAATTCTCAAGGAGAAATAAACCACAAAGTCCCATATTAGCTGGCTCAACAGGCAGACACTGGATCAGGCAGTGTACAGACCACAGAAGGGGCATGAAGCCAGTGATTAGAGGGGTGGACCACCAAAGTCACAGCCAAGGGCTTGCACTTTACCTCTGTGCAAGGCAGAGGAGGTTATTTATAAACTGTATCAATACACCTACGGGAGTGAAAAATAAGAAAGAGAATTTATTCCTTATTAATTGAAGGCTATATTTAAGGGAATGTGGGCTCATTACACTTCTTTTTACCATCATTCAGTCACACTATAACAAATTATTCATCGGACTTTTTTTTCAAAAAATCTCATCCTGAGGCCATTTTAATGCAGTAGACCACCAACAATGGGGCAGAGGAAAGTGTGGATGACCGGATGCAAATCTGTTCCCTCCACTCTCAGAAAAACGCACAAAACTCCTGCTGGGCCAAAGGGTCTCGTAGAGACTTCTGTGCATTTGAACAGCACGCTTTAGGTGAAGAAAAGGGGTGAGGCAGTCTAAATATTCACCAGGAGCTGCTGGCTAGTCCTTCCTTTACTTGATGTTTCCAGCCACTCAACCGGGGTTATCAGCGGAACTAATCGTCAAGCTTCAGGGCTCACAGCCAATCCACCCGTAAGGCTGAAGACAGCCTCACAGGCGAGTACGAGAGCTTATCAAAGGCTCTTCACTTCGCTCCAACAAGATGCTCTCAGAGGGCACATGCAGGTAAAGGAGCAATAAATGGAATTGAGTAGTTTTCAACTGCTCCAGCAGGGGCCCAAGGAGCTTGCACCTTGCCAAGACACAGAATAAGGAAAAGCCAATTTTCACCTCAATACACTCATGTAAGTGCAAAAAACATAAGGAGGATTTCTTCCCTATTACCTAAAAGCTACATTTGGGACAAAATGGTCCAAATACAGCTAGATGGATCTTGCCAGCACTTGTTCATTTTCTATAAAACTGACCTTAGAAAAAAGTTTTCATTTCCCACAGGTTGGCCTTGAAAAACCCAGCTTGGCCCTTGGCCCCACTCTTGGCAGGAAACAGGATGGCAGTGGCCTTGAACATGGCTTGCCTTCTCGGTCCCTTGCAACCATAAGCCAACATCAGAGCCCCACGGTGCCAGCACAGGGCAGTGTTCAGACAAGGCTTGTAACATTCAGCCCTTGTCCCCAGTGAGTTTATGATTTCACTCGGGAGAATCAGGCTTGCAAGCAGTGAACACCTAGAGTACAGCAAAAAACCAGCGTAATATATGCCATCCAGGGCCTCCTCCTTTGGGTCCCAATGTAAGTTTACTTCCCTTGGCAATCTTCTGACCCACCTCGGCCATGCCTCACTCAGCATATCCTTATCACTCTGCATTGTAATTGACTGTAAGCTAAGTGAGGGCAGGACCCACAACTGTTGTGTTCAACACTACCTCCCCAGTGCCTAACACTGCCTGTGCAAGGTTTGATGAATGAATAATGAAGGAATCAATGCTAAATTGCATGGCACAGGCACCTAATGCTACAGGAATTCATAAGCAAGTAAAGCAGAGCGTTAGGGGGCAGACTGAGGTTTGAACCACTTGATATATTTTACCAACTGGGAGAACAGGCTGGAGTGGTCAGAGCTGGATCTGGTGCTGGGCTCTTAAGGTGGATAGGACGTGGGTCCAGGACAGCAAAGCCTCAGAAGTCTGTATCTCTCACAGTTGCAAAGACCAACCAACCTCTGTCTAGACACTCAGCTCTTCATACCATCTGTTAGTATTGGACCTCCCCACACCTCCAAAAATACCAACAACAGGCCAGGGACAGGAAGTGCCACAAACACAGGATGCTGCATGGCCCCCAGGCTTACCCTCATCACATAATCCATTAGGAGATGGGCCGTGAGGACTCAGTGGCGGGAGTCAGTCAATACTCCATGACAAAGCCCCTGTGCATGGAAGGGGGAAGGGCCCAGACCCCAGGGAGAGGTGCTGCATTGGTGTGGGATCAAGAGCTAACGCCTGCTCCCTCTTCTTGCTTTGCCCTGGCTCAGTCAACAGTCTCAAGACAAACTGAAGCTCATAAGACCCCTTGGCAAACAGCATTAGCAGAAACAAAGGGTGACTAGGACCCAATGAAAAGTTGCCTTTTTATCTGATGGGAACAGCAGGTGACATCCCGCTGGCTCCAGTTGAGAGGCACTTTAGGTTGCTCCATTCCCCTGCTCCAGCATGGGTGTGCCACAGCTTCCCTGCCTGTCCCAGAGAAATCAGCACTGTGCCCGCTAACGCCCAGCAGTCCAGTGTCACTCCTCTAACCCAGCCTCATCTTCTGCGGTGAGGCCCAGGCTCCGCAATCTCTCTCCAGCCATCCCCCATTCATCCCTGCTCTCCTCTCCCTCCCTCCTCTTTCTGTCTCAGTCCTTAAATATGACTTAAAACGCACTGGCCACAGTGAAGTGATGTGCATTCGCTAGATCTCTAGATCCTCAGGGTTGGGATGCATTTGTTACGATGTCTACAGTGGAAACACTTTTCAAAACAATGATGCATGGAAATTCTCTTATGCTCTGCAAAATGCTGTTCCACCCCTGCCTCTAACACTCTCGAACATTCTCTGTGGCAGGTAACCTGGGTACAATTAACCCTCTTTTACTAGTTGGGCAGTGAAGCTCAAAGAGGTCTAGGGGACATGCCCACATGAGGGGCGGAGCTGAGGCAAGACCCCATGAGGGAGGCTTTGAGCAGGGCACCCCTCCTCCTCTCAGAGCCCCCAGATGTACCACCTGCCGCAGCAGAGCCCACCCCAGAGGAAGGGCACGCACCCATTTACTTACTTAGTGCGAGCTCTTTAAATTCCGGGAGGCTGGCGGCAGCACAGAGCTGGTAAAAGATGTGGTAATTCCTCTCGTCATCTGCCTGAAGGAGGAAAAAAGGTAAGCAGTTTTAGGGCAGTGACCCCAAGATCATCGCCCCGCCCAGTCTAATCCCATGGTGTTCTGGATGACAGAGGTCAAGACTTTTCCTGACACTTTCCACTACACCTCTGCCACCTTCAATTCCCACCAGATTTTCCATTCACTATTATAGGGGCTTCTTCCAACCCGAGGATTTTTACCTCTGGACTTATGCAAAAACATGTGTTTTTATGCCTCCTACATAGAACGTCATCGCTGTTCCACAAATAGTGGATTAGTCAATCAACAAACACTGATTCAGATACGGGTGCTGCCCAGCTAATGTTGCTCAGATTGTAACTGCCCTGTGGTAGGCTCCCCTTCTCTTCTGTGAGGCTTGGAACTCAGTAAAAGCTACACCCTTGCCCTCATGTCAGGCTGGGCAGTCAGGAAAGGTCCATGACTGAGGCAGGATTTCCAGTGGACACTCAGGCCACATGTGCCTGAAGTTGGCAGAGTGGTGTGGGGCAGGGGCTGCTTCAGGAGGCCTGAGCAGAGAGAGAAAGAAAAAGAAAGGCTCACTGGGTGTTCAGAGAAGAGTCTGGCTAGAGCCACAGCCAGCACATCCGATCCACCCCCAGCACAACAGGCTGTTTGCTTTGCTGCAGTGAGATGAAGGACGTGGGGCTGTCAAACCAAACTTGAGAGACGGAGAGAAAGCCTAGCACAAAAGTGGGAAAAATAATAAAGCTGCTTAAAAAATTCATTAGATGTTGGCCAAGTATCAGAACGGAGACAAGTGTCACTGAGAGTAACAGCCGAGGCATTTTGACATCCCCTCCGAAGGCAGTGGAAACCTAAGGGCAGGGGAGCCATCCACCTCAGGGGGAGAGTACGCGGCCGGCTCACGTACCATCACCCCGGTTCAGGGACGAGATGTTGAAAGGAGGCTGGAGGAGGACTGTTCTCGGGGTTGCGAGCTGCGCTGACCACCAAAGGCCAGGGCAGAGGAGGAAGAGGGTCACCAAAAGGCCAGAGAGCAGTGGGAAGGAGGGAACGAAAGGTGAGCAAAGAGCAATGAAGAACTGAGTCAAGTGAGAAGAGGGCACTCTGTTTATTTAAAAAGGAAACTAAATATGTGGCCAAGAAGGGTTGGTTTTTTTCTTTTTTTATATAACCCACCAAATAAGAAAGGTCCTAGGGAAAGCTGAAACCCCCAGACCCTATATGACATTCCCTTGATCATGACTCTAAAATCCATAAGGAGCAGGGCTGTCTTATTCTTCACTGTATCTTTGGTGTCTACCACAGGGCTAGCCCGTAATAGGCACTCAATAGATGTTTGTTGATTGAATCTAGAAACAATAGCCACTGAAAAATAACAATACTGGGTAAAAGATTTATCAGGCCTGATGCCTGTAGCACTTGAATGAATACTTGTCGATGAAAGAAAAGACAGAACAAGTATATCCAATTCCAAGCTCAACAGATGAGTGGCTCTTTGGGCACAGGGAGGGGGCAGGGAGCAAGGGAGGGGGCAGGGAGCAAGGGAGGGCATAATGGATGGGAAAAAATACCAAAAGGCCTGAGTCACACCCCTCACCTGAAAGACCACTCTGGACTTCTCCAGCAGGTAGGTCCTCATGTTGGCTCCAATGATGTGGTACCTTTTGTCAAAGCCAATCTGAATGTACTTCCCAAAGCGGCTGCTGTTGTCATTGCGAGTGGTTTTAGCATTTCCAATGGCCTGTACGGGACAAACAAACAAGAGGGGTGCAAAACAGGGAGGGCTCTCTTGAACTCAGGATTGTATGTTTGTGGCAGCACCCACCTCTATTTTCTCCCTCTTCTCCATTACAGAACCTCTCTGCTATCGGGATGAACTAAAAACAAACAAAACAGAAAAGAGCATTTTCCTGCCTCCTTTAGTCCTAAGGATGGCCAATGAGAGTAATGAGTTTATTTGTGGGCTCTTTAAAGGGGACTAACCAGCTCGAAGGTGCATCCCATTGTCCTTCCTCTCTTCTTCCTTTTTCCTGCCTGGAATATGCACGTGATGGCTACAGCTGTGGCAGTCATCTTGGGACCGTGAGGCAAAGGTCTAGAGAATCACAGAGACTGCTGCCCTGACACTTTTCAGTCACTAACCCAATGCCAGTACCCAAGAGTTCTGAACTTTTTGTGAGAAAAATAAACCTCCTGTGCTTAATTCACTTTGATCAGATCTACACAATTAAGCAAATATCATTCCCAATTGATAAGTGGTATTTCCTAGAAAGAGACCAAAGACCAACACCCATCCCTCCAAACCTCATCACTAGGACAAATTGAAAAGCCACCTCCCTCTTGGTACTATTTCTTACACAGCAGCAGGGGAACAATTCAAAACACTTAATAATTTTTAAAAAATGAGTGGCTAGGTGACTGGCCTCACTGTGTAAATATTCACTTACCATAAAACATCACATTGCTACTGGATTGGTAATGAATATATTAATATTTTAATCCCTTTCAAGTTTACTTTTTAGGTAGTTAAAACACTTGAAAACTATCCACTATAACTTTTCAGTGGTCTAGGAAGTTTGGGGCACAAAGAGGTTGAAAGAAAATCCAAAATCCTAATCCACCCTCCACTGCTGCCAGCCAGATCCACACCACGGAACCATGAGTAGGTACTCAAAAGGCACTCCTGACAGGCCTCAAACGAATAAGGCTCTGCTGGCATCTGTGATTAACGAGGCCAACAGACCAGCTGAAAGCAAATCACTGCTGTTTAAAAGGTCAAAAAGTTGACCTACAACGAACACTCACGAAAATGTCCCCTGTTAAGTCTTGATAAGGAAAATTATCAACCGTTCCTATTGTCGAGATGATGAAGTGCGGCCTCGAGTCCTGTACTCACTCACAGACACCCAAGCCTGGCTCCGCCCTAAGGAGGCTATTCAGCCCAGGCTGGCCTCACTCTTCACAACCACTCACCCTCCACGTGCACCTGACATGATGCCCAAACGTGTCGCACGTCTTGCCACTGCTCTCTGTTGTACTGCTGCAGCCTAAGCCCAAGTTGTCAATGTCTCTTTCCTGGACAACAGTCTCTCAACCGACCTCCGTGTGGCCACTCTCCTCTCCCATTGTCAATTCTCCACTTTACCACCAGGGTTTTCTTCTAAAATGTAAACCCGATTATTACATTCCCTTGTGTAAAATGCTTCAGTGGTTTCCACTGTCCTCTAAGTTATAAATCCTCAGGATGGCTGGCGAGGCCCTGCAGGATGACCCAGGTGTGCCTCTTGTCACTCTTGCTCTTGAGGTCCAGCCTCAAACAATCCTGAACTCTTCTCTTTCTCAAAAGCCCTATGTTCTCTCCGCCCCCACCCAAGTTCACAATGCCGTTTCCTGTGCCGCGAACAGCCTTCCCATGGCCCCTTCACCTAGCTGACTCCTCCTCGCTCTCCCAGTTTCAGCATCAGTGCTGCTTCTTCAGGAAAGTCTTCCCTGACCTCACAGGCTGGGCGAGCTCCTTCTGCCACATGCTCTCGTGGTCTCTGTACTTCCCTCATTTCCCTCCCCACGTAGCTCCATGAGATGTTACCCTCTGTCTCCATGAGAGCAAGAAATGCCCACCCGCTTCAGCATGGGATCTCCAGCACCTATCCCAGTGCACAGCACACAGCAGGCATTCAAAAATATTTGAGTGACTGCAAGAGTAAAAGAACTTGGGTTTCTGTTTTCTTTCCCGTGAAATGAGAGTTTTGGGGTCCTTGGCCTCAAAGGTCACTTGCCACACTATGGCCCTAAAATCTCCCATTGAGGCTGCAATATAAACTTCTTCTTTGGGTTTAAAATGTATAAAGCAACCCATCCAGCAGACATACAGTGTGTACCTCTGCAGAGAAGTGGGGGACAGTGTAACCCCGGCATGTTGGGCTGCTCTGAAGGACATCTTGGAGCATAGAGCATGCCCAAGGGCAGGGCAGGGCTAGAGTCCGGCCAAGCTGAAATGACTCGCAAAGAGATGATAATCAGACGAGTTTATGTCCTAAGCTCCCCCCAGTCAAGGAAGATAGGAAGACTCACACCCCCCCCAGCATCCACCAACCTCATCATCTCAACAGAGGCCTCTGTGCACCCACTTCTCCTCCATGGAGCTCTCTGATCCTTCAAAGCACCACATGACTAGCCAGTGTCACACTTTTGTAAGCCAATTCTATCTGGAAAATGGCAAGGAGGGCTGTGTTCCCTACAATGCTGGTAAAAGTGGCCTCCATCATGAGCCACATCCCAGGCTGGGCTCCTTGTAGTCTCCTTTAATCCTGACAAGGACCCTAGCAGACAGGCATTAACAACTTTCATCAGACTTATGGGAAAACTTAGGCACAGAAAGGTTGAGAGGTGTGCCCAGGGTCACACAGCTGGGAAGTGGCAACACCAAGATATAAATTCAGACATGCCTGAGTCCAAAGTCTGTGTTCATTCCACTCGGTTCACAGTCCTCCCCCAACTCTCCAAACCATTCACAGGACAGGAGCTGCCACACGTTGGGTAACTTCTCACATCTCAAATAGCCAGGTCAAATGGAAGGATAAAGACAAAGACATTAACCCTCACTTATCTTTTTATGAGAAAGTGGCGAAAAGCCTCTCAGAGGAGGGTAGGGCACCGACTCATTACTCTGACAACTAGTAAGTTAGGAATCTCTCTCAGGGTAACTAGTTGGTGAGGAGAAGTTTCTCCTCTTAGACTTATTTCAGCTAAATGTAGGAGGAAAGAGAGAATGGAAAAATCACCCTTTTGCCTCTCCTGATGAATTACCAGATCTGGGCTTAATCAATGGCAGCTGACATCACCGAGAGACAGCTACACATTCTGAGCCTCTTGGTGGGAGCACACTATTAATACTGCCAATAAAGGATTCTTGGTTTAAAAAAAAAAAATCAAACCTGAATCTAATCAAGCCTCTAAATTTTACTGCCCTTTTACAGGAAATACAGGAGACAAAGGAACATGTTCACAACATTATGAAGATGGAATTAGCAAAAGCCGGTTTGTGGAATATTCTAAAGGATAATCTAGTTCCAACAAATAAGTCTCAATTCCAGTATTTCAAAAAATTCAAATTTTGTAATTTGTAAAATGGCAGTAGGAACCTTTACCATACCTGAGATCGCTTCTTGAGATAGCTTAGGGAAAGCTTGCTGAACTGCAAGTCATTGCCAAAAGATCTATCCTCTTCACCCCCTAGGCTGCTCTGAGAAGTGGGAGACCTGCATGTAGTTATCTTTCAAATCCCTGCCAGATTTTTCTGGTTACTGACTTAGACAACATTTTGACACATGAGGAAAGCAAGTCCAGCTGTTATAGGTGATAAAAACCCAGGCTTTGACCCTCACTGAGTCCACAGGCAACAAAAGAGGAAGGTACGATGCAAGTAGTTAAAATTCGGAAAATGGGAAAATGATATAAGCAGGAAATTCACAGAAGAAACTCACATGACCAATAAACATGAGAAAAGATACTCAACCTAGGCAGTAATCAGAGAAAGGCAGACTAAAAAATGACAGAGTGGCAATAACTATGACCTTTGTAAGAAATGATCATGAGGATGTGAAGAAATGGGAACTCTCATATACTGCTATTTCAAACGTAAACTGGAACAACCATTCTGAAGAGCAATTGGGCACATCTGGTAAAAGTGAACATACATGTACCTAACAATTCAGCAATGCTACTTCTAGATATTACCTAGAGAAACTCACATAAGTGTACAACTGGGTGTGCACAAGAATGTTCAGTGCAGACTACATTTCACAATAAAAAAGAAATATAACCTAAATATCTACCAATAAGAGGGAACAGATAGATAAAATGTGGCATATTCACATAACAGGATACTATAAACCTGTTAAACTAAGCAAACCAGAGTATGACTCATGGATAAATTAAAAAATGTTGAGTGAAAAGCAAGTCACAAACCGGTTGATAGAATATCGTACTATTTATATATGACAGAACAACCTTCTTTGTGGTTTATGCATACACAAATATGCAGTAAAACAAAAATGGGCTGGAACAAATAATTTCAATATAATTAAGATTTATACAATAACAAGGTACATACCGACTAGTGTGGAAACACAGAGAAGGGAGGAATTAGCCACGCCCAGCAGAATGGGAAAGGCTTTAAGAAGTAGAAAATGTAGCAGATCTTAAAGTAGAATCCTATCAGCAGAGAAGGAGAAGGGATTCTACCCATGAACATAGCGTGGGCAAAGGGATTGGGGCATGTGAGAGAATGGACAAGAGTGGAGTGGCTAGAGTATGTTGAAACATGAGAGAAGACATGGGGGCTCAGTAAGGTATGTTGGGGCAGATTCTTGCATGAAGAGGTTAATAATAGTGGTAGGCCTTCTTGTTTCTTTAGCTTAAAAAAAAAAAAAAAAAAAAGTCAAACCCTGAAAAGTATGTAGCAACTGCTCTTAGTCTCTATCGACTTTGCTCACTGTACCCCTGGCCCTCTTGCTTTCTCTCAGGATGGGGGGAGTCTCTGTGGCTCCTGGAATTGTATGCCTGCAGACTCCAGTCACCCCAAGAAGCCACATGACTCCTCTGGCCTGGACCTGGTTCTGTTCCCACTCTAACAGTCTCTTGATTACCAATGTCCTTTTAATCAGTGCAGACTTGTGAACAAATCACTCCCAGGATGCTGACAAGTTCTTACACAGAATGGGGTCAGAGAGCTCTGGCACTGACAATAAATCATCTCAGTCTGCCCCAGCCAATCCCAATCCATCCTCAAGTCACCTTTAACTCAAACAAATGCCAGTTAGTGCAAGCCAGCAGGAATTCTGCCTCCTTAGACTGCCCTCAACTCTTTCTCCGTCTCCCCAGGAGGCATGTGCAGTTGCTGGGCTGTGGAAATAATGAGAATTGCTTCATCGGGAGGTGCCATCCTTCCCCAGGACAGGGGCAGGGTAATCAGTAATCAGCTGTCCCCTGATTAAGACATGTCTTGTGTTGGCTGTAACCCTCTGAGGAGTGATAAAGCTGACTGGGCTCCTGACACAAGGGGTCAGCTAGACTTCAAACTTAATGAAAAATCAGGTTTTGGCAGGGCAAAAGCTGCTCTTTCTCTGCTTGGCAACACTCTTTCTAATCCCATCCAGACTTCTTCTTGGCTATAATTCTTCCTTTCCATGTTCATATCCAAGATTTCTCTCAAATAAAACACTCAGTAACTGCTCAAGGGATAGTCTCTATGATGACAAAATTCTAGATTTGACAGAATGAGCCCTCAGGACTTACCCACATAGTTTCCAAAGTACCAATTTGCACAATGTAGAATTGAAGGTTTTGAGCCCAAACCGCTGTACCATTTATTTATATGACATCATGAAAGATTAGGCTCGGTTCACGTACACACTTCTCCTCCTTCAGACCTTGGCAACTGAACCATGTCTTGTGTATTTTGGGGTGCATATTGTTCTCACATTTCTCCCAAGCCAAATCACCCTGCCTCTCCAGCAATCCACCAGCCTACTCAGGCCATAATGGATACCGAAAACATCAGATCATTTTAGACCACTGTCATTTGAAAAGCATTCCCAAAGCAAGAACTCAAAGAGACACTTGCATGCCAATGTTCACAGCATCATTATTCACACTAGCCGAAAGGGGAAAAGGACCCAAGTATCTCTCAACTGAGGAACGGATAAACAAAACGTGGTATATTCTTGCAGTAGAATATTATCCATCCATAAAAATAAACAGAGCACTGATACAGGCTACAACATGGATGAACCTTGAAAACACTATGCTAAGCAAAATAAGCCAGACACAAAAGGACTAACATTGTATGATTCCACTTATACGAGGTACCTAGGAGGGCAAATTCAGAGAGACAGAAAAATACAAGAGAAGTTACTTGGGGAGGGGTGGAGTGGAGAATAGGGACTTATTGTTTAATGGGTGCAGTTTCTGTTTGGGATGATGAAAAATTCTGAAAATGGATAGTGGTGATGGTTGCACAACACTGTAAATGTACCCAATGCCACTTAGTTGTACACTTAAAATGGTTAAAATGGTAAATTTTATATTATGTACATTTTACCACAACAAAACAACAAAATTTAAGAAAGCATTGCCCCTGTGTCTCATACCTGTTTAATAACATGGGGATCTGTCTTCACTAAATTCCCATCTTGACTAACAACAGCTTTGTTCACTCACCAGAGATCAAACAGGTTTCTTCCCTTCTGTTTTGCCCAGAATAACTACTTACTTCATTTCCAAAAGAAGAGGCACTCTGTGTCTTTGAAATCTTACTACCTAAAAGATGAACTGAACTTTGAACCTCAGGGGCAAAGGAGAAGCTGAAATCCTGGTTTCACCCCCACTTGAGATGAAACACGATGCTAATGGTAGACTGCCGTCTTAGCTACCTCAATTTAAATGCAGCAGGTGGTCCAAGGGAGGCCAAGCTCAAAGCCCACAGCTGATGCCTTCTGAATTGAGGCCACAGCCAGGCCTCTGCCTCAGGGCTTAGAACAAATGCTATGAGCAGACACAGACAGGCTACCAACTAAAGGACTGACAATAAGGAGTTAAATTATGGTAAAAGCATATATATAATGTATTTTTGCAGCCAATAAGACAATTCATAAAAAGCTTAATGATATGGGAACAAGGCTTATCATTCAGTGAAAAAGTTCGAAGGAAATATAACAAAATGTTGAACGATTATCAGCAGGCTATAGGATCATGGGGGATTATCTCCTTTCATTCTTTCATATTTTCCAGGGAGTTGTTCTTACCTTTTTAACAGGTCAATGGTTCTCAAGATGTGGGACCCAGACCAGCAGCATCAGCATCACCTATGAACTTATGTGAAATGCAGATTCTCAGGCCCATCCCAGACATGAATCAGAAACTCTGGGAGTAGGGCCCAGTAATCTGCTTTAACAAGCCCTCCAAGGCAATTCTGATGCACAGTCAAGTTTAAGAACCATTGTAATCGAATAGAAGTTTTGTTATTGTTGTTTTTATCTCTTTGGTAAAAATGCCTTCAACTGTATTGACCATTTCCCAACTCACATAAAAACAAATACTGAAATTTTCTTTTGTCAAATTCTTAGTGAATACGCTGTGTCCTTTTACTCAGCAGAGAATAAATGTTCTCCAGATAATGCAACTCTCTAGGCAGGAGATTTTGTCTGGATAATCAATGAACTCCTATGAATTGCGACTCAGAATGTACTCCTGCACTTGGTAAAGAAAGAGAGAGGGGGAACCTGGGAAGGTCCAGGCAAGTCCTTGTTCCCCTTAGCTCCAAAATAATCTGAAAGACCAACCATATTGGTGCCTCGTGTCTTAATCCATGGGGCTCAAGGCTGTGCAGAGAAATCTGATGCTATCTTGGCAGCTTTCGGCCTCGACTGAATTTCTTCTTACTAAAACAAAGAGGCTGCCCAGGGCTGGCAGAAGGGCCTACTCCCACCAGACTGGAACCCAGACAACAATGAAGAGCATCCCCTTCAAAGGCAGGAAATCAAAGCTGGTCCAGCGACTGTGCGGCCATTTAGTTCCACTCCATCAGAATTAAGTTTTTACAGAGGAAAGGAAGAAAAAGAGAAATGGAGTTCCAGCCCTGTAATATGATTCGTTACAGCAAGCTCTCAGTTTTAGGAAATCTCTCTGGCCCTGCACTTTCATCAACTGCTCTCAGCCCACCCAGCCCGGGAGGTGAGGGGCTGGTGAAGACACAGACAAGACCTGCCCTTGGTCAGTTCACGCCGTCACAGGTAACACTTTCTGAGAATCTTCAACACATTCCATGTTATCACCTACCTTTTGCCTCTGCTTTTCCCCTCAAAGATAAAATGTCTAAGTATTTGGGGCAGGGGAGGAAGGGAATCTTCTACCCAGGCTTCTCCATCCCTATGAGAATTGCCCTCCTGATTCACGGGCCTTCCCAGCATCAAATGGTTTCGGTGGAGCACTGATTTGCTGACACATCATGGCAGCAGGGGAGGGGAACAGCAGCAGAGGTGGCGGTAGATGAAGAAGAGAGGTCACCATTGCATTCAGCAGAGTCAAAGGACAAGGAAGACATGAAGAGGACACTCTGCCTAATCCTGGGGCCCTGTAAGACACTACCAGGTCAGATTACTCCCAAATCTGTAGTCTTTAGGCACCTTCATAATTTTTTCCTCAATAGTGGACAATGGGTTCTCAGGGAGAGGCCCCAGTGCTAACCATGTGAGCTGTTTCCAAGGACCTTTGTGATCAGCCATGCAAGGCTGGACACCCAGAAGTCTCGCTGCCAGCTGAAAGAACTCCAGCCAAGAAGGCCAAGGACGTTTGGAAGGCTTTACCTCCATGATGGGACTGGATGCTAGGACCTTCTCTTCGATGTTGGTGTCACTGGCTGAGCCACCAACTGTGGCGAAATAGCGCATGGCATACTTGGCTGACACGGTCTTGCCGGCTCCAGACTCCCCGCTGACTATGATGGACTGGTTCTTCTCATCTCTGGAAGGGAGAAAGCTCTGGTCAGTTGTTGGCTGTGGAAAGGCTCTGCTGCCTTCCAGGGATTCTGCTGACAAGGACCTGAGCCCGATCAGGAGTGTCTCTCCTTCTTTTAGGGATAAATATGAGAGACAGTATAAAAATAGTCCACCCTCCCTCACATGCCTGCATAAGATTGGAAAATGGGGAGAAACACAGGAGTTTTGAAAAAGGCTTACAAATGGCACATACCCTTCTTTATGACCCACAGGAAGGGGGACACAGCCAGCTGGTCACTCTCCTAAGTTCTCTCTGGGTGCAGTACCCCTTAGATCATTCCCATATATATATGGGAGATATATATATATGTATACACTCACACACACATATACACATCCTCTGAGAATTTACATATATACTTTCATTTCTGTTACATGCCCATCTTGTGTCACTGTGTAAGCTATACTTTCTTCAAGAATAAGAATCTTTTCTTCTCCTCTTGTGTTTGAATCTAGCATCCCAGCAGACACAGTTTTGAACATTTTTGTTCATACAGATGTATCACAATGCTACTAACCACCAGGCTGATCTTGCCTCAAGTTTCCCAGAAATTAGATAAAATAGTTATCAATTGCAATAAGAGGGATTTCAGTCAGACTAAATGAAAGGAAGAAAGAAGATACTCTACATCAGATAAAAATGCATCTATATTTATCACTTTAAAACAGATAGTAGGAAAATAGACAAGCAATGGAAAGAGCAGCCTATTCAGTCTCCAAGAAACATGATGCTCAAGCAGGGAGTGAGAACATTTGGGCAATGAATTGCATGTAAGGACCATACTCAGCCATCAAGTTCACAAACCCACTAGCATGAGGGCAGGCACTCTGCTTTCAATCTCCAGTGCCTCTAACAATGCCTGGTACAAAGTACATACTCAATATATATTGTTGGAGTGGAAGCAGCTTAGGGGTCAACCAGCCCCCTTCTTTTCCAGATGAGGAAACCGAGATGTGTGAAGGTAGGTTTAGAACACAGGTCTCCTGGCAGCAGCCCAACACTCCTAATACTAGCTCCTGTGGCTTCCTGGGTAGAGTGGGCTATAGAAGAACAGAAAGCCACCACAGGCTGCCTGCCCCAACTCGCTAATTATGAACACAATAGGTTGCAGCTTATCAGCAGAGGTGAATGAATGTTGGCCCTGCTTCTGATCTGGGCCAAAAGCCAAGAAGCTGGAAAAGTGGGGTGATGATACTGACGTCAACTATAGATGGACTAGAAAGACAGAAAAGAACTGGGCTGGAGGTGGGAGAGTCAGGTGTGGTCGCTGGACTGAAGAAACCTGAACCTTCAGCTGCTCTTTAAGGTCTGCAAAGAGCTACGTGGTCTCAGCTCATAAACAGTCATCAAATGGGGAGGGACCTGAGTGAATATAGGTGGCTAGTAGACACTGGTGAGAAGATGAAACTGGAAAGAAAAAAAAAATGATCTTTCAAATTGGCTATAGAACCAATTACTTGAAAACGTATGTAGAATCCTACCTAGTATGTGGAGGATGGACTAAGAAGTGGCTTTCTGGGATCCCTTGTAGTTCTAGCATATCATTGTTGTCAGAGTGTCTGTTTCTTCTCTCCTTGTTCCTGTGAAATCTTTACATTGAAAGGCAGCCTCTAAAGAGGCCTGTGGATGCTTATATTTCCCATTCTCATTTATTTTTTATTTTAATTTTATGTGACATCCACTGGACCCTGAGGATCATGACAGGTGCCACCTCTCCTCTCAATACTTTCATAATCAACTCCTTAGAGACCTGCTCAGAAACACAAACATCCCAGGTGATTAAGAGTAGAACAAGCTGGGCTTTCAGTCTGAAATGGACCTAAACTGGATGCCGTCTTATACTCCCTGTATCTGCAACAAGGGGAACCAGATTGTAAGAACCACACCCAAAAGTTCAGAGTTTTACCCAAAGTCTGTATGTTTAACCTAAAATAAATGGATGGGTGCAGGATATGTCTGAGTGATTAGTCCTCAGCAGAGAACCATGTCGAACGGAGAGGCATATACTGTCCAAAGAACTTAACAAAGATCCCTGGGAGCAACATAACAGATGCCAGGAGAGAATTACTCAGATCCGTGGGGGCGGGGGAGTCAGTGCTGCCAGTCTCCCTGCGGCAACACCGCACACAGGAAATTGGACTGTGAGGACAGCCCGATAACATATTACAGCTGGCACAGATAAATACGGCAGAGACCAGTGACACTTGTCTCTTTTCACTTGCAGTGTCAAGATGGGAGCTGCCCTGTACAATCTGGTAAATGACTGAAAAGTCATGCACTGCTCAGGAAGAGAATGACTCATACAAGAGACAGAAAAGTTTGAGAAGCAAGCAGCCTGTTCTAAGGGTAAATGGTTAGCAAGCCAAAAAGCGGGCTGGTTTATGTAACAACAAAGTGTCAGGAACTCAAAAGGAGAAGGAATCAAGGCAGGCAAACAAAAAACCTGGCAGGATGTGGAGGTAAATTTTGGTGTACGCGTGAAAATGCATGTACATGTCCAAGCTATTATCAGGAGTTATAAATATCCCCGAGTTCTTAAAATCTTCACATTTGAGGCTCTTGGGCATGGGGAAGTATGAGCAATGACCATTGGTGCTAACGCCTGCCTAACTGGTGGATATTAGATCTGATGCTCACATGTAGGCTTAAGTCGGGTAAATTCACCTCTTCTCAGACCAACAAATACTTTTTAACAACTTTCTCACCTTAGACCAATTTAAAATATTCAAAAAGCTGATGTTTTTTACTTGGCTCCATTGCACTTTGCACATACCACCCAGCCCCATTCCTAGTCTATTACAGGGCTAGGGGCACATTATATATATATATATACACGATTTCTAACAGCCCATAAAGTGGCCTAGGGGATGATGTGCAATGGCGTGCTCACCTTGTTCTCCATATATTAGCTTTGCTTCCAACTCAATAGAGAACACAAAACCAGAATATGGGCATTAAAAGCAAACTTGAATTTGAACCTTGTTTATAGTGATCAGCTGTCTGACTTTAGATTAGGTAGTTAACTTATTTGATCCCAGGTTATCTCAGCTCCGTCTCCTATGACTTTGGACCCCTAACTATGCTCATGCTCTTCTAGGTGCTTGCGCCTTGACTTAGGCACCTAGGTCTCTAATTCATGCTAACACTCCTGCCAGATTAAATGTCCAAAGCACAGCTCTAATCATGTTGTCCCTGCTCAAAACAGTTAAGCAGCTACTCACTACTTTCTGAATCAAGTCCAAACTCCTTAGTCGAGCATTTGAAACGCCCTACCAGGCATACCCTGAATGCTAAAAACCTGAACAAGTGAGGGCCAACTGTAGTGCTGTGAAAAGAACACTGAGATTTCAGTCTAAGGATCTGGCCTGAGTCCTGGTTCTTTGTAAGTACTAACCACATTATAGAGGATACCCTCATCTTACAGATTTGCTGCAAGATTACATGAGATGAGCTCTACACTTCTTATAAGATAGTATTGTAGTCCAGCCAAATTGGACTACTTGTCCATCTCTGAAACTGCACACTTTCCCAGGACTCTTGTTTACAGTTTTCCTTCTACCTGAAATTGCCTTCAATATACACCCTTCTACTGAAGTCCTACCCATGTCCAAAGTCCACTCCATCCTGACTCGGGTATCCTTGCAGGCAATTATTTCTCCATCTTCTGAAGTCCCACATCATTTGCTTTGTACCACTGTCACATTTCACCTTATACTGATGTCAGCTCTTGCGTGGTCATTATACTTGCTGCGTGTCTTTGGGTCACTTCTTTTCTCTGGGTCTCTGTCTTTTCATCTCTACGATACAGGTTGTGACTTGGACTCGCCAAGTGACCTTGTCTATCTCTGACATTCAAAGATTCTGTGACCAAAATCCTAACAGGAAGTACAGGTAGGGAAAAGCTTTCAGTTTCAAATTCTGATTATTAATGGCTTGTTTGGGGAGAGATATTTTTAAGTATGAAATTCTAATACCCTTGAAAGACATAATCATAATCGATGGGTTGCTCCATCCATTCAGCCCAATTATAGATATGACTTAGTTGGTAACTTGGGTTAATTTGCTTTCAATATATCCTTTTCTCCTGAGTCCAGTGAAATCCCCTTTATTTAGAAAAAGAAAACCACCACCAAGGAATTTGCTATCCACCCTTTATTCAGGTCCAGGCTGTCTTCAGGAAGGTATACATTACCCCAAACAGGAAAAATCTTAGGCAAGAGCCCAGGATTCTGAGGTGAAGAACCCAGCCACCCCACAGCTTTCAGGCAAAACACCAACAACAAACACAGGCACACACAGCTGCTCCCCAGTTCACACTGGATCCCCATCTTTAACGCCTGAGAGGCGGAACTGTTGCCAAGCCACCTCCTCCTGCAAACATTTCCCACCAAACCACTGCAGTGCTGCGAGCTCCCTGAGCAAGGTCAACAGACCTCCCCCTCCCCATCTCTGGGTGGGGCCCCTGGGGAGGATGGTGAAGCGGATGGATGTCAAGGCACCTGAAGTCACTCCACCGAAGGAGAGCCCTGTTGATCAGCCACAGAAACACCGAGAACTCTGTTTTCAGAAATGCTGCTGAGGTGCTGTCTTGTTTGGGTTTCCTGCAGAGAATAATTTGTCACCTGTGGCCTCCCAATCAGCAGTATATACACAGAACCCTCAGAGAGACACTGCTCCAGCCATCTCTGGCTGAGAGAAGCCCCAGAGAACTCCAGAACAACCATCTTAGCTGTGACGGGCAAGGCCAGGTGCCCTATCCATGGACACAAGTGGCACCACCATCCTCACACCTGGCATGCTGTGTTCTAACAGCCACAGCCAGTCTACACATTACTCATTGAACTAAGAGCTCACGGAGGGCAGGCACTCACTTTAACCTTGAATCCCCAGGGCTCCTGGCAGCAAAGCCTCTCCATCCCTTCCCACTCCCCGACCCACACCTTCTCCATGTAAGTGGCACCAGCCTCCACTCACCAACTCCAGCCAGAAACCTAGGAGGCACTGTGGATTCTTTCCTTTCCCTCAAGCTCCGCATCAGGATGTCCTATTGAATTCATCTCCCAGTATAGTCTGTTCTCTTCTCTGTACCCCAGAGTTCCAGCCATCAACATCATTCTAACCCTCGCATTCTTCCTCCTATAATACATCCTCCTTATATGACCTTCCATACATAAATATCGGGTCATACCTCTCCCCTGCTTTAAGCCTTTCGATGGCATCCCTCTGCCCTCAAAGACCCAAGCTCTGCTGTGTTCAAGGCCCTGTGTGAGCCAGCACCTCTCTTTCCTGCTTTATCAAGTGTCACTCTTCTCTTTGTTCACTGTGTTCAAGTCACACAGGGATTCTTTCTTTATTCCTTCCTACTTTATAGGTGCCTGAAGCTATTTTAGCTCAAACCGATTTTCCCTTCTTTGATCTCACAACTCTTAATGCCTGGTACTCAATCATCTTCTGCCTTATGGCAGCTCAGGTATTACTGCTTTTCAGTCTAATTAATTAACCGCCTATTTACATCACGCTCGAATAATGTACAAAACTCTTAGAAATGAAGTTCGGAAAGGCCAAGCAATGTGCCTAGAGTACTCAGCTAGTTAGACAACAAGCCCGAACTTGAACACAGCCTTCCATCTCCCTGCACAGGCTCCCTCTGGGTTGTGCTGTGACATCTCTGTATTATGATTTCACCTTCTGGTATAACACAGCATCCTTAACGAAGACTCCCTAACAAATCCAGCCTCAGTGTAAGAGATTAGGTTTGAATCAGGTGTCCTCAGCACCGGGTGGCTTAACATTACCTCTTCAGCTGAAACATCAGCTTCAGAAGCCCTTTCTTGACTGCCCTAACTTCAGAGCATTCACTATACAATTTACTAATATTTTGTTTACTTAGTCTACCTTACACTCTCGTCTCTCCCGCTAGAACATAAGTCCCATGATGGCCAATCTCAGATGGAGGGACTTGGATGGGCAGGCCAGCACTTGGATTGTGTCAAGAAGAGAGCCCTGGGGGCCGGCCCTGTGGCCGAGTGGTTAAGTTTGCACGCTCCGCTTCAGCGGGCCAGGGTTTCGCTGGTTTGGATCCTGGGTGCAGACATGGCACCGCTGAAAGGCCACGCTGAGGTGGCATCCCACATGCTACAACTAGAAGGACCCACAACTAAAATATACAACTATGTACTGGGGGGACTTGGGGAGAAAAAGCAGGGGAAAAAAAGAAGATTGGCAGGTTGTTAGGTCAGGTGCCAAGCTTTAAAAAAAAAAAAAAAAAAAGAAAGAAAGAAGAGAGCCCTAGCAAGGGCTATTATGTATAGTGGTCCATACAGGCCACACCTAGGGTCTGGTGACCCCAAGATTTGTGCAAAACTGAACTTGGTGGTCCCTGCCCTGTGCTCAGTCTCCCACACTTGCCATGGGAAAGGGAATGTGGGGGCCTGAGCCTCAGGCAGTTACAGCTCTATTTCCCTGAACTGGTCACTCCCTGAGAGAGGAAGATGAAGTGGGATCAACATGTGCTAAAGCCCCTGACACACAGCACAGCTGTGAAACAGGAGGGAGAGGAAGCATGGCTAAGGCACAGCAGGAAGGACGCCCCGTATCTGAACACATCATTAAGCCCCTCCATCCTTTCCTTCTCTAGCAACTGATCATCTGAAAATCTGGGTGTGTCTGTAGAACATATTCTGTTCGCTAATGGGATAATCAATGTACTGTGTCTTGCCTATGTCTGTCTAGTCTCTAATTCTGTTTTCAGCACCGTCATCACAATACAAGTCATCTACTACAGTTTGAAAAAAAGACTACGCTAGAGAACGGGGATACAAAGAATTTTTAATTATGAATTTCTGTTCAACAAAGATATTTGTGTATCATGGAAAGAGTTAATAATTGGGAGACAGGCTAGGAAAATATAATTAAAACGAATCTCAGAAGTCATGCTGACTAAAAAAATGACAATACTATATATGGTAAGATACTATCTTTAGAAACTCAAATAAGCAGAAAGAAACAACACAATGCTTAGGGATACAAACACACAACTATATAAAAACAAAATGATATCAAAATCCTGTTAGAGTGGGGAAGGTAGGTAAAGTAACGTGGAGGGCAGAATCAGATTTGGGGAACGGAACTGGGTTCTGTGGGGAGGTGAGGGTAAGGTTCCGGGATGGAGGGTAAGTTAGGCGGGAGGGATACAGAAAATGATGGCAGGCAGATTGGGCTCAAAACAGAGCCACACAATTACAATGAGTCTCAAATTAAAGGCTTCCTCCCAGGGTGGGAGCACTAGACAGAACATTCTGCAGTGAGAAGGGGCTGGGACAGAAAGTTCCAAGAAGAGACCCTGTGAAGGCTTCCAACAAGAAAGCAGCCCTCAAAGTGGGAAGGAAGAAATACATCCTGGGCACCTGGATGGAGGGCGCCTGTGGGAGAGCCCTGGTTCCAGCAGTAAGGGAGGCAGATGAACACCCCCGAGCACCTCACCATCAGGCAGCGATGTCCTACATTGCCACACCTTCCCCTCCACCAGGTAGGGTTGTGTGCTCAGGTACAGCCCAGAACTCAGGACAAGCCATTCAGGAAGGCTGTCATAAATATTCATTGGAAACTGCTTAATTGGTATTTAGCAGTCAGAATCCTAAGTATCCACTTGGTAAGATGAAATTGAGCCTTCTGTCAAGGTAGGAGATAAGTACTTAGCACGCTTAATATCCAGGGATCATTTTCCCACTTCAGTTTCACAGCGGCCCTGGGAGTGCTAAGTTCTATTTATAAAACTCCATGGTGTAGTGTGTTACAGGTACAGAAAATGAATCTGTCCCTTCCACTTACTTGCTGTTCCCGAGAGAGGCTGTCTCCTCTCAGATGTGACAGCATGACAGAAAGAACCAAACCCACCCCTCACTGGTAGACAAGCAGGGGCAGAGCAAGATGGACCACTGGTTAGAAGGCTCCTTGTTGTGAATGAGAACGTGCCGGCTTCTCTGCTTTTAAAACAAGGGGCTGGAAGATGATCCCCAGACCACCTGTTACTCTGGTATTCTGTGATTCCAGATCCAAGTTATAACTGAGCTGTCTGATACATTCTACATCAACTACCTGTTACCTGCCAATGTCAAAGTTACTGCTAATGTCAAAAACACTTTGGAACTCAGAGACCTGTGGACTTGGGTGACGGTGAGCAACAGAGGCAAAGTTTTCTGTGATTTTATACTTTCTAGACTTGTTTTGGTCAATGTTGTCATTAGCTTGGGGGAACTATGATATACACATATAATATTTAAACCCTAGAGTACCAAAATAACATCACTTTCCGAACTTGATTTCATTTGGACTTGAAAACTATTCTGCAGTGAAGGAAGATGTTCTAGCCAATTCAGGTAAAATGGCTTTTCATTGGTTAGTCCAGCTGGTATCTGAAGCCAGGTGCATCGGAGTACCTCAGTCTAAAGTCCATTTTCTTTCTCCACACTGCACTCTCTGCCAAGTTACCAGCAAGATACAAGGTCTTTTACTATTTCTTTTATAGATATTGCTTTATCCATTCATCTTTTAAATTTAGGGCATCCCTGAAGGCCATTTCAGCATCTCCTCTCACTTCTCCAGGTTGCTTCTAAGGAGATGTCACCTTCCCTTGTGACTATGACTGCCATCCAAAAGTTGTCCACACTCAGATATATCTCCCCAACCCAGATCTCACCCGAGAGCAAAACACATATGCACAACTACCCACTGGACAACTACACTTGGAGGCTGCACAGGCCCCCCAAAGCCTCCATGTCCAGAATGGAGCTTTCCAGCTCCCCACCAATCTGCTCCTCATCCTGCCTCCCCGAGCAGATGGCTTGGCGCCCCACACAGCAATGAGAGGGGAACTCGAGAAGAGCCGTTGACTCCTTTCTCTCCCTTACTGCATCAGGCAAAGCTGACTGTACTGCCTGGATTCTTTAATCCATCCCCCAAGTCTTCCCCCATCCTCTCTTTCCTGGATCCTACCATGGCAGTATAACTGGTCTTCTTGTACCTATTTTATCCCCTACTCAATCCATTCTTCTCACTGCTGCTGGAAAGATATTTCCAAAACGTTCATCTGAACGTATCTAGGCCCTTGCATGAGACACCGTGGCCTGTGACAAGCAGTCAACGTCTTCTGCATTCCATGCCTTCACGATCTATTCCCAGAGACCATTCCAGGCAGAGGTGTCAGACTGTGCAAAGAGTGAGAAAGCCCAGGAGTGTTGAGGGAAGAGGGTGACAGGGCACTCAGATCCCAATGGGCAAGTCACTGCAACACTTTGACTGCAAAGAACCATCATTTGTTCACTGACCCTGGTTGTTCATCAGAAACACCTTTGAGCTTATGAAACTACTTCTGCTGGATCCCACACCAACCAAATGGATCACAGTCTCTGGGGGTTGGGCCGAGATGTTTGTTTTATTCCACAAGTGATTCTAATGTTCTACTACAACATGAGCTCTGCTAGGTTTAAGAACCAACCACTACAGACTCAAAAGCTTAATTAAATGGGTCACTATATAAATACAGTCAGGTACTTGCAGTGATTCAAATACCTTGTAACTTACGCATGGTCAATACTAGCCTAATACAATGTAAAATTGAACTTAAAGATTAGCTTTAAGCGGCTAAACAGTCCTTAATTTGTGAATTTATTCACCACTATTTCTGGCTGCAGACAATAGGAGCCTTTATACTTAATTCTGAGCTCCAGCTAACAGCTGACGATAAATCACCTAGAAATCAAAGTAGAGTTTCCTCGCTAATTGGATCTACACTGTTGATATCCACACAGTTGAAATAACAGTACAGACTGGTCCGTGTTGGATGTTAGAAGCACACAGATGCACACGCACTAAAATGAGCATGCGACTGCCTGCTAATGCCTATAGTTGGGGAAAATAACACTTTCACACCATCTCCTACTTTCAGGGTACCTAACCTGGGGCCTGAATAGAATTCAGGGGGATCCATTACCTTAGATGGAATAAAAAGCATATCTTGGGGGCTGGCCCCGTGGCCAAGTGGTTAAGTTTTTCTCCTCCACTTTGGTGGCCTGGGGTTTGCCTGTTGGGATCCTGGGCATGGACCTACACACTGCTCTCAAGCCATGCTGTGGTGGTATCCTACACAGAAGAACCAGAATGGTGTACAACTAGGATATACAACTATGTACTGGGGCTTTGGGGAGGGGGAAAAAAAAAAAGGAAGATTGGCAGCAGGTGTTAGCTCAGGGCAACTCTTCCTCAGCAAAAAAAAAAAAAAAAAAAAAAAAAGCCAGCACATCTTTAGTTTTACTAAATTCTAACATCTTTAACATTTCCTTCAGTTAAGAACATAGACAAAAAAGAGAGAATTAACAGAACCTGTGAACTTGACCTCATAATATTACAGTTGCTGCAGATATCATTAAATATTTACATTCTTCACTACTTCAAAATGATGGTTATTAGATCTGCCACTAATGTATTAATAAACAATTCCTTATATTTACTTTGTCATGAGTGCCTAAAATATTTTGGTAATTTCAATATAATCAGTCCTTTTAATTGTACATATTATATTTGACACATTTAAATATGTTAAATGGAACAAAAAAGGTTAAGAACCCCTGATCCTCTTTCCAAACATTTTTTCCCTTTGCCTGATTGCAAAACCATGCCTCTTAACACAGCATTAACGACAACAACTTTTAAGGAAGCCATTCTTACATTGCATCAGACCTTCTGTGTTTTCCAAGGGCCAATCAGAAACACCATAAAGTTTGTTGGTGGAGATGGGGGGTCAGATCTCAGAGCCCCTTAGGATATGGGGCAAAGTTCTCTCCACTGGAAAACATTATAGCTTAGGCCATAAAATTGGTTTATAAACTTTCAGGTCTTGAAATTGAAGCAAAACAGGAGGCTAAATGACCCTCTCATACTATTTGCATCTTACTGTCCTTAGTAGTCTAATATTGTCCCCTGCAGTGCAATGATTTTCAGGGGTACTTTCTAACAAGTTCCTAGATGATGCTGATGTTACTGGTGTGAGCACCCTGAGAATAACCATCCCTTTGCTGGTTTGAAATTTCATGATTCTCCTCTGTGGTCATGAGTCATATAAGAGGAGGGCCTGAAGCTGAATCTGCCTCAGTTATTTTGGGGTGCCTTCTTGAGGGCAAGGGGCTGGCTCAAGAGACACAGTGTTCGTGGACCCATCTCCCCTCCTCTGGCTGCCACGAGGCTCTCACACACCTCCATCCAGAGAGACCCCCACTGGGTTCAGCTTTCTCTGTACCCTTCCCTTTCCTCAACGCCAGCAACGCCAGCTTCCTGGCCCAGAAATTGTTCAACCTTTGAGTATGAGACACTCAGGACTGGGTGGGGGTGGGAAATGAGGACAGATGCTCAGCACTGGGTGATGTCGGGAACTTAAGGCCCTGCGGCTTACTGTGGACAAACCATTAGAGTCTGGTGCCCAGCAGGCACTCAGTATTTCATGATGAATGAATAGATACTGCAGGTGAAAAAAGAGAACTCAAAAGACAGTTTGGCTATGGAAAGATACTACTAATTGCAGTCATTCATGTCAGCTATATAATATTTATGACTAAATTATCATGTAGCATAATGATTATGAATATCATTAAACATGTTAGACTAATTCTGCTGTAGACTTTATTCGATTACAAAAATAAATGCTCAATCTTCATAGTGCTCTGCCTATATAGCTTAAAAATTAGACTGCTACTCCCAGGCACAAAACCACAGACCTGAAGTTCAAGGAAGCTAACTGCCTTAGGAATCTCACTTAGGACCCAATATTCTAGCTGGCACACTGAACAATGCACTGGAGCCTAAGCATCAGTTGAGTAGACTTGTAAAGCTTTTAAGAAAAAGATACAATAAGGGAACCAGGGAAACTCAGGGCAAAGCAAATACTGGCAACTTAATTTCTCTGTCCTTCCATAAGAATAAGAAAGCTGACTGTTCCCAGATGAAGAGAGTGGGAACTAAGATTCCAAGAGACATTGAAGAGGGGATATTTGATATGGGGTAGACGACTCATGCCTTTCTCCAGGGCAGAAGTCAGTCGTCGGTGGGGGGGGGGGGGGGGGGGGTCAGTGGCACAATAGGGAAACTGGCAGAAGTTCTAGGGTCAATATCCATGTTCTGCTAATAGATCTGCAGGGTGAGAACTTTTCCACTTTTCTCCCTTCAGTGGGGACTCTAGATAGGTGAGAGTGTCTGTTTAGGATTCTCAGAGAAGAATACGAAATTGGAGAATCAAGGATACCATTTGCTCTTCTATGTAGCTTTCTTTGACATACAGCATGGAGTACAGTTTCATAAGACAAAGCAGCTAAGGCCTTGAGCATGGAACACATTAGTTACCCATTTCCATCATGAACTCTGGATTACAGAAGGGCTAACTTTTACTTCTTGAGTTTTCTGTCCATTCCTCCTCAACATCCTCTTTCCTAAGTGTCAACACACCCTCATATACCTTCCGCTTCCAGCTTTTAATCACTTCACCGGCATTGCCCAAAGAGAGGGAACAGAGGTAGAGGGTGAGAGAATATGGCACAGTGAAGGGCCTCACTTGGCCAGATCAAAGGTCTTCCTTGGCTGCCTCCATTCCAGGTAGCACAGGGAGCTGCCACTGAGCCAGGTTGGAGGTGAATTCCCACTGTTCTCTGCACTATCCAGCCTCACCAGGGACCCTGTGTCCAGTGGACCACACTGAGACAGCCTCTGACATACAGGATTGTGAGGAGGGGGAGATTAGGAAACCAGGGATTGCAATGTAAAGCGGCAAAGATCTGAGAAATCCTGGGGGGAAGGGAGGGCAGCAGAGAAATCAGCCTGACCCTGAGAGCTTCACCCCCAGCGGGGGCAGAACCAGTACTAATGACTACAAGTCATAAGGAAGCTGCTCTTAGATCTAAGTCATATAAAAACTTAGCAGTTCCAGCCAAATGGGACTATTCTCCCTCTCTCACTTTTAGCCACACCTTCTTACATCTTTCTTCCTGTATTTTTCTTTACGTCTAACTCTCTATCTCCTTCCCCGTTTCCTATGCAAATCCCATCTTATTCCTCCAGGCCCAATTCAAAGGCCATCTTCTAGGAAACATGCCCTGAAAATACAGCTGGAAGTAGGTGCTGCTACCTCCCCCTCACACCACCCCCCGTGGAGGAAACTGTGTGTAAAGAAGTTGAATGCTTTGTTGAAAGCCACTTTGTAAGTTGCAGAGCCCCAACTGGACATCCAGTCCAGCATTCTTCCCTTCCTCCATGCAAGGGCCCTTCAAACACATCATGCATTCAACCACACGAGAGCCTGCTTCGTAAAACAATCTGCTTCAGACCAAATGTGTTTAAGCAAAGACAGAACCAACCTCATGGCTTAGTCAATAATTCATATAGCTGTTGGGCTCAGAGCAAACGGACAATGAATGGCGGCTCTGGTTGTTTATCAACAGCACTCTTTTATCCATGGATCTCTTTTAGTACAATGTCCCAGATGTGGATCCTGGGATACAAATGAATTATACCCATAGGGTCTGTAAACACATCTGAGTCTCAAAAGACAGACTCACTTTAATGGTCTGGAAAAGACCTAATAATGGAAAGCAAGTCAATCATTCATTAGGCTGTCAGGAAAACTTGCCTACTCTCAGAAGCATCTCTAAGAAAACTAAAATTGAGGAGAGCTAACTCCCTTCTTTCAGCCCACATAGGCTTCTGATACAGTCTTACATTTGTCTCTCCTGGGAAATCCTACCTAAAGGTCTAAATGTACCTGCCCTGCACCTCACGGTACTCCTCAGGCCTCTGAGGTCAGCCAAGACATCTTCCTTACCTGCACCCACATCTTGAGATTTTGAGATGGCAAATGAAACCATTTCAATAGATGAAAAGACAACACTTACATCACACCCTGAACTTCTGCAATAGCAGGATTGTCTTCTTGGGAAGATCACAAGATCCTCCAATTACTTGGGCTGGATGAGAGAGTAACCAAGATCCTGTTCTAACAGAGTTCCTATTGATTACTCACCTCCCTGCCCTCTCTCAAGTGCCTTTTTATACAGCAGACGCAAGCGGCCGAGAGTTAGCAGTAAAATAGGAGACCTACATCAGGGATCACCAAAATTCACAATAATCAATATTAATTCTACCCTACTGTTTAGATCACATCTAATAAATTAAATTTAGATCACATCTAAAATTTCAGTTTACGCTTCTGCTGACAATGGGAGGCAGATCACATAACACTCCTTCATCCACTTTACAGGCACAATAACCCGTACAAAGTATAGTGATTTATCCAAAGTCAGAGTTTCCTCAGAGAGTCCCACGTTGCTCCCTCCCCCTCCACTGCCAAGCCCAGCAGCAGGTGTGGCACTGAGTACTTTCCTCCAGTTACAGCCGGAGGTGCCCTTGGACGGGGGTGGTGGATTAACATGGGCAAGAATCCGAGAATTAGAGTTCTACTTCAGAGGCAGGAATCTTTAAGCCCTACTTGAGTGCCTACAAACCTCTCCACACCAAGAAGGGGAGGAGAAGGACATGATGAAGGGGGGAATCAGTTGTCCACCAGTCATATGACAGTTCTTACTGCCCACCTACGTAGGGTAAAATCTTGAGCTTTCCAAGTAAGCATACTCTGGCTGAGTATCTGCATGCTTTTGGGGGCTGGGTAACATAATCAAAGCAATCGTCAAATATTCCCAGGACATGGATTTTCTTGCTGTTTATTTCGTTTTAATTGGAAAAAACACATACACCCCCCCCCCCATTCTAGGCTTTCCTTTAATAATCTTAAAAGCTAAAACAGGGCTATTTCTAATAATAGTTGTGAGAAGTCCCTCATCAGTTGCAAAACCCAAAATGGTTAAGTATTTTTTAGTGTCATTTATCAAGAACTACAGGAGTTTTAAATTTTAAGAAGTATCTACTGCAGCAGCATGTGTGCCCAGGGTAAAGGAAGCCCGGCTTCCTGGGCATTACCAATGGTCTTCTTTGAGGATACCTAAAGTCACACCATGTTATCTCATCTACTAGGGCCCTCCACATAGCTCACAAGGCTCCCTCTTTCTGTACCACCGACAGGACAAAGCACCTCTTTCAGGAGCTCCCTCAGTGCCACCTGCTGAAGGAAACTGCTCCTGCTGTAAGTAGCACCTTTTCCTTCTAGATGCTCTGTGATTGTGCTCCATCTTACATTTGTCAAACGCTGATCTGGAACATGTGAATATTCTTGCTGATACCACGGTGACCTTCAGTCTTGGTCTCCTGGAAGTACAGGCTCCAAGACTGGAAAGCTTACCTGGTCAACCTGCTCACCCACCACAACTTGGTGGCGCATTTTGCTAAGCCATGTTTTGACTTCTTGACTGGTAGAAAAGGGACATAGGGAAAGGGCTAAAGATGGGATGTGTTAGGCAGTGGGCAAGGCTTTGCAAGACCAGAGGGCTGTGCAACCTTGACCTTGAGATGGGCCCTGCTGCCCAGCTGCTGAAATGCTTTCTCTTTAGTCCCATTCTCTTTTTGCTTCATTACCATGCTGTGTCTGACTCTCAATTCCACCATGACAAAGATTAGCCCAGGATCTAGTCTTATATGAACCTAAAACTTAAATGTCTTCTTTTTAAATTGTCATTTTATATTTAATGAAGTTTAAATTTAAAAGGCTGGCTTATGATTTGGAGAAACACTTTCTCTTAAATAATAAGGTAGATTTATATGCATATTGGTTAGAACATGTGGCACTGAATTCTTCTCAAGGTAGTGCATATGTACAGATATACAAACAAATCATTTAGGATGGGATTCTTTACACTATATTATTCACACCTGCCTCCCTGCCTTCTTTCCACCTGTCTCAACCTTACTATCAAGTCTAGGCTCAAATGATAGCATCTAAGAGAAGTAGTTCCTGTCCACCTTCTCTAAAATAGCATCACTAAATCTGCTACTATCTACCTCTTTCATTATTGGGGGCAGGGGGTAACAGTTTTATTGAGATATAATTCAAATACCATGCGATTCACTCAAAGTGTGCAACTCAATGATTTTTAGCATGTTAACAGAGTTGTGCAACGATTGTCAAAATCAATTTTAGAACATTTTCGTCACTCCAAAAAGAAGCTCCATGCCCATTATTATTAACTTCCCATTAGTCCCACTAACCCCAGGCATTCGCTACTCTACTTTGTCTCTATAGATTCCCCTAATCTCTACTTTCATATGAATGGAATCATATATTATATGACCTTCAGAGTGGCTTCTTTCATTTAGTATAATGTTTCCAAGTTTTAAGTATGTTGTAGCATGTTTCAATACTTCATTCCTTTTTATGGCTGAACAATATAATATTCCATTGTATGGATATACCACCGTTGTTTATCCATTTTTCAGTTGATGGACATTTAGGTTGTTGCCACTTTTTGGCCATCATGAGTAAATATAAATATTCGTGTACAAGGTTTTTTGTGGACATGTTTTAATTTTTCTTGGATTATAATAGTAACTTGGTGAGTTTTCTTGAAGGATAGGCACTGAAAATCCCTTTTACTTTGAGCCTATCAAAATCTACAAGTTATGTCAAAAGATGAGACACAGCAAACTATTCAAGAACAATTCCAGTCCCTTTATTCCCCAATAAGTTATGTTTGGTGATTTTTTAAGCAGCCAAGATGGAACAGAAATCCCTTAATTCTGTGGTGTTTTATCTGACAAATGGAAGAGTTCTTTCCCTTCAAATGTTTATCAAATAAAACACTAAAAAAGAAACAAACTGTGATACCCTTTGCCAGTAGCCTGATTTGACTTCCCTGACTCCTAGAAATGCCAGTTAACATTAAATTTTAGTTAATTCCCTATAGAAATTTTGGAAAATTCAAGCATCCCTTAAAAGATAATCTGATTTGGGGATTTCAATGATTATTTAGGCAGTTCTTTTGTTTCTGTTTCTTGCATCTGACTTCAAATATGAGGGCCAAATGGGCCACTTTAAGATGGGGTTTTTTTCCTCAGTCACTCATATCCTTTTGCTTAATGGCACACATACCCTTTTATATCTACCCAAAAACCTGCACACAAATGTTTATGACAGCTTTATTCATAATTGACAGAACTTGAAGCAACCAAGATTTCCTTCAGTAGGTGAATGGAAAAATAAACTGTGGTACCTCCAGACAATGGATTATTATTCAGTGCTAAAAAGAAATGAGCTATCAAGCTATGAAAAGCCATAGAGCAACCTTAAATGCATATTACTAAGTAAAAGAAGCTAATCTGAAAAGGCTACACACTATGTGATTCCAATTATATGACATTCTGGAAAAGGTAAAACTATGGAGACAATAAAAAAATCAGTAGTTGACAGGGGTTGTGGGGGATAAATAGGTGGAGCACAGAGGACTTTGAGGGCAGTGAAAATACTCTGTATGATACCGTAATGATGGATACATGTCATTATACATTTGTCCAAAACCACAGAATGTACAAGACCAAGAGTGAAACCTAAGGTAACTATGGACTTTAGGTGGTTATGACGTGTCAATGTAGGTTCATTAGTTATAACAAATGGACCACTCTGGTGGGGTATGTGGATAATGAGGGAGGCGCTATGCATGTGTGGGGGCAGAGGATCTATGGAAATTCTCTGTACCTTCCATTCAATCTGGTTGTGAACCTAAAATTGTTCTAAAACAAGTCTTAATAATAAAAGACATGTTAAGACCTTAATTTCTTAGATTTTTTCCTTCCTTGTATACTATAGAACCCATAGTAGAAATGTCTAAAGGACCATTTAAAATCTTTAAAATATAAATGTGAAGATACTATTTAAATTGGATTTATATAGTCAATCACGGAATGCTTTACAAAAATGGTAATATTAGCTAACATGTAGCACCTTCTATGTGTCAGGCATTTTCCATGTGTCCAACAATTGATCCTCAGAATACTCCTAGGAATAGGACCCTTTCTTATTACTTCCACATTACTGATGAGGAAACTGAGACACACAAAGCTTATATGACCTGCCTAAGGTCACCCCACTAGTGAGCAGCAGCATGAGACAGACTCTGGCAGCTCCAGCATCCACACTCTTAATCATCCCACCAGACGGCTGCTTCCGAGATGAGGGAGCTGTTGCTGTGCCACGGCATCACAGCACAATTGTTTTCGCATGTAAACATTTCAACTAGCACTCTCAGGCTAATAAATGGTGGCTTTAGTAAGCAATTTTAAAGAATCACAAGGAAAGAGGGAGGGAGGGAGAGAAGTAGACAGACAGATATCCCAGACTAACCAAAGTAGTAGCAGCACAATTTTCTCCGACTAGCTCAGGTGAAGATCTATCCCCCAGCTTGCACTATTGTACTTTTCTTGTCTAGAAGCATAATGTGAAACCCTGTTTCATCCCACACAGACAAAATAGACCCCCTATAAAACCTGACTGACATTTGAAAAAGGAAAGTTCATAAACGTTCTTTTAAAATATACTATTATCAAGTAGTTAGTGGAGGAACTCTAACCTATTACACAAACTTATAGAAGTCACAGTTCTTACTATTTTAACTTTTAAAAGAAGAGGTAAGGGTGGTTATTAAACGACAAATGAGAGGGCACCAGCTGCTCAGGGCTCGAGTCCACCTCTGTTGCCTTCCTGCTTTCTTTCCAGATCGTTAGAGGACCCAACCACACCTGCCCTCCTCATGCTGGACTCTCTACGTTGTTCTGGAAAACACTATCCTCTGTCCTGGATTTATCCCTCTCTTCACAACTCACTTGTTTCTGTGGTCTCATCTCTTAAAGGCCAGAAGTCAACGAGCCATTTCTTTGAAAATCTGTCTCAACAACTATTTCACATAATGGCTCAATCTGATGCCCATCTTGGCCAAGGCATGAGGAGGTCTGGGCCTGAGGCCTTCCTCAGTTCATATCAAGACACAGGCACTGAGCAGAACTGGGGGTCTGATCACACCCAGGGAGCTGGCCTTTCCACAGAAGGTTAGAAGGAGCACTGGACTGGGAGTCTGGTACCCTGGGAGCCTCAGCACAAATCCAATGCACAGCCTACCAAGCCCCCTCTCCTCCTTGGCGCTCAACTTCACATTTTCTGTAAAATAAATGAGTTGGAGCAAAAAATATATCTAAGAATCTCTGCAGCTGTCAAGGTCTGACTCTATCCCACTTTCTCTTGCGTGGTCTCTCCATCCCACCTGTGACAAGAACAAGGGAACCTGAGTGAGAGAGTCTGTGGCCACTGACCAGGGCAGAGGGGACAGGTCCACAAGGGTATCACACTGATTGACTGTCTTCAACACCACACTACAGCTGTCCAAGCTTGCTTGCCACAGCCTCCTTAGAAAAACACTGCAGCTCCCCCCACCCCCAGGCACCTGTCCTGAGAGACACAGTCATTGCATCCGGCCACCCACCTGGCTTTGCAGTGACTGCATGTTAGCTCACAGCACACTTTGCAGGTTCAGGTTCAGACTCTCTTTCCCCCAAACACATGTGACCTATTCCTATCCCAAGGATTTGCCAGGGGACATCGACAATGAGACATTATAAAACCCACGCATTTTTCATCCAACATGGCAGCTTCTATCATGTGCCAAGAACACAGGGATCTTAACAATGGAAGGACAAGGCCCGGAACAGTTCCTCAACTTCCTGCCACCACATCTACCAATCTTCCCGCATCAGCAGCACCTGGCTTTTCTCCCCGCTTCTCTAATAACAAGAGAACTCTGCCTTCTTAGAGAGGTAAATTTCATCATCTGAGCTCTGGACCCCACCCCCACATCGGGCACTCCACTCTGTCAGTTATCCTCCGTCTCCATCCTCTGTGGCTTCAACCTTTCCCTCCCAACTAGCTCCTTTCCATCAGCATTTTCACATTCTGAAATCATTTACCTTAAAGCAAACACACACTCCCTCTTCTCCAGCAGCATGGAGGATGGACTCGGGAGTTAGAAGAAACACAGGCAAGACGGAGCCCTATTCAGTGGCTGCAGGAGTGACCCAAATGGGGTATGAGGCTCTGAACTCAAGCAGTGGTGGTAGAAATCAGAGGCAATAGACCCAAGTCGCATTTTAAAGGTGTGACATATGACATTTTCCCTCTCAGATAGTATGCATATTTTAATAGTTTTTGACTCATAGCTGAGAAGACAGGTAACACTTCAAATAAAGTGATAGGCCAGAGAGATGGATATTTTTAGGCAAGAGAATCTTTGGACAGCCATCTAATTAATATTACATAGTTACTTGTCTAATCTGAAAATTTAAAGGGCTACTGTGATCTCCAGGGCAGAAACTTTCATACCCAGGACATTCCTGTATCACATTTTATGCTCACCCAGAGTCATCCACATATGCACAGATGCAGCACATCAAGTGTGCAGAGAGATGCTAAGAACAGGGAAAAGCAAAGAATGTGTCTGTCTGAAATCCACTGCTGGCTCTGTACTCAAAGTACATGTATGGGAATCTACCAAGGATGAATTATCACCTGTACTATGATCATCCATTGCGGAGCAATCCAGGTGTCCAAAAGGGCGGCTCTCACACTTCCCAGGAGACACTGTCATGCAGCAGCCATGAAAACTTCCCATCAGATGGAGCAAGTTAATTGGCACAAGCCCGGCATCCCTGTGGGAGTTTGGCTAGAAACCCAGGTTCTCCAGATTCAGGCCAGACAGAGACACAGGAGGAGGAGAACAAAACAATGACAACCCTGGAGTAGTGGCCTGAGAATGGGTTGAAACACCAGTTGTGCCACTCATGAGCTTGGTGACTTTGGCCAACCCTCTCAAGGCCTCAGTTCTCAACAGGGGATACAATAAAGCCTGCCCTTCCACCCTCCTTGAGTTTCGGTGAGGAGTCGTGAGGTAAGGGAGAGATAAAGGGCCTGAAAACTAAAGGGCAGCATAAATGTGAGAGTTACAAAAAATGTTAAAGATCATTTGGCACTGGGGTGGAGCAATGGAAGGCAATTCTCAGATGCACAGGACTGCACAGCACATTGCAGGTTGCTCCACATTCCCAACCACCACCCAATGGATGCAGTAATCTAATCAATACATTACTACCCCAATTTCCCCACCTCATTTGTGTTAAACAAAAATCTTACACACATTTCCAGTTTCCCCAGAGGAGGAGGCATCACCCCCAGCTAAGATTCACTCACCAGCCCAGATTTCTTAGTTACAGGTTCCTCTTCCTTTGCCAGATCTTTAAATGCTATTGTTCCTTGGGGTTAGATCTGGGAAGTTTCCTCTTCCCCAGCAATCTCTCCCTGAATGACATCATCCATTCCAAAGGCTTTAAGTACCATCTATAGGCCAAGACCTCTCTCAACTTCATCATGTATTAAACTACCAGACAAGCTCTATGTGGATGTTGGGGGTGGGGGGATGGGGGTAGAGGTGGGGGGATCTCGAATGAAACAGGTCCCAAACTCATTTTGAATCCCCCTTAGTTTTTCCTCCTCCTTTCCCCCATCTTCCTGGTTTCAGCAGACAGAACTTTCATCTACCCAGTTTCCCAAGCGAGAAGCACAGCAGTCATTTTTTCCAGGAAGTAGTGTACCAAAGTGCTCAAGGGCACACAATCTGGAGTTAGGGTTCATATCACCTCTGCCAACTGCCAGCTACAGGCCTTAGGCAAGATGTGTAACTTCTGTGATTCCATTGGCAACCTGTAAGACTGAGTTAGTGCTGCAATGACAATTAAGTAGCACTCATACATCACTTATGATGTTAGAGAACATTCCCGATTATTATCACGCATATCAACAAAAAAGGAAAATACTTTTGAAATACATTAATATACTTTTCTCTTACATTTCTTTAACATGGCATTCTCCTTCCTTAACTCAAGCCAGTAATGCCTCAGGATAATGAGGATTATTTTAACATGAAGGCAAAGAGAAATAAAAAGTGCCCAAGCTCATGCTTTGAGTACCAAAACAAGATTCTTGAGTTCCCAGAATGATAATTGTCTTGGAATCCTGCCTGCTGCTGTGGAGAAATGAATTTTTTTAAAGTTTGTTAAATTCTCATTCAGATATCAAGATCCAGGCCTGGGGGATGTGAACATCAGTTTCACTCTAAACCATGGACCTGAGGAATTCAGGATGTGAAGTGAGGGAAGTCCCACCTGTTGAGGGGAACCAGGAGAGGCTTCTTGGTGCAGGAAGTGGAAGCCCTGGGGGAAGGGATGCAATGGAACCAAAGGAAGCAAGCAGTGTCATTCCCAATTTGGGCCCTTTACTTCCCACCTCTTGGCTGAGGGGAATCCCCTGGACCAGTCTAAGGAAGAAGCCAAGCCTCAAAGGGAAGCCAAGTCCAGCTTTGGTATCCTTGGTTTGAGACTGACAGCACACCAGTACCGGTGGAAGAGGCAACTCATGACCCATAGGATGGGGCTGCAGGATGACAGGAAGTGGAATTTTCTTGTTTCTCTTCCAGACAACTTCTTTAAGAGTAAACAATCTAGTCTCTTCTTACAGATCCCCTAAGTGAGAAACTCTATGATGGCTTGTGAAAAAGTCATTTTGGCGATTTACTGCTGCTGACAGTGAAGACACTTTTGATTAATTCTAAGAACACTCCATCATCAGCCCAACTCAGTGAGAGGGGAAGCACTGGAGAACAGGAAAACCTGGGTGCTAAAATGGACACTGCCACTTAGCTCTGTGATCTGGACAGGGTCCATAACACACATCACAACGGTATTATATCAAACCAACGCAGTGGCGTGACTGCAGTTCAGAGGAGAGCATTGGAATATTTTGGTTGACTTGTTATCAACCATTACAGCAACAAACTATTAGCAAATTTTTATTAATGTAGCCTCCAAGTGTTTCTATCCCAGAGAAAAGAAGAGGGCTACAATCTTCTCCGGTCAGTCTAGATCTAGACTCTTGGCTCAACTACGAATGGCACATTTCACAGAATTTATCAAAAAATTGGGATATAGTCAGGGGAAGTCAATCAGAACAGTGAATTGTCACATGAGGAATGCTAGCTAGGCCCGGAAGAGTTTAGTTTGAAGAAGACAAGACTGAATGAGATTCCCTGGGCAGTCTGTTCTGGGGACTGCTCCAGAAAAGAGGAAGGCCCTAGGGTGGGAGAGACAGGAGACAGATATCTGTTCCCCTCTAAGAGTTTCAAACGGTGGAATGGCTGCCTCCTGAGGGTCTAGAAGTTTCCAGCCCAGACTAGGTACCACAAAACTGAAGATGCTGAAAAAGGAACCCCTATCCTGGAAGATTTTGAACTCAAAAGCCTTCCCACTCCAAGAAGGAAAATCTTAAGTCATTCTATGCATTTCATGAACACATATACTCTGCAACATAAAATATAAGGGGCTGTACAAATACAAAGAAGTAAAATGAACAGAACTGTAGAAATGACAACCTCATGCAGATGGGAAAAAAGATCTCTGCTTTGGATCACTGAGCTACAATTCATACACAACAGGTAATTATGAAGGATCAATGGGCGCAATGACAAATAGAAAATAACTCTAGGAGCCCAATGACCCAATAGGGAAGAATAAGCTAGAGTGAGCATAAATTGATCCCCAATACCCTATCTGAAGATTGGTACTACACATTTAAACTAAGTGCAGCTAGACTCTCAATAGTTCACATGTCTATATCAACATGTCCTCAATCTCTAAGCGGACACAAGGTTAGGGGTACATAAGGATGAATCAGAAGTGGCTGAGTGCTAGGATTTCCCGACTGCTCTTTCTCTCTCTCTGGTACTAGGTGAAAGGCATTTTCTAAAAAGAAATCCCATAATTCTAAGTACTCTTAGTTCTTGCTCTTCCAAAGAAGGTTAATTCCCTTTTTAACCAAAAAGGACATCTTTTTTTTAAAGCAGGCCATTGATCATGATGCATTCTGTTCTCCAGTTCTGGGAATACAGAGGACCAAATTAATTTCTGTCATCTTTTGGCTATAGGTGCCCCTCTTCTGTCTTCTAATATCATTGATCTATAACAGGGGCAGGAGCTAGGCAGGCTCACAAAGTATTTATTTTTAAGTCCATCCACTGTGGTTCTAAAGGACATAAACACAGGGCTTTCTCCTGGACGTGCTGCACCGCCTGCAGGCTTTCTGCAACACTCCTCATGCACAGAAGAGTTCTCTCACCTCCCAAGACTCTGCTGTTGACAAAGACCAGGTGGAGTACTTGACTTACACAGGTGGTTTCAGCAAAGTTCTCAACGCTGACCCCACACAGATAGCATCTGGGAGTGTTCAATAAATATCAACACCTGAGCCCCAACTCATTAACTCAACCTCTGTGGGTGAGGCCTGGGCATGAGTGCTTTGAAACCATCCTGGTGATTCTCACGTGCAGCCACGGTTGACAGTCACTGCAGAAGAGGCTGGGCATCTACTACAATTCAAGGATCCTCTACCTTTTAATAGGCTTTCAAATTCTGTACTTTCCTTCCTTGATCAAAACCCACTCTTAGATCCTTAATTCATACTGAGATGTCAAAAGCAACCAACCAGAACTTAAAGATTGGAGACTATTAAATCTTGTAACACAGATTCTTTTTGTGAGCACCAGTTCTGAATCCCAGAAATCATAGATACTTATCTATTCCAGAAGTTCCCCAAACACTAGTCCAAAGGCTTACTCCTTCTTGAATCACTCGTAGAGCTTTAAAAAAATATAGATATTTTGGTTTCAGTAAGGGGTGGGGTGAGGGGGGGTCCCTAAGTGATTCTGACGTGGAGCCATTTATGGGAACCTCTGCTTACTCCACCTATGGGAAAGGCCAGACCTAGTCACATACTGGGATTCGAGTCTAACAATTTATTGCCATGATAAAGGACCTCCCCAAGGGTTTCTTTGCTTTTTTAAGCTAAATAACAAGACCATCATTGTACACCTATGTCGTAATGTAACTGAAGAGCTACTATAAAAAGCAGTGCTCTTTAACCCAGTCTAGAAAGAGCACACTGATACAGGGACAATGGTACGCACTCTTGATTACGTCTCCTATGATGGGGATGGGTTGCACTGAACCAGCCACCTTCTCTCACCCTTTTCCCATTTGTAGCGCAACCACAATACCCACAGCAGTGGCTGGGGGACAGTTTTTCCTCTATGGATCATGAACTGGTCCACAAAGACTATTTCCTCTGTGGCTTTAGACAATGCCCTGGACGCTAATCATCTGTTTTGAACATGCACCTCCATCAATAATGGCAACTGTGAGCATGCTCCCCTGAAATACATATTTATAAATTACTTTCTGTGCTACTATACTAATATACTGTGCACATTATAAAAGATACACAAATGGTACTTTAAATCTTAAAAAGATGCAAAAAAATAAAGTTCTAATATTTTCTTCCCACACTCCAGTGAATCATCTTCCCAAAACTGATACAGCTCCACAGTTTGAAAACCGCTGCTCTAACCAGCTGATTCACCACCGCAGGCACCAGAAGTGACCAAGTCTTACTTCTGGCCACTTGTGAAAAGCTGCTTTCTGGCCCCCACAACATGCTCAGGTAGTGGTATCTGGCAGGCTGTCCTTCAAGCAACTGCCTAGGAAATAATCGAATAATCGTTCAGTTCCTGCAGCATCATGTAGTACTTTCTCTTTGCTTAAGCTTACAGACGGCATCACCAAAAGGGCAGGGTGTCCACATTCTATCACCATGCGAGGGGCTGCTCGGACAGTAACAGTGCAATTTCACTCTAAGTTCAACACTGAAAGTTGTTGGCTTCTGTATATGACAATAAATAGGTTTAAACATAATGCAATTGACGCTGTATTTCCTCTAGATAGATTGGCAACCACCTGTAAACTTCTATAATGCTAATTTCAAACACAAACCTATAAAAAAGTCCAAAAGAACATTGTTAACCACATGGAATTGCCATTCTTATACTCTTCTGTTGGCCCTGAAGGACTATGTGTTCTCTGAGGGCGACCCACAGAGGGAATCCCAACTCAGCTTTGAATTCTCTTTCCAGCACTTCTTTCTTTCAGACGCTACGAAACGATAATGATGGACATCACATATTATTTATCATCATTATTGTCACGACCACCATCACTATATCGAACACTTACTGAACACTTACTCTGTGCCAGAAATCACCTAAGCACTTTTCAGTTTATCAAATCGTTTAATTCTAAACAATCTTATGAACTACACACTATTTTATCCCCATTTTATAGATGCAGGCACTGGTGAAAAGTGAGGTTAACTTAGGTAACTTGCTATGGATCTTCCTTTCCTAACAAACTTAGGCCCATTAGACTAGGTTTACAGCTACTCTGTTTTCCAGGATATAAATGTAAAAATTTGCAGTTAAAAAAGAAAAAGAGTGGTTAACATGGCGTGAAAGGCATTACTACAATGTAAATAGAAATGCCATTTCATTCTGCTAGGCTTCACATTTCATTAGCTTTTTACACTGAAAATTATTTCAGACACCTTGAAAAACTAAGTCTTACTCAGATGTCATCACCACTATGAATTCCAAAAGAAATCCACGTGGGGTGCTAAGTTTGACTTTGACATCAGAACAAGGCTGTGGAACAAGAACAGTCTGTAGTAACCACAAGAGCTTGTGTCCACTGGGCAGTGCCCAGCGCGGGACTCTGTGCTTAGGCTCAAGTGTGTGAGGCACCATTTATTCCTTACAATAACCTGAGAAGGGAAGGACACACACACATTCTCTTGTTTCGGTTGAGGAAATGGAAGTGTCTTAAGTGAAAGAACTTGACCAGAGCAAAATACGATGGGAAGGAAGCAGTGAGGCTGGAGTGTTAACTGCGGTGTGTGCTAGCCCAGCTCCTTGAACATAAACAGTGAAAAAAATCCTGCCTGACCAACCCAGTGTGCACAGGTTTTAACAAGATTTAAAAATACAGGTAAGTACTTGACTAAATTTTTAGTTCTATTAAATTATTAGTACCTAGAGAAAGAACCGTTCCCCGCATGTTATAGGAATGCAACCATATTAACACTTCTTAATCAGTGCATGAGAAGAGAGAAAACCGATCTGTTAAATTTGCACACGCATCAAACCAGGGAGACCTAATAGGTCAGATGCAAAAATCAGGATTCAAAAAGACACACTCGCTAGAATAATGGGACACAGGCACAAAAGGTGAAATTTAATATGGATGACTGTAGAATCCTGCTCAGCACGTGAAAAATCAATTGAGCAGTGCAGAATGAGGGCAACATATCTTAAAAGGAGTTTGAATTTATAGTGACAGAAAGTAGATCAGTGGTTACCTGGGGGCAGAGGGGTGGATTTCAAAGGAACAGAAGAAAATTTGGGAGAGTTAAAGAAATGCTCATTATCTGGATTGTGGTGGTTTCACGGGTGTGTACACATGTCAGGATGTGTCAAACTGTATCTCCAATTTAAGGTGCGTAACTGCACTTTAAATATGCGCAGTTTATTGCCAGTCAATTAAATCTCATTAAAGTTGTAATAAAATAATGTTTGTGCATATGTAGGCAGGGGGTGGATAGAATTTAGCAGCTTGCAAACTTATTAAAGTCAACAATATGTAATGTCTGCCAAAAGTCATTGCAGTTACAGGCTCCTCTAACAGAAGTTTTGTATAAGCAGTAACTCTTCCCCTCATCTGGCAGACCACATCCAGTGACCACCAACACAAAGACCAGATGGTGTCCACAGGTTACCACAATGGGAGAGGGTCTGAAAACCATGCTCAGAATGGCTGTAGGAGCCAGGATGTTGGGTCCAGCAGGGCTGCCATGTGTGAGGAAACACTCACTGTCCTGTACCACTGCACGGGACAGAGCTCAGACCCACGGGTGAAAGCAAACAGAAGCATCTTCATGAAGCATGTTAGATACACTGCAGATAAGCAACTATTAATAACATTCATGACCTCTGCAGGGTCCTCAAAGTTAGACAATGGGAATGGTCCAGTCCTATACTTTTCTAAATTCACAAGTTTAAAAGGAGACAACAGCATCCACTTACTATCAATTTCTTTTAACACAGGGACATCATTAGCCACATTCACTGCACACTTAACTTTCCCCTACACTCAGAAATTCAAGTGATAAAACTAGAATTTTAAACATGATAGGTAGAAATATAAAGAATGATAGCACATAAAAGATTATAAAGGATCAAAACGATGCTACAGACCTCACTGCTGCGGCGTCCCTTGGGGAGGGAGGTGGTGTGCACAGGCGTGGCTGGGCAGGAGGGGCTGGAAGAGGAGACAGAGGAGAGCAGAAAGAAGAGGTACCGGTGAACAGCCCAGTGAAGAGAGCATCCCAGGGAGACTCTGAACAGAGGGGAACTACTCAGGGCATGTTCTAGAAATAAGAGATAATGCCTGAGAAAAAATTAAAAGCCTTTCCTGTGTTCTTGAGCATCTCCTATACTTGTCCTAAAGCAACGTGGTCCTGACCAGTCTCAACTTGAAATCATGAGTGGGAAGGAAAACAAAACTTCATCCAAAAAGTCAGGGTTGAATGAAGTCATGGTTTCAGATTTCACTGTAAAAATTCAGCAAGTCATTGCTCCCTAATTACTGACCTCCTCAGTGATTCCATCATTTGTTATATTAAGCAACAGTCAGTGAAGCTGTCTGTCAGCTTTAACATCCGCACACCAGATTTTTACAGTGCTCAATGGCGTCCAAGCTTCCTCATGACTTCTCACTAAGTCCAAGTCTCTCTGAGACTGGGCCAATGTTCTCCTTAAAGAGTGAGGACACTGAGAACCACAGGGGCAAAGCTTTGTCCACAACACACAGTAGGTGAGGGAGACAACATTACCAGGGACTGAAGCCTGGACACTCCTGCACAGCAAACAACTTACAGAGAAACAAAACCTGGCTCTGCTCTCAGCAGTAACATGAAGTTCTTTCACTGAAAACATCAGGTCTAATCACCGAGTACTTCACGTCCCAAACTTGCCCCAAACTGTACAACAACGCAGAATAATAAATCACCTTACTTCAAAAAGGAAGGAAGAAACTGACATCATCCTAGTTAAAACTTAATCTCAAAGCAAAGTATGGATTTGGTTCACTTATGTATAATTCCTTTTAAAAATTGTTTTCCCAAAGATCCAAATTCCAGAGTCTACAGCTGAAGAGATCCTGAAAAGTCCTCAGTCCAGTCTTGTATATCCTGGAGTATTTCAGCGCAAAGACTGGCAAGATAAAGGTGTCAATTCTATTTTTTATTTTTGACCTCAAAAATGGAAATGCAGAGCTTCCTCATTTCCTCTCCCTTCCAACACATTTCTACAATCAGGAATTTTTCTCATTGCCCTGAGAAGAGCTAATGTGCTTGCTTTTGGTTGTCACTGGCCACAGAGGACAGTCTCTCACTTCCACTCATACCATCATCATTAAAATCTCTTCCTCCTGCTTAACAAAGTGAAGCAGTTCTAGGTTTTTTTTTTTTTGGTGGGGGAGGGGGTGCCTTTCTCACTATGGACACTTACTTTCATACTGTTACCCTGAAAGGGCATCAAATTCTCTCCAAACCTTTCACGCTTGTGGGGCGCAAACCCAGCAAGCTATCCTCTCCCAAGACCCCAGCAGGGTTTATGAATTAGATTCCCACCCTCCAACCCAGTGAGCACAGTCACTCTCAAGGAGCTCCTCCCACATCTCCAGGAACACTCCCATGCATGAGGGCCTGTGTCCATCATCCACCACAGGTGTGCCTAGGTGCACTCCCTCCCCGGGCTCCCAGGTAATAGCAGTCCCATCTTTCACTACTAGTCACAGCTTAGCAACAGAGCAAGGACTGATGGAAAAGTGCGTGCTCAATTACCTTGGCTACCTGAGCAAATAACTTTGCTTTGCAGTGTCCCCACTCTTTCAGAAAACCACCACAAACAGCTTGAAGAGAGACCAGACCTGGCCAGCCCAATAAGATGGTCCACTCCCACCAGCAAAGCTAGAAAATGCACCAAAACGCTAGTCTCACTGTGGAATTTCAGACACTTTTGAACTATTAAGGGAAAAGGTCTATCCTTTTCCCCTTATGGTACCCTGAGAACTAGAGTCTGCTCTTTTCTGGGAAGACTGTCTGGGGCCAGTCAGTAGGTACCACTGAGGGAGGTAGACTGGCTTCGCCGCTAATGTAAGGCAAACAGATGGGGTCTGAATTTGAGCTTCACCTATGTACTATTTTCATGACCTTGGAGAATAGTTCTAAGTCCTCATGTCTCTATCCTTATCTGCATGGTGGGAATAACTAATCTCACTTCACAGTTGTGAGAAATAAACGCATTAATGTGTTGACTATTTCTACTATTCCTTGAACACCAATCATGTGCCCTCAGGTAAAGTGCTGGTGACACAAGAAATAGATCATCACATGGTGTGCAGGGTCTCACACACTGTATACAGGTCGTTTACAACAGACAAGATACTTCCACAAGAATCTAAGCTTCTCACAACAAGGTGTTCTCATCCTTGGAAATGGTATAGGAATATGGAGAATAAAAGATCATTATGAAATAGGGTCCATCAGAAAAATTTTTCTTTGAACATCCCTTGTATCATCTTATCTCCTTATCTAACAAGCTCTAAAATGTCTCTGTTGCTCTAGGCCAGCAATTCCCAAAGAGGGGTGTAAAGAACATTAGTCCCTTGAGATAATCATTGAAAACAGTTTTGTGTCTACACATGATTTGCAAACCCAGCATAATGCATCCCCATCTTGGAGACTCAGAATGCATGTCAACATAACTGCTAGGAGAAGCCCTGCCTTAAAGGAAGATGTTTCACATGATAAATCCAGGGTTTCCCGAACTCGTTTGACCATCTTCATAGCCTCTGTTAGTAGAACACAATTTTCTCCCCAAAATTCACCCTCTTCACAGGCCTCCACAGTCTGGCCCCACCCTAACTGCACAGTCTCCAACAGCCCTACAGACCACTCACCACATACGGTAAACTCTTCTGGGTACTGGTCCCTGACCATGCCTTTTGTTTACAATAGCTTTTTTGAGATATTTAATTCACAGAATACACAATTCACCCATTTAAGGTATACAATTCAATGGTTTTTAGTACATCTGCAGAGTTGTGCATCACAACAATCAGTTTTAGAACATTTTCATCATTCACCCCCCCCCTTCCCCCAAAAAAACACCATACCCATTAACAATCACTAATCATTTCATCTCAAACCACGAGCCTTCGGTAACCACTAATCTACTTTCTCTCTCCATAGATTTCTCTATCCCGGACATTTCAAATAAATGGAATCATACAACATGTGGTCTTTTGTGTCTTGCTTCTTTCACTTAGCATTATGTTTTCAAGGTTCATCCATGTTGTAGTGTGTATCAGTACTTTGTTCCTTTTTATGGCCAAACGATATTCCACTGTATGGACATGGCACATTTTGTTTATCCATTCATCAGTTGGTGGATATTCAGGTTATTTTTACCTTTTGGCTATTGTGAATAATGCTAATATAAACATTTGTGTATAAGTTTTGGGTCAATATATGTTTTCATCTCTCCTGGGTATACATCTAAGAGTGGAATATATATGAGAGTGATCATGAGGTAACTATGTTTAACCTTTGGAACAACTGCCGGACTATTTTCCAGAGTGGCTGCACCATTTTACATTCCCACTAGTGGTGTATGAGGACGCTAATTTCTCCACATCCTTGTCAACATTTATTATGTGTTTTCAATTATAGACATCCTAGTGGGTATGAAGCAACCTTATTGTAGTTTTGTGACCATGCCTTTTGATGTTCCACTTCTGACATTATGATCACTCTATTCCACCCACCTAGATGCCTTCTTCTCACTCTATGTATCCAACCAATTCATCAAGATCCAGCTTAAATCCTGCAGTTTTCTTTGACCATTTGTGACAGCCTCATTTCCGAACCCAATTCAAATAACCCCACACATTGCTTCTAGTTATACTTCCTGAAGTTATAGACTTTTTGGCCTATTTAGTCTTCTCTCTTAATCAGACTGTGAGCTCCTTAAGAAGTGGGGAGAGGTCTTACATTTCTTAGGATTCATTCAGTAAGGAGCCTATCAAACAACTGATACTTCACAAATCTTTGCCCTATATGATTTAAAGTAGGAGCTGAGGCTGGAATTGAGGCAGATAAAAAGATCTCGAACTGAGAGGGAGGGGCAGAAGGAAAGAAGCAAGCAGTGGAGGTCAGTCTCCCTTCTCACACAGCTACAGGTCCTTATGCAGAGGACAGAATTAATGAGTTTGATGTGTTATACTGCTTTAACCTTCTTTTTCTTCACTGTGAATCTCCATTTACTCTCAACAGGGCTAGGGACAGTGAACCAATCCTCTTCTCTTACTTTCCTCCTGCACAACAAGACTTTAAGAACTCTCAGGATGGAGATAAAGGTCTGGGTTTCTTCCTTCGAGCTTTGACAGAGTTCCCTCACCCACTGAAAGCATGAGGAATTGAAGAGTCCCCAGATGAACAACATTAAGAAAGAAAATCCAGTCCTCAGTGAATCAAGAGAAAGAATTGCTGAGTCCAAGACCCAATTGAGTCATAGCCTCCAAATACTGGAAGTCATTAACTTTAGTTTCTTACCCCTTTATTTTGCCCAGTTGTTAGACGCTCAGACTCAAAGCACACTGTCCCAGGCCATGGCTACTTGAATTACATAACAATTATTTCAACTGCTGATGAGTCAGGAAGAACACAACACATAGTCGGCAAGTATTGTCAGACAAATGTGTTCTAGCGCTCAAAGTTGACAGAGAAGGCCCATACTGGAAACACAGCAAAAATCTTCCCTGCATCTGACCAGCGGGTCTCCTCTTTCCCTGCACAACAAAGATTCTGCTGGGGTTTCTAATGCATCTCTCAGATCAATAACAGAAACCCTGAGCTGCTGACAACAGAACATTCAAAAATAGCTCTCTCCTGTGGCCACACGTGCTGGTCTTATATTTCTAATGCACGTTCATGAGCAAAAACTACACAAGAATTTCAGCAAAATTAATTGGCTACACCCTGAAGACTCAGTGGGTAAAGTGAGTATAAACCTTAAAATCTTAAAGAAAACTCTTAAGGAAGCAATTCCTGGTCCAACTTTAACATCCACACCCTTTAATCATCAAATGTGTTACCTAGGCAAGATGGTATTACCACCACCCTGGACGCCCTCTAATGAATGGGAATGAGGACTCAAACAAGTGAAATAATCCAAGTGTAGAAAAATCAAAAGCCCAGCTTCAGGCATGGAAGGGAAAAATGGAGGCATCTAGTCAAGAGGATCTATGGTGTGGATCAAGCTAGCTGGAGGACAGAAGATTCTCAAAGCTATAGAGGGGCCTCAAGAAGTCTTTGATAAAGAGCAGTAATTTCTGATACATCTAAGTGCAACTGGCTAAGAGAGGAGAATGAGATGTAAAACAATCAAATATCAATGATATCCAGAAAAAAACAAGCCTTAGAGACTTACTAGAACTTCGAGCCTGGCAGAAAGTCATCAGAACTAAGCCATGCTCAGTCTCTGTTTTAGAACCATAAAGAAACCATCCTCCAAAGGAGGGAAGGATAGTCATCTTCACATGAAGCAAATGAAAACTCAGCTTAAGTGATTCTCTCAAGGTGTGAAAGCCTGTCCAGACCTCAGATCTCCCTCCACTGTGCCACACACTTGACCTCCAACAGTAACACGTGAAGGGGCTGTGTGCTGTAACACACTAAAACTCATTCTTTTCTGCCCATGATCTGCCCTTGAACCATACTCAGGAGGTTGCATCAATAAGTTACCAAGCTAAGTGACTCCTTGTCAAGCCCTGAAGCCGATAAATATAGTAGGTGGTCTTTCTCAGGGCATTACAGGGGCCAAAGGTTGCAAACATTTTAGCTCTGCAGTCTCTTACCACATTTTGGAGAAAGAAAATGGTTATAGACTATTTATTAAATTGCTCAGTTCTTCAATCACTGCTTACTTTGAATATGGTCACTGTATATCTCTAAGGAAGCCAACTTTTTATGTACTGATCTCCATGTCCAGCAATAAAACATTACAAATCAGTAAGGAAGCCTACAAAACAGCCTTCCCTCATGGAAACTTTCATTGGGCTGAAAATATACTCCGAGACTCGCTGAAGCACAGACCACCTTAAATGGAATTCTCCTCTCACTAAAGTAGCCTAATCAGCCCCCTCCCCTAAAAAGACTTTCCTATGTTTGCAGCTAGCTCCATAAGACATTCTCTAGAGGTGGCAAGAAAGATTTTGCTAAAAGGATCCAGTATTTAACATTAACAGGAATATGCATTTCCACCAAAACTTTGGTAAAACTGTCTTTCCCCTGCATTATGCCTGAACAGCTCAAGGCCATTACTGTGATGATTAATTTTACGTGTACCTTGGCTAGACCACAGTATCCAGATATTTGGTCAAACACTAGTCAAGATATTGCTGGTGAAGTTATTTTTTAGATGAGATTAATGTTAAATTAGTCAACTTTAAGTAAAACAGATTGCCTTCCATAACGTGAGTGGGCCTCAACCAATCAGTTGAAGGCTCTATGAGGAAAAAAATTGATCTCCCCCAAAGAAGAGAGAATTAGGACAGCAGACTGCCTTCAGACTCCAAATGCAACATCAGCTCTTCTGTGGCTCTCCAGGCTGCCAGCCTACCCTGCAGATATGGACTCGCCAAGCCTCCACAACTGCATGAGCCAACTCCTTAAAAAAACCCACTTCCCCACCCTCCATACACACACACTCTTCCCCCATCCTATTGGTTCTCTTTCCCTGGAAAACACTAATACAGTCACCCAGCCCATTTTCTGATGAAACAGACCTGTACCTATCTTTCCGAGCTAGAAAAAGAACTAAAGTGAGATGATCTACTTAAGTGTCTAAACAGAACTCTAACTTCCAGGCTAAAAGTCCAAAACCACTATGTATGACTGCTAATCTGAAATTTCTATTTCTGCCCCAAATGCTGGGCCTCACAAGAAGCTGTCAAGGAATCCTGGTTCCTTCGAAAGGGAGCCTTCAGTGAGATCTCTAAAATGAATGCTGGTGCTATAAAACGGATTCATTACACCAGGAGGGGAGGAAAGAAAGCCAAAAGGAAGTCAAGGAGAGATGAAATGCTAGGCACTTACTTCATTGCTCGAAAGATGAATCAAGTCTAAGGAGCCACTGCTCTCTAGGCCCAGGTTCAGGTTCACAAGAACAAGACGACATGAGGAAATGTGCTAAGAAATAGAACCCGGGCTGGTTTTGTTTCCAAGACATTTCCTCAACCGAAGAATCACCACTCCACCACTGAGCAAAAGCAGCGAAGAAAGGCAGAAATTCCCCTTTCTGCTCCCTGGCTACCCAGGAGGACCTCTGGGCTGCGGTTACTCTTACCTGGCCATCTGCTTGTAGGCTTCCTCTGCCACAGCAAAGATGTGGGGGTCCATATCCCCCATGTTTTGGCCACTGTAGGCATAGATGACATCTTGTCCATAGATTGGCAACTGTTCGTAAGGATTAATGGCAACAAGCACGATACCTGCAAACAGACGATGCAGTCAGATTCTGATAGCACGATGGCCACCTGGCATCAGTTTTTAAAGGCCCCTGTTCATTTACATCAAAACTAAAGAATGAGAGAGTAACATGAGTCATAATGAATCACTCAACTAAATCAAGACGTACCTGTGTGTTTACCAGGCACTGTGCTAGGCTCCAGTGGAGGAAAAAAATGACAGGCCAGGCCTACAAATACCCCAGAGCATGGAATAAGCACATACACACACACACACTCAAAAACCGAATTCACAAAATAGGCACGTGCAAAGTGGTGCAGGATCAGAGAGAAAGGGATATGTAACTCTACCAATGGGTGTTAGAGGCTTAAAAACTTAAGTAAAATCTAGGAAAGGGGCAATTAATGTTTCATTGGTGTATGGGTTATCTTAACTAAAATACAAAGAAATTGGAGAGAAGAAATATGATTTACACATTTTAAGGTCAAATCTTGCTCAGCCAATTATTAACTGTGTGACTTTGGCAAATTACTTAACCTCTGAGTGCCTCAGTTTCCTGGACTGTAAAATGGGTATAATAACTGCCTTTACCTGTTTATCCTGAGGATAAAATGATTAACAGAGAGAGAGAACATTTAGACCAGCACCTTGCATAGTAAGCACTGAGCGTTAGCTATTTATTATTATCTCACATCACATTATATCATGAGTTATCCTTCATTTCATCATTTTTTTTTTCATCTTGTGTCCCCAAAAGGATACATCGCAAGGATGGACTCAACAAATAGATGTTGAATGAAGAGTCAGAAAATCCTCTAACCTTTCAGATCTTTTATGAGGGCAAGGTAAACTGATATTTGAAAATGTGAAAGGAGAACAAAATACAAATTCAATCTTCAAGACAAGGTAGAAATCCATACCTTTTTCTTTCACACAAGAGCACTTTCTGGATCTCAAGACAACCACTGATGGGGTAAAAAATATGTGAGCTTTTCTAGTTACTTGGGGAAGAGGAGGCAGGAATGGAAAGGGTCATCGCCAAGATGGGCAATCTCCTACATTGTGTTCCCTTCTGGTGTTTGAAAAGCGACGCAGTCAAGAGAATGAGAAGACAAACCACCGACTGGGAGAAACAGTTGCAAAAAACATACCTGATAAAGGACTGTTTTCCAAGATATACAAAGAACTCTTAAAACTCAACAATAAGGAAATGAACCAATGAAGACCTAAACAGACACCTCACCAAAGAAGACAGACAGATGGCAAATGAGCATCTGAAAAGATGCTCCACGTCATCTATCATTAGGGAAATGCAAATTAACACACCAATGAGATACCACTACACATCTAACAGAATGGCCGAAATCCAGAATACCAGCACCACCAAATGCTGGCAAGGATATGGAGCAATGGAAGCTCTTGTTCATGGCTAGTGGCAATGAAAAATGGTAAAGCCACTTCGGCAGTTTCTTACAAAACTAAACATACTCTTACCATATGACCCAGCATTCATACTCCTTGGTATTTACACAAAGTTGCCGAAAACATCCACACAAAAACCTACACATGGATGTTTATAGCAGCTTTATTCACAATTGCCAAAACTTAGAAGCAACTAAGATGTCCTTCAATAGGTGAACGGATAAATAAACTGATAAATTCAGACAATAGAATATTGGTGTTATAAAGAAATTATTTATCAAGATTTGAAAAGACATGGAGGAACCTTAAATGCACATCACTAAGTGGAATAAGCCAATCTGAAAGGGCTATATACTGTGATTCCAACCATATGACATTCTATAAAAGGCAAAATTATGGAAACAGTATGAAAGATCAGTGGTTGCCAGAGGTTAGCAGGGAGAGAGAGATGCATAAGCAGAGCACGGATGACTCTCAGGGCAGTGAAACTATTGTTATGATACCATAAGGGTGGATACATGTCATTAGACATTTGTGCAAACCCACAAAATGTATACCTCCAAGCATGAACCTTAATGTAAATGATGGACTTTCAGTGATAATGATGTGTCATTCTGGGCTCATCAATCATAACAAATGTACCATTCTTGAGCAGAATGTTGATAGTGGGGGAGGCTGCACATATGTCGGGGCAGGGAGTACATGGGACATCTCTGTACCCTCCACTCAATTTTGCTGTGAATCTAAAATTGCTTTAAAAAGCAAAGTCTATTTAAGAGGGAGAAAAATACCAAAGAGAGAGACAGATAGGAAAACTGAAATGCAATAAACTAAATTATTCCAAGTAAAGGGCGAAAGGAGGAAAAAGACTCCCACCAAGTCCTCTTCAGACAGAAGTCAGCCTGAAAAGACAACCTGGCCCGACCAATCGGGCCCAGAACTCTGACAAACTCCACTTAATAAAGCTAATGTCTTGCAACACTCTCTTAAAAATAGCCTCACATGTTCTACTGGTTATGAGAGAGTTGCATAAAACCCTAACATTCATGTAGCATTCAGTGCAAATTTTGATATCATACTCTGAGGTCACACATTTTCCTAAAACGTCTCAGCCCTCTCCAGAGCAGAAACGAGCGCTTCTTGATGACACAGAATTCTGTGCTCCATCAGTCACTCTGAACAGCTGAAGCTGAAGCCACGGTGCAATGGGATAAATACGTACCAACACCAGGACCTCTATTAGAAGGGATGCCTTTAAAAAGTGAAGCTGATGGTCATTCATCTCTTCCTCCTAAAGAGGGAGTTTTTTCTTCATCTTGTTGGAAAAATAAAAAACTTACTGAAGGCTTTGGTAATTGATAGTTTCTTTTAAATAAACAGGGTAAAGGAGCTTGTGGGAAACTAACTCTGAAGCACTGATGTCAACATGCTGTTCACAGCTCCTGGAATCCAGCAGGAAAGCTCACGCTAAATTAGCAGCCAAATGATCGACTGCAGACCAAAGGGAACATCATGTGAGAAGAATCCCAATCCCGAGGCCTCACTTGTGATCCCGGACAAGACCAGGGCTCGGGCGCACACCGGACAACCCCCACAAAGGAGCCCTCGCCCTGACTCCTCCCTCAACCAGATTCTAAAATGGTTTGCCCCTCAAACAGTGAATAGGGTTCTTGTTTTCACCATACCAGTTAATAATACTCTAAAAACAGAAACCAAAATTTGGAATCTGCTCATGAATTCGACAAATAATCATCACGCACCATGTTTGTACCGGGCAAGTGAGAGGGTCAGAGAGAACGGCAGCACCTTCCCAAGCAGAAAACAAAACCAAGCCAAGTAGACCTTGACAGGAGTGGTGCTAGGTGGTGAGAGCAGACACCAGAGCTAGGGCCCGGGATGTAGTTACTGCTCTCCCATCTACTCCAGGACTGTGCCTAAGCCAGTCAGGCTGCATGGTGTGGCCCACTTCCTCCCTGGTTGAGCTGTGATTAACACCCATCACCCAGAGATGTGGGGCAGCCTCAGTAAGTCAAAGTCATTGACTGCAAACCTTTCCAGGGTCTCAGATGAGAGGTACTTACAAATGAGAGTGAAAGTAGGATTCTTAACCGTTGGAGGTTAACCCATCAAGTCTGAACATTGTAAGCACTTTCAAACACATGTAGCCAATAGATGCCCCCCACTTACCACAGTAAGTGTAGATGTGGTTCGACTCCAGGAAACGGACCTTTAAATTATGCAAAACTGCGGGCTCATGTAGATAGCTAAGGGCAGTCAGGTCATTTTCTCCCACCAAGATATCCGGATTCCGCAAGAAGGGCAGCTGGTTGCCTTGGACATCAATGGGGTATTGCACAATCTAAAGAAATACAAGTAACAGACACAAAAAGGCAGAGTTAGGAGGCATTTAGCCTGTATTCAATGCCCTGTCTTGTTGGCTGGGATCGCTATCCTAACACAATCATAAGTGACAAAGATAAATAACACATTTTAAAGAAAGGCAAACTGAATACAATACCTGTGCTACGTAAGAGACCAGCCCAGGTGGAAAATCTGCTGATAACATAATCTCAGTATATCAGGGTGAAAGACTGAATGACCCGAGAAATTCAGGAAGCACAAACAGATTTAATAAAGTGTTCCACTGCTTCTCAATGAAAACAATACTTACTAGTCTTTAACTTCAGCAGCAATAGGGGTACCGTTCTTTCCCCCATCTAAGAAACCTTCCTTGGTTGACCCCATTCGATGCTGGTGTTTTTTTACTCTCCACCAACCAACACACTCACTTTTTATTTGGATGGTCTTGCAACTAATGAGCTACCCTCTATAAGTGCTCTCAAGTTGTACATGTATTTTTTCACAACCTAAATGCAAGCTACTCAAGGCAATAATTTTACTTTGACCTAAAGTCCAATAAGAGCTTGAGAGAGATATATATGTATGTGTACGTATATGTATGTGTGTATATATATGTATGTATACGTATGTGTGTGTATATATGTATGTGTATATATATATATATATATATAAGACAGACATATTTATGTAATTAGGGGTATGATTATATATCATAAGGTCAAACCTCAAACACAAGGTGTTATCCTTACATGCTTAGCATAGCACTTGGACTATACAAGCACTCAAAAATGTTTATTGAGGGGCTGGCCTGGTGGTGCGGCAGTTAAGTTCACGCACTCCACTTCAGCGGCCCAGGGTTCGGCAGTTCAGATCCCGGGTGCAGACCTACGTACTGCTTGTCAATCCATGCTGTGGCAGGCATCCTACATATAAAGTAGAGGAAGATAGGCACAGATGTTAGCTCAGGGCCAATCTTCCTCAGCAAAAAAGAGGAGGATTGGCTGCTGATCAATGTTAGCTCAGGACTAATCTTCCTCCAAAAAAAAGTTCATTGACAGGATACATTTATAACTGACTATATGTATATACACATATATACATATACATGTAATTTATAAAAAGATGGTAGTGGTGTTTTTTTTTTTTTAACATTTAAACAGGAGGAACTTGGCTGCTGCTTACCATGTTTTATCTGAGTGTTAAGTTTCTTATGGCGTTCTTAAGACTCATCTGAGAGCTTGTAAAAACACAGTTTCCCAAACACAATTTATATTTCAGGAGCTCTGGGGTGGAGCCCAGGAATCTGAATGTTTAAAACCATCCCCAAGTAGTTCTGATACAGGGGGCCTATGGATCATAGTTTAAGAATTATTAATCTATACGAGCATTTCAGGAAATTCTATGGACATAGCCTCAATTTTCCAGGATAATAGTCAATTTTTAAGAGAATGTAAATATCAGTGCCCTCTCCTGTCCCACTTTTAGAGGCTCTTGTACTACCATATCTTAAGGTATATTATTAAAGCCAGCAATTAAAGTACTATGGTAATAGCAGTAAATTAGGCAGATAAATGAAACGTAACAGCAGCTCCAGAAATAAATGCAAGCAAATATGGAAAACTTGTTCATGATAATGTTAAAATTACAAATAAATAGGTAAAAGGAATTTTTCAAATAACAGTGGTAGATATGCTAGCAACATTCATGAAAAGTGTTCTACTCTTATTCTCTTACACCAAAATAAATTTTAGATAGAACAAATGCGAGAATTGAAACCAGAAAGGAAAAACGAAACCATTAAGAAAATGTGGGCAAATATTTGTAAAAGTTTTGGAAGGAAGTACTTTTAAAGGATGATGCAAAAGCCAGAGCAATGTAGGAATGTGTTCATTAATTTGACTGTAATATAGAATTTTAAAACCATCATAACACACAGGATATGAAGAGTAAAATGGGAAAAGGAGACAGTGATTCTGCATTATATAACAGAATGAATCATCTTAATAGCCAAAGAATTAAGAAATCAAAAAGAAAACCAACGTCCCAATAGAAAATTGTGCACAGAAAATAAGCCACAAAATAAGAACTACAAATGAACATATGAAAAACTATTCAACTTGACCATTAACCAAAGAGATGCAAATAAAAGATTATTAGCATTAATATCATCCATCAGAAAAGCAAAGGTATAAAAACTGAGAAGACCCTAACTAGGAAGGGGTGTGGGCACACAGGTGCACCGCCTACAGGTTCAGATCGATTTCTCCTTTCTGGAGGGCAGCTGGCAACACCCAGTCAGAATTCTTCATGAACATACTCTTCCTTGGCCTCAGGAGATAATGTTAGAAATAAGCAAAGATATCAACTCACCGAAGCTAAAAATATGAAAGTAAAACATGACGTAGACCTGTATTTACGATCAGGCAGCTACCCACAGCATTCTGCTGCATGTAAGAAAAGGCATGTTACGGAACAAAATCTATAACAGGACTCCATTTATTTAAAACTGTATATTCAAGTCTGTCTGGAATAACAGCCCCACAAAATATCAACGGTTATCTGTTAGTCAGATTTTCTTCTTTGTATAGTTTCCGGTTGTTGGTTTTTCTTTTTTTATATCAATCAGGGCTCTTTTCTTTCTGTGGAAAGCTCTTTTTATATCAACTTTCTTCCACACAGGAGACCAGTAAACAACCGACTATCATGAAGAAGACGCAGACAAAATTTCCAAAAGGTGGGGAAACAAGGGGAAATGGAGTGTTGAGAGTTGATTTTAATCCACTAAATTCTACAGTTGATGGCCCCCTTCATCTCCAGAGGAGTTAGTGGTGTTAGCGGGACTCTAGCCAGATCTTCCTCCTGAGTCTTTCGGAAGCCTTCCCAAGGGAGAAGCCCTCCCCACCAGGAGCATCTCAGACGTGGATCTCCACCCAACCTCGGTAAGCAGCACGGCGCACAGCCAGTTGCGGAAACACAGAGCTCACCTAGCCAAGCCCTCATTTTTCAGATTAGCAAACTGGGACCTGAGCCCAGTGTCATTAAACCCTGAGGCAGAAATGCAGGCATTCCATCTATTTTCAAATGAATCTCCCCCTCAAAAGACTCTCCTCCAAGCAGGAGGAGGGAAACGCATATGCAATTTTGTGAAAACACGGTCCACAAATAAGCCAGTGGCAGTGGTTACAGTTAAATTGATAAAGAATAAAAATGCCCAGAGCAGCAGAAAAGAGGTAGGAGCTGCGAGCTCAGCATTCAAAGCTATAGATTTCCTAGTGTGTGTACACCCAGAGGGAACGAGGGAAGGCAAGACTTAAGAACAGATTTTCCTTCTTTAACAGGAATTTGATTCTAACACTGCTGCTAGTGTCGAACATTTACAGCAAACATGGCTTTATTTGAAATCTAAGTGTTTATGATGTGATCAGGGACCATGAACTTTCTGGCACAAAAGACTTCCCTACATAACAACTGGGCCTTTGGAGGTGAACAAGAGGCTGAAAGTTAACACCCGTCACAAAAGTAATGCTCAGTTATCCTCCTGGAATAGACCTCAGCTTCCCCTTGAGACCAGGAACAGATGAGGCTCTCCAATTGGTCCCGACCAAACATACGGGACTAGACAACACTTGAGACTATAGAGAGAGGGACAGGCAAAGGGATTGGTCTACACCTGCACACTCCAATAGGGTAGCACATGTGTCTATTCAAATTAAATTCATTAAAGTTAATGTAGGGGACTGGAATTGGCCATACCAAGATATGTCTCTTTGTTATGAGGATTATTTTGGGCCGGTTACTTTTAAAAACTGCAGACAGGAAAGAAACTCTGAAAAGTAGAATTTACTTACCCTTTGTTAAGAGACATTTACATTTGTAAAGGAAATCTCCACGTGTAAAGGCATCTCCCTCTGTGTACCAGGAAGAAGGGGGGTTTCTAGCTCTAGAAACTCTCATCAATGTGGAAGGCAGGGACTCAAGTCTGCATAATAACCTGACTCTCGTTTACTGTACTTGTGTGGTAATCTCCCATAACTGACTCCCCCCACTCCTAACATCTTCCTTTGTCTTTAGCTGAGGGTGGTATTTAAGATGAGAACTTCCGCCATTTTGGTGAGTTGCTCAGTTTGCCTGAGCCTCTCCCATGTATACATGGTATAAAGCTTTGTTTAATTTTCTACTGTTATTCTGTCTCATGTGAATTTGATTTGTTTTCCGGCCAGAAGGACCCAGAGCAGGTAGAGGAAATGTCTTCCTCCCCTACCTTAAGCACAATTAAAACTTCAGTTTCCCAGTCACACTAGCCACATTTTAAGGGCTCAAGAGCCACATGTGGCCAGTGACTGCCATACTGGACAATACAGATAGTGAACATTCCACTGTAGCACAGTGTTCTAGTGGAGAACATTGGTCTAGAATGCTCTAACTGCTCTGAGTCTATGATTTTGCTCAAAAAATATTAGCTGAATAGAATGTCTGATCTATTCATGAGCTCTCCTATACCTCAATTTGTGTCCATGTACATGGAACTACAGCAAGAGAATATACTAAAAACATCTTTGAATGACAACTCCCAGCACAAAGATTTGGAGCTGGTAACAAGCATATATGGTAGATAAAGAAAGCCAGCTTCTTTCTCCTCCTCATCTACCCACAGAACCAGAAGATCTAGAGAAAAAATAAGCTAGTAAAAATATGGTTACCAGCTGGCAAGGGGTTGGGGTTGACCCTGAGGAGCTACATGTCATACTCTGGTGGAAATGGCACCCAACTAGGAGTTAAACCCTGTATTCAAGTCCCGGCCATCAACTGAAGCAGTGGCTCTCAACTTTTCTTGTACTTGGAATCCCAAGGGGAGCTTTAAAAAAAGATACTCTGCTGTGTCGCATCCCCAAATTCCAATTTAAGTAGTTTGGCTACTACCTGGACTTGGTGACATATTTTTTTAGAAGCTCCCCAGGGGTTTCTAATGTGCAGCCAAAGTTGAGAACCACTGAACTTGGGCCTTGAAGCCCATCACTTCACTTCCGTAGATGGCAGTGTCCCTAATTGTAAGATGAGAGGACTGGTCCCAACAATCTTCGAGGGCCCTTCCAAATTTATTGGCCTACGTATTTGGCTTAGGTCAGTGGTTGTAGGGATGTTCTTTTTTGTGAAATTAGGAAAGCTGTTCCACAGAGAAAAAACAAAGTGAAGGGAAGTATATTCCCAGATAATAGGAGACTTCAAGCTCAAACCACTTATACTCACTGTAGTAGCCAGTGTGTGGCTCTAGGTGTATTTTATGTGTTAAAAGGTTGTTTTACATTATGTCCTAAACAAATACAAAAAGCACAAATATTTATTGAATCAATGTTCTGCTGTGTCTTATTCTGTAATAGTTCTGTGATTAAGTTTTATCTCCATCTTCTCAGTCCCCAAAAAGATCACGCTTCTTAAAAAGAACCTTCTTATTCTTCCCCTCATGACTTAGCACAGGGTTAAGTTCAGAGCAGGCACAGAGAAAAATGCAATACTCTGTGATTCATGTAAACTTCTTGGTTAGGAAGGATCACTCAGGTTATGAGGAAGTAACAAATTAACTCTGAAATCTCAATGGCTTAATACCACAAAGGTTTCTCTCTCACTAACACTAGGTGTCCACGGCTGGCTGGTATAGAAGCTCCGCTCCACAGCTCACTCCAGCATCAACACACTGCCCCCACAGTCACCAGGCAGAGGAAGAGAAGAGCATGGCCAACTCCCGCTACCTCTTCTAGGCTTCCGCCTGGAAGAGTTTCCATCAATTCCACCTAGAGCTCTCTGGACAAAAGTAATCACAAGGTCCTGCCTAACTGCAAGGAGGCTGAAAACCATGGTGGAGCATTCAGATATCATCTCTGCCACGGGAAGTGTTCCCGCTTTGGGAAGTCGGCAAAGAACTCAGAGGTAGCTGCCCAAGGGGGTTTCAAAAAGAGGGTGGGGTCAGGGGAGTGAGGAGAGAGGGTGCCATAGGGTAGAGCCACGTGTCTCGCCTGGCTTCTAATAGACTTGTAAAGATTCTTGGCCTGGAATTTGTCATATTCTAAATCCTCTATTTGTATATGTATTACATTCATTATAAATTAGACTGAACGCTCCACAAAGGCACAGATGTGCCATTTTCATTGCTGTATAACCAGACCCTGGCACACAATAATTGCTCAATAATAATTGTTCTAAATAAACGAATAACGAATGAATGGTGATACAGGTAATTAAAAGGCCATAAATGAAAACATACAATGAATTGAAGTTAGAATTAGAAACAAAATTACAGCAGCATAAAGATACAGAGTCAAGGTTAATCTTTTGATTTCGATTTATTGCAGGGAACACAGCTTACACATTCTGTTGGAATCACAGAGTCCCAGTTTAGTGTTTAACTTGGTGTCTTTCAGCAATCAACAGTCCAGACCACTTCCTCTATGGGCTTAAACCAGGGCTTCTCAACCTCGGCACTGTTTTCACGTAGGACTGGCAGGGGTGGAGGGTGGAAGAGTCTGCCCTGTGCATTATAGGATATTTAGCCGCATCCCTGGTCTCTACCCACAGACACCAGCAGCAAACCCTTCCTCCTCCATCATGACAACCAAAAACGTTTCCAGACATTGCCAAATGTCCCCAGCTGAGCAAAATCAATGCTTCACCCATCCCTAAACAGAAGCAGCCAGGCAAAATATCCTAACTGATGGAAAAGATCACTAATACAGCAGGGGAACAGATCGATGACAAAAAGTAGACAGAGATCCATCTGGAGATGGATGGTGGTGATGGTTACACAACAGTGTGACTACTTAATGCCACTGAACTGTATACTTAAAAATGGTGAAGACTACGGGGCCAGCCCGGTGGTGCAGCGGTTAAGTGCGCACATTCCACTTCGGCGGCCCGGGGTTCACCGGTTTGGATCCCTGGTGTGGACATGGCACCACTTGGCAAGCCATTCTGTAGTAGGCGTCCCACATACAAAGCAGAGGAAGATGGGCACAGATGTTAGCTCAGGGCCAGTCTTCCTCAGCAAAAAGAGGAGGATTGGCAGCAGTTAGCTCAGGGCTGATCTTCCTCAAAAAAAAAAAAAAATTTAAATTTAAAATTAAAAAAAATTCATTAAAAAAATGGTGAAGACGGCAAATTTTATGCATATTTTACAATAAAAATATTTTTAATTAAAAAACTAAAAATCCACTTTAGACAAGATAACTGATTGCACTGGTGACAATATTGCCAATAGATAGATACTTATATGCAATAATATTTTTTCCTTTTTTTATGGTTTTTTTGTTTTTTTGAGGAAGATTAGCTGTGAGCTAACATCTGCTGCCAATCCTCCTCGTTTTTGCCGAGGAAGACTGGCCCTGAGCTAACATCTGTGGCCCGACTTCCTCTACTTTATATGTGGGACACCTGCCACAGCATGGCTTGACAAGCAGTGTGTAGGTCTATACCCAGGATCTGAACTGATAAATCCTAGGTTGCCGAAGCAGAGCACGTGAACTCAACCACTACACCACCGGACTGGCCCCTATATGCAATGCTATTTTATAACTTTAAGGAAACATTTTTTGCATATGTACAATATAAACATGATGAATATTGTCTTTTTCATATTATTCTTGCCATCCAATCAACAAAATATAATACTGTCTCAATCTGATTTAGCATTTGAGAGCAAAACAAAGAAAAATTAGATTACCCACAAAGCAATATTAAAATAAATAAAAACAGAAATAACCAGTAAAACAAAAAGAAAAAAGTAGTAATCCAACTTACCTTCACTGAGAAGCCTTACTGGTACCAGATGAGTATTACCAGGTACTCTTAGCTCTGGTTTGGCCAGATGTGTACACAGTTGGCCGTAAGCTTCAACTGGGTTTACAAGAGCTCTGCAGGCGTTCTCAAGGTGTATGGGTCTGAGTGCACCAATGTGCAAAGACAACATCCTAGTTCTTCTGTTGCTTTTTTTTTTTTTTTTAAAGATTTTATTTTTTTTCCTTTTTCTCCCCAAAGCTCCCCTGTACATGGTTGTATATTCTTCGTTGTGGGTCCTTCCAGTTGTGGCATGTGGGACGCTGCCTCAGCATGGCTTGATGAGCAGTGCCATGTCCGCGCCCAGGATTCGAACCAATGAAACACTGGGCCGCCTGCAGTGGAGCACGTGAACTTAACCACTCAGCCACGGGGCCAGCCCCTCTTCTGTTGCTTCTTGACATGAAGACTTGTGTTTGCTATCTCCTCGCTAGAAGATCTTGTTATGTCTGGTACCATCCTTAGACCTGAGCAAGCGGAGCCCTTCCCTGGGCCCTGCATCTTAAAGGGCTCCAGCTCCACAAACACAAAATATAAGCTCATTAGAGATCACGTGGCCCTTGGGATCAGAGTTTAATGCTCACACTGAGATCTGCAACCCTCAACATATACTCTTGTGACTAATGCCTTCAGGCCCCAGGGAAACGCTTCTGCTCACCTCCTGCCCCATGTCCTCAAAATATGACAACTGTGTCCAGGTGTCTCAAAGGTTGGTGGGCAGTAATATTGCCAATGTCAGAGACAGACACTGCTTTGGAGTGTGAGGAGGAACTGGGCAGTAAAGACACTTAGGAGACAAATTAGCATGTTAATCCTTCCTTTTAGATAGCAGAAATGCAAAGAAAATTCCTATATAATGAAACACCATTTTCCAGTTGGGCCGAATGTCCCTTTCCTCACTTCTCCAAATGTTCTAAGTGTGGCTCCAGAGATGCTCACAAATTAGTAGTGTTTGCTACTATTGCAACCTGACAGACGAGGAACACCTTGCAGTACTGAACAATGCACATTACTCTTGAATTTGTTTACGTGTAGGTATAGGTTTAACATGCCTAAAGCAAGACGGTGGTTCTTTACATCAGCAACTAGATGGAGACTGAATAGTAGAGTGCAAATATATTTCTAATATATTAAAAGTTTTAATTTTCAAGAACTAGAAGTTCCAGATTTACTTAAATAATTCTGATAAAATATGCTTTTAATATCTAAAATGACGTAGGTTCACATCTATACTCTTGCGCTGGCCCCATAAAAGTTTGAGGGCTTGAATATGCTGAGACACAGGTAACACACATTACTCTTTCCAAAGATCACATATTCCCGTCTTCCTCTCACCCAAGAACACTAAGTCAGGCCCTTGCACACAAGGAGTACTCTCCATCAAGGTGGCTGCTGATAGTGCATACAAACTCGGGGTTGGAAAAGAGAATTTAAATACAAAACCATGGAAACGGGGAGAGTTTTCCCTGCCACCAGAGGGCAGGAGTCGAGCAGTTTGTAAGGGAGGTGGGAGCAGGAGAGAGAAGGCTGGCCAGGCAGAGATCCACTCCAGACAAAGAATGAGGAAGCTGCATTTATCACCAAGGTATGTAGACACAGAGATGCTTGATCCAGTTGAAAAACAGGACTGTGCTAAGAGTTGGCATACCTAGATACCTTGCACCCATCACAGCTGTGGGGAGAATGAGAAGACACTATTCTTTCCCCCTAAGAAGTTTCCTATCTTCTCATTGGCTTAAATATAAAACATTTTATCATTGTGCTAAGTGAAACAAGCCAGACACAAAAGGACAAAGATTGAATGATTCCACTTCTATGAGGTACCTAGAGTAATCAAACTCAGACAGAGAGAGTAGAATAGATATTACCAGAGGCTGCAGGGGAAGAGGGAATGGGGAGTTATTGTTCCATGGGTACAGAGTTTCAGTCTTAGAAGAAGAACAAGTTCTGGAGACGGATGGTGGCAATGGTTGCACAACAACGTGGAAGTACTTTATGCCTCTGAACTGTGCACTTAAAAATGGCTAACATGGCAAAATTTATATTTTGTATATTTTACAATAGAAATAAGCAAGCAACAGGGAGAAAGAAACATCTTAGAGGAACACCAAGAAGCTTGACCTACTTGAACAGAGAGCACAGCTTAGCAATAAGGTAGAAGCCAGGGGTTAAGAACACTGTTGTTCTCGAAGAGAATTTATTTCTATCCTTTGTCACTACAGTTAAACCTACACTATTAGACTTCCAAGGGAGGAGCCAGTGGGGGGGGGAGGAGAGAGCGAGCGCGTGTGAGAGCGAGCCAGGTGGATTTTCTGGCCAGCTTGGTATAGGATGGTTTCAGCTACAGAGGAGACACCTCAAGCATTCAGAGTCCAGCCATCTAACTTCTGTTCTCCTGCCTCTGGTCCACAGCTCAGCGGAGTCACTCCTAATGGTAGCTCGGAGCCCACAGTGGACAGACCACAGCTCACTGGAGACCTGGACATAGTCAGATGTTCAGAGCCCGTTATTTCTCAAGAGGTGCTAATCTCCAGCCTCAGGCATCCCTGCTGATTACATGCTGACCAGCCACGGAGCAGGGGAGGGAGGGAAGAGAGGGGTCCTGGGCAGCGGCCAGGATACATCACGCAGGGCAGAATTCATTTTCAGCTGGGGAGGCAAGCATCTGCTGCTGTTTTAGCAACACAGCCTATCATTCCTCATTACCTCCACACAACTCTTCAAAAACACCCACCCCCTTAAAAGACCAACTGAAATAAAATCTGTTGGAGAAGAGATGCCATTCAAGTGGGTGAACTTTCATTTTGTTTTGGGCATGGAGTGGGACGTTATTCAAAAGGTAAACATGATTCCATCTGTTGGGAATTTTCTTACCTCAAAACCAAGACAAGGCTAGCAAAGTCTGCCTGCCAGGAAGGCGGAGGCAAGGCGCACACCTTGGTGTAAACATCTTCTAACAAACTCACTGCCCCAGTTTTACCAAATGATAGGCTCGAGTTGAAGAAAAGAGAAGTTAGTAGGGGAAGATGTTCAATCTTCCTCCTAACCACGGGTTAATCACCAACCACAGCGGGTACTGTGTGAGCAGAGCATAAGACAAGGTCCATTTCTCAAGCAGGTCATTACGATCTAGAAAGACGAGACCAAAATGCTTGAAAGAAGGAAAAACAATCAGACAGTAAATGATCAAAGGCTAGGTGCTGTGGTACAAACTTTCTGCTGTTGCAGTTCAGAGGGAGGGAATAATCTGTCCAGCCCCAGCCTTCCTCGAGGCAATGCCTGCTCTGCAGCCTCCCAACTTAACCCATCCCAAAGCCAAGTTATGATTTCTTCCTGCCACTTCGTTCACAGCCTGTTTCTCTCCCAGTCTCCCCCACCATAAACCCTGCACGAATGACCTCTGCCTGCATCCTCAGCCTCAAGCCACCTGTCTGTTCCTTCTCCAGTGGCTCTCAGGTGCACTGGCCTCCTTTCCTTCCCTTTGACACACCCAAAGGGGACACACCAAGGCCTCAGGGCTTTGGCACACCCAACTCCTGCCTGGGATGCTCTCTGCTCTCACCCCAGTGCACCCTGAATCTTCCACGGCTGGTTCCTTTCCACAATCCCCTCCTCCCTCAACACATTCCCTCCTTTATCATCCCTCTCGCACCTCGTCCACTTACTTCCCGGCCTACTGCAACTCGTCAAGACACTTTGCCATACTTGTGTGTTCATGTTCATAACTCCCTCTAGCATCTGAGCTCCCCCAAATGGCAGGGTCACAATTATTCACCCACATACCCCCATGAGCCAGCACAGTGCACAGAGTGAGCATTTAAATATTGGTGAAATGCACAAATCACACATAGACAGTCATAAAAGGTTCGTGGAAAGGGAAACTAAATCAGACCTTCTAGGAGGAATAGGATTTCAGTTACTACTTTATCTTCCTTTCCAGCAAAATCAACTGAAAGCCAACTAATAATAAACAATTCTCACAGCAGCAGCTGACACATGTTGAACACTTATGTGCCAGGCACTACTCTAAGTACCTGTCACATAGTAACTCATTTTCTTTTCAAAAGCACCCTAGACAAACTATCGCCCCATGTCATAGATGAAGCAACAGGCACAGAAAGATTGATAGCTCGCCCAAGGGCACAAAGCTAACAAGGGCCAAGCTAGGATCCCAACCCAGGCAGGCTGGGTCCAGAGCCAGTGCACCCACCACATGCACTGTCTCTTGTAGTGGCTCCCCGCTCACCTCCCACTGATGCCTCAACCCCATGGAGGGAACCCTCCTGGTTCTCTCCTCTCCATTGAGAAGATTTTTGTCTTAGCCACCGGTGATCTCTCAGCTGCTAACACTGATGGCACTTATTTGTGATGAGACAGCCACTGAGCAGTTTCATGGTTTAGCACTCATCACTCTCAATGGTGATGTCATTATCATCAACAGCAACAAAAAAGATGCCAGGGGCTCAGCAGCTTCTGGAATCTGCAGGAAAAATTCAAGCCCACCGTGTACCACCCAGTCCTGTTCCGCAGCCCCTTGCACTCCCACGCCCCCCATGACCTGGACTTACAGTGTCATCTTCCAGCCTGAGCTGGAGGCTCTTGTCTCCCTCTTTGTAGTCCTTGGTCAATTCAGCCGAGCGCCACACTTCATCAGGGTCAGGGATCCAGACCCTTGTGTACTGAAAGGTTAAAACAGAAGAAACTTAGATATAAAATGAAGCTTTCAGGTTTCTCAAGATGTGCTGCTAAATGAGGGCCCTCAGGAGAACTGTTAAAGCCATCTCGGCACATTTTCTTCCTTTCTCATTGCAAGACACAACGTGATTCAGTACCACCATAAAAAATAACTCACAGGCTGGGTAACAGAGGGCACCTTCTAGATTCTAAGAGAATATCACAGATCAGTGAAACCAGAATTCTACCAGCAAGGCTGCCGAGCCTGCATTTGGTTGTATCCACCAGAGTTTTGCGCCATCCTCTCAAAGGGTGGTACCAAAACAGCAGTGTCAGAGGGAGTGTCTAGTGTGCTACAAATGACAAAACGACACACACAAAACTCAACAAGACAGCATCACAAATCTTCAAAGCTTGGGAAGCTCCGCTCATATATTCTGCATTCAGGGACCAAGCCATTTTCCTGCAGAAGTGAAATAAAGTGCTCAAATTGAAAGCATATTTATGTATCCCTAACTTGTCAGCAACCTCAATTTTTTATTTGAGCATTATTTAAGCCATAAGCATACCCAAAAATCCCACTCAACCTTCCCCAGCAGCTGCCTGGATTTGCAAAGGCATTAAGCTGGCCAAATCTGGGCAGGGAAGAGCACAGCCCTTGGTAAGTGCTGATGCGTTCTCAATGAACTCGGGGATTCTCAGCCCTGACCGCACATCAGAATCACCTGGGAACTCGCATCCCACCTCAGACCAGCGCGGGCAGAATCTGAGGTGACATAAAGGCTCGCAAGGTGAGTATAAGGTGCAGCCAGGGAGAACCACAGGTCTGACGCACTAAACAGCAGCATCTGGATCAACCGGCCACCGCTCCTGTCATCACACTCTGGACTGACTGGCCATCACTCCTGTCATCGTTACATCTGTCAGACAGCTTCTGAATTTTTGTTTCACAGGTATGCAATTTCCACAGAGCCTATTTGCTTTAGAAGCCATCAGTGTGCATGTACACGTACACACACACACACGGTTTCCTGGCCCCAGACTATTCTTAGTAAACCTGAAACTAATGGCTCTTTTGACCAAAGGCCAGCCAGAATCTGCGCTTGGATCAACAGAATCCACTTCACAAATGGGGAAACAGCTCCTGGCCTAGACCTGGCAGCCAGTAAGTTACTTTTCCTCCAGGTGGTCACTGGCCATTTTTGAGTGGGACTCCAGCCCCTGTGACACTTGTCTCTAATTCACTATTGAGCAGTGAAAGTCCCGAGGCTACAGACTCAGATCACTCATCCCTGGGAAAGTAAACAACAACCAATCTGACATCCCAGCCCGTTTGTTTCTGGCATTTTAAAGAACCATGTTCATGGCACCTCCTCTCTGCCTCTGAGCTGCCTTACAATGAGGTATTTCTGCATCTTTATAGGAAGATACTCCAGAGCTTTACAGGACCTGCGAGCCCTGGAGTAAGGCATTAAGAATGTTCTGAGGTATCTCCAGAGAAAACTTTCTGAGCATTTGCTGAACTTAACTGTCAACACTTCTCCTCCGAGGTGTTCTAACTTACCTCCTCCACTGTCATTTAAGCCCACCACTCATCCAGCTGTGATAACCCATAAGCTCCTGTCCCTAAGCTTTAGGTGAGGGACCTTACCCTAACCTTACTCCTGTCCCCGTCCCTCTCAGTTACGCTCCCAAGAGGAGTGCAGCAGACTCAAGGTATTTTATTCAAAGCAAAGTCTCCACCCGGTGGAAACTATGTCAGAAATGGCTCAAGATAACAGTGACAATTAACTAAGAATAGGGGACTCCCCACAGGAATGAGGTGGTGACAACGTGTGGATATCACCAAGCTGTGTAACAGACATGCTGGAAGCCAAGGAACCCAGGCTCAACTCACCCAGGGACCCACCTGACCTTCACCCTGCACCCATGTGCCACTCACTGGACAGCTAATTGCACCCAGCAGTGGGGAATCTCTCGGCCTGGCTCTGTCTCTGTTTAATTCTTACTCTGGGAGAGTCCATTTATCTTTCTACTTATATAAGTCTCTTCTCTCTAAATAGACTGAAAGTACCTGGTAGGTAGAAAAATCGTCTTCTATATTTTCCCATACCTACAATACCCATCACAACCTCAGGGGCATGGGGGGCCCAACTGATACTTCAGCTCTCTGCTACTCCAAGTGAGGACATCAGCCTCACCATCACCTAGGAGCTTGTTAGAAATGCAGAATCTCAGCCTCCACCTACAGCCACTGAATCGGAATGTGCGTACCTAGGACTTGCTGTTCTGTTCCTGCAACGTGATCTCACTCTTCCCTGCCTTTGGACACAGGACAGCAAACTACAGCCACAGGCCAAATCTGGTGGCCATCTGATTTTATACAGCCCAAAGTTAAGAATGGTCTTTAAATTTTTAAATGGCTGAAAAAAAATCAGAAGAATGATATTCACATGGTAACGCATGAACACTACAGGAAAGTCAAATTTTGGTATCCATAAAGTTTTATTGTAACACAACCACATATTCCATTAACATACTGTCTATGGTGGCTCCTACACTTCAACAAGCAAGCTGTACAGTTGTGACCTAGACCCTATGGACCTAAAATATGTACTACCTGGCCCTTTACAGGAAAGGTTTGCTGCCCTCTACCTTCGTACATGCCGATTCCTCAGCCCAGGATGCCCTTCCCTCCCCTGTCCATGTAAACAGGGTCCAAGTTCCACCACTGTCTCTTCATTAAACCCTTCCTTCCCTGGCCCCTACAGAGTTAGCACTTCCCAGCTCTGAGCTGCCACAATCCATTCTTCTATGACTAACTTCATGGTTTTACACTCATTTCTTTCATGTCCATTTTATCTCACCACTTGAAGACCGTTCACATACACTATTGACCATCTTTGTATCCCTGGCATGTAGTAGATGCTCAATTAATGTTCGCTGAGTATGGGAATTAGGAAACAGAGAATGTGTATTTATAAGCCACCTGGTTTTATACTTAAAACACACTGTGATAAGCACCATGCAATCAGGTACAAATATGGAGATCTAGCCCCTGATCTCAAGGGACATATAATCTAGCTGGGTAGATAATTCACATAAAAATATACTCTCAGGTGTGATGCGACCATTTCCTAAGGAGAATAATAGCTATTCAATGGGGTCAGGCAGGACAAGGGAATGGAAGGCAACAATAGTGTCAATAGAGAGGAAGCAAGTGGCCAAACTCTCCTGTAACTGTTTTTTTTTTTGAGGAGGAGGAAGATTGGCCCTGAGCTAACATCTGTGCCAATCTTCCTCCATTTTGTATGTGGGATGTCACCATGGGGTGGCTTGATGAGTGGTGTGTAGGTCCGTGCTCAGGATCTGAACCTGTGAACCCTGGGCCGCTGAAGAGGAGTGCAGGAACTCAACTACTACGCCACCGGGCAGGCCCCTCATGTAACTTTTTAAAGGACAGTGTGTATTATAGATCTTATCAAGCATGTTTTAGACTCAAGTCCAGTAAATATCTGAGCACCTAATATGCACCCATTCTGTGCTAGATGCTGTCATATCTTCCCTTCATTTCCACAATAAAGACCCATGTGGACGTGCACTGAGATTGTAGTAGTTCATTGTTAAACCAGGATGAAGTAAAGTTCGTGCTGTGTCGGTGCCGGATGGGTGACAACTGCAAGCAGGCCTCCCCTCAGCATGCTGCCTCCTTCATCCTACTTCATGGCTCCTCAGCTTAAGGTGCATACAAATTACTGAGCACGGCTGTCTACCCAAAGTCACACATACCACACTTGAGCGATTTATAGGCCTCCCAAGGGCAATTTTAACTATAATCAAATTTTGCCTTACATGCTGACTTGCAAACAACCCACCACCGTCCCTTCCCCTGAGACCTAACCACCCGAGGAAGATGCACTGCCTCCGTAACGCAGGACAAGGCAGGACATGGCAGTGCAAAGTAAACAGCCAAGAGAACAGACATACAAACTCAGAAGAGAGACACGAGTGCCACGGTAGCCAGGAAAGACTTGAGGGAAGAAGACACACGTGACCCGAGCTGTAGAGATGGAAAGGATTTGGAGGGGAGAGGTTGCCTTTCAGGTGACAAAAATGTTTGTAACTAGATAGAGTTGTACAACACTGTGAATATACCAAACGCCACTGAATTGTTCACTTTGAATAGTTAACTTTATGTTATGTGAATTTCACCTCGATTAAAAAACACACACACACTGGTTGCAGAACATGCAGACAGCATTTTGCACACTCTCCTGGGACGGGTTCTCACTTCTAGTCTCTGGGAAGGCAGTCTATTCTTTCAACAGAAAGCCACCATTTCTATGAGCCAGATAGAAACACGCTAGAACCAAGGTTCTGTGTTGCCTCTTAATTTTTTCTCACCTTCAAGGAATTCCTTCAAATAAGTCTGACCTCTAGCAGCTTCCTGGAAGCAGTAGAATGCAGGAAAGACGAGCTCACTCTCATAACCCAACTAAAGTGCCACTAAGTTTGTCACTACCCTGTTTTAACCATGTTTAATTCCATCATAGCAAGGTAAAGAACAAGTCTCACCTAGTTATCAAAGAAAAGCTCGTGATTTTTCTTTCAGAAAGAGTCCCGTGTATTAACTGGAGAAGGCAGATGTGTCTGTGAAATGAAAGGCATTAGCCCGAGCTAGCCTCCTGCCCCTGGTTCATCGTTTCCATCTCCACAGTGCCGGCACCAGTGGCACTTCTCCAACACACAGCTGTGGGGAGTGGCTGCCTAGGGCAACAGTGCTCAACCCCGGCTGCACATTAGAACCACCTGGGGAGCTTTTAAGCTTCCCATGCCAGGCAACCCCCTCAGACCAGTTACATCAATCTCTGGGGGTGGGAACCAGGCAGTGTTTTTCAAAGCTCCCCAGGTGCCTCCAATGTGTAGGCAAGTTTGAGAACCAGCTCTCTATGCAGTTTGATTTGGTAACTGATTCTCAGGGCAACACAGACCCTCGTGTGCCCAGAGGCCCCTCCCCACCAGCCTGTGGTTGAACATGAAATTCCAGCAGTGGATTCCTTCTCCTGAGCTAAAGCACTATTTCCAGGGAGCCCCTGCTGAAATGTAAATACAACATCGAGAAGAGTACAGCATTTCTCCACTTAGACGAATGACCATGCAGGATAGTACTGCTGTTAAGTGTGTGGGTTCTAGAGCCAGACAGCCTGGGTAAGAATTCCAACCAGCATTGATCAGCTTGGCTAAGTGGATGAGTGGGTCTGAGCCTGTTTCTTCAGTTATACAGTGGGGTAAAAATGAGAAGTACCTCATGAAGTGTTGTCAGCATTATCCAGTGGTGATGATGGTTATGATACCGTAGACTGTGCAGTCTAAAAGGAAGGATCCTGTGGGATCTCGCACAGCATCAGGGTAGGGGAATGGGCAAATAACAAGCCTTAGGTGTTCCATGTGACTGGGATCCTCCAGATGTCCTGTGAGTGACAGTACATAAGTAGCCATGCTTTGCTTTAAAATCAGTACCTGCATCTAGCCTACTTCAACTCCGCAACCTGAGAGAAGTGATTCTCAACTCTGGCTAGCATACAAGAATTATCTGTAGATCTTTTAAGAAAAAAAGCCCATGTCCCACACTTGAATAATTAAGATTAAACCTTTGGGAGTAGGGCCAAAGCACTGTAATTTTTTTTAAGCTTCCCAAGTGATGACTATGCCATCAGAGTTAAAACCACTGTTTCAGAGTGAGCCTCAGAACCAGAGTGGACCTCTGGGAAAAAGAGGAGAGAGAACACTGGAAACACTGATGCCCTGGAATTATTATTAATGCCACCTCCGTAACCTTATGCTAATTTAAGTACTTTAATCATTTCAACTTAGTTTTAGAACTGAGGTAAGATAAGCAGGGTTGTTACTAATATTCCATAAAAGAGAAAACTGAGGGTACAAAGCACTACACAACCTCCCCATGTTCACAGTGAACAGCTGAGTTTGGAGTAGAACCAGAGAAAAGGTCTCAGACTCTGAGTCCTCCACTGTCCCCCTCATGGAGAAATACTGACTTTCTTACAGCAGCCCAGGTCCCACAGAGTATATATTTTATACAGGTGAAGTGTCTCGTAATTACCCATGAAAAAGTGCAAACATCCATTTACAATGACACACCCAGTTAAGCCGCCAGGTAGTTTCAGAGCTAAGAAACAGGTCGAGTGAAGTTTCGGTTGCTACGTAGCCACGACTGGAAGCAAGGCAGTCAGGGCACAGTCCCCCGGGGCGTGAACAAGAGGGGACCCCACAGCTTAAGGTGGTGGCTGACCCGATAAACTGACTGTCCATTCCTATTCACATTTAGGGGACAGGGAGCAGGCACACTGTCCGCCTCGTTCATGGCTGTGCCCCTTGTGCTAACATGATGCCATGGTTTAGCAGGCACTCAAGAACTGCTCCATAACTGAAATCAGCGCTCTGGTTGGGGGTGGGGACAGGAGCCCTTTTGATAAAACAGAGAAAGTACTCAGGAGCACTTGCTATTCAGGACATGAATTTCATTCTAGAACTCATTGAAGACGACGCAAGATCAAGTTAGTGAGCTTCCATCCCACAAGAAGCATAGAAGCCACTAAATTTCTCCATATGGGACCAGTCTGAGAAAGATCATAGAGAGAAGCAGCAACAAACAAAAGTCACCAGCACAAACGTGAGTAAGGGGATAGGCTGTGGGTTTCAAGGGAAAACATAATCGTTAAAAGGCAGGGAGGTGAGACCTGGAACTCAGGCCGCCCGAAGCCCGAAAGATCACACCCAGCGAAAGAACAGAAAGCTGCTTCCCCAGCCTTGCCTGGAGCCCCAGGTCCCGTCACAAACTGCTGCAAGGGTGTGCTGAGAACCACAGCTGAGAGACTATAGAACCCTCGAGGCCAAAGTACGCATGCCCCTTTATAAAAGGCGGGCATTCCATAGCTCAGTTCTTTAGTGAGGTTAGGAAAACACACTTAGACACTTAAACACAGCTCAAAACTGTCATAAATAGTGTCCTCCTTTATGGTGTAAGTGTGTCCATTTTGAAGCTTCTCCTGTTAAAGAAATAGTTCTATGGAGGGGGAAGCAAGAAAAAACACTTCCAAACTAAGCTAATAGTTTCCTCTTAGCACCATCACAAGAGCAGTTTCCCCTGGTACCAGGTGCCTAGTAGGGTACTGCCATGTTGAAAGAACTATGAAAACAACTTATCCAGCGGCCCTGTGGTAGGGAGTGGGTCACACTTCATTCTTTTGCAATAGTAGGAGTCTGGAGGACAAAGACCAGGCTTTTTACCCTATCTGAGCTGAACTTCCCACAATCCTCTGCACAGTTATTGATGTCTGAAGATTGTGTTCACAGGCCCAGATGCCAACTGCATCCTGAACGCAGAGGTGATGAATAGTCCCCCAAATTTAGGGCGCCAAAGTCAAGACCATCCCAACCAGTATGTCACCCAGCATCTACCCTTCGCATCAGTGAGCTCCCACCAGGAGAGCAAGGAGGTTAACATTCAGGTATCAGGTACTAGCCTCAACTCCCATCCCAGCCTCAGCTTCCTCATCTGAAAAGTGGAGAAATATCTTCCATATTCGAGTTGCTGTTAGGATCAAATGAAATGATGCATATAAAACATTTAGCACAGTATCCAGCACAAAGTAAGTGCTCAATAGTTATTGTTACTATGTCAGGAACTCAGGCCCTGGGAGTGAATGGGACGTGGAGACCTCCCTCTAGGAGAGCACAGCCAGAGCCACCTAGTCCCAACAGAACCACGTGCACACAATGCCATGGGAACAGAGAGGCTCACCCCTGCCAGTCTTTCCTGCGTTAGTTAACTCCTCCTCCACCAGCAGAAACTCAAGCTTCCTGGGTTCTGTTTACTCATCCCACTACAAACTTCCTGGTACAGTAATAACCTTCCCTTTTCCCCAAATGCTCTCCACTGGGAAGCTCCCTGTGACTTAGAGCCAGAGAGAATTATATGTACATATACTGTTTATCCCGAGCGGACGAAGTAACTGAAAATCCACGCCTGATTTCTAGGCCAATCAGGTAGGTTTCCGAGGCTCAACCCAGACCTCTTCTGAACTTGCTCCATGTTCTTTCCTAAGAGAGAGAACCAAGTTAAGCCTAATGCTGGGAGGAATTTAAGGCATAGAGATTGGGAGTGCAAAAAGCCACTCAGCATCCTTGGGGTAAAGGAGGACAGAAAAAGCAGAGAAGCAAACTTCATTCTATAACGTATTAAATGCACAGTTAAACAGCATAGTTACAGTGAAACCCAATACTTCCCATCACGTCAATGAAACGAAAGTCAAACATACCAAAGGCAGCTCAATCTACATATTTCTGGCACTGGGCATCACAATCATATTTTTGATCTTTGCTATCCTTTATGCTCACAGCACTATGTCTCCTCAACCCAGTCTTTTGAGGAAAGATTCAACTCTTTCTGATCTCTGATTACATCATCAGTCACAATTTATGTCTTAACCCACATTTTCTATCTGTGTTTGAAGCTAATGAAGAACCAAGTCTCTGTGTGGCTTTTGTAGGCAAAATTTACCTGTTTACTGCCCTGCAGATGTTGTTAATAGAGTAAGCAGTATGTCCTCAAATGATAAATGGACAAGACGGCAAGTGCCCTGATCTTCAGGGAACATTGCTGAGTCATTTTATCCAGCCAGTTTATACCAGCAAAGCACTTGTTGATGATGGGAGCTGCTGTGATACCAGAGGCTTAGAAATAGCTGTAGAGTAGAGTGCAGATGTTGAAGTTTTGGAAAGATCACTGAAAGTTCCCCGATTAGAAGCGGTATGTCTACGGCAAGTCAGTTCTGTAAGGCTGCACTGTTACATCCATTTAACCTGCTTGCCTAAGAAGCTAAAAAGGAAGACTTACTCAAAGCAAGTACATTTCATGCAGCTAAATACATGTCTGGATCCTATCAAGAAGCTAAAGCTTTGTTGAAATCCTACTTCCAGCAACATGACTACATCTCTTGGACTGCAAATTCTCTCTACAAGGAGCAATGTAAGTCAGGTTACAAATGTAAGTCATTTAATAGTTTTCCAGAGCACGCCACCTTCATTTCCACATAAGCTCTGTGAAATACCCCTACTTTTCAAATCCATGCATGACCATTACTGGATGGTTGCTTTTCCCTTTTGTCCTGTAGGTGTACACTCCTGATCTTCACAAAGACCGGTATACTGCTTTTCCCAAAGAAACAGTCTAACAGTTTACGATACCATAATGTTTATTAAAAGGCACAGCCCTAGAAATCTTCACCAAGTTCCAGTTAAATCTGTTTGCTTCCACTTTTTAAATTTAAAACCTCTTCCATTATTTGATCTCTCTAAGCAATCAAAGCCAGCGCTGCCTGAAGTCATTTCAGGCTAAGCTGTCTTCTGCAAACAGAAGTTCAGTGATCAAAATTAAGTAATTGCAAGAATGCATTCATTGGAACACTACTATTTTCTGAGGAAAAATTTAGGGGAATTGCCCTGTGCCTCTGGACACATCAGTACGTTCATTTGCTTTTCCTTTGTCTTTAAGAGATCATCTATCTTAGAACTTAAATGCCTTATATACTTGGCATTTGGGACTCAAGCCAGCTCTCAATCTTCCTTTTACAGGATGAAGCACACTAGCCTCCCCATCCCCGAGTATTCACACACTTCATCTTTGAAGTGAGTCAATATTCTTCAGCTGGTGCACGTCCCCCACAAGCTACAAGGCCCACCAACCAGAACATAGATTCTAGTTCATTCACTCACCAGTAAGTATTTATTGAACATCTACCATGTGACGGGTACTGTGCAAGTGCTAAGACACAGTGAAAAAAAATACAGGTCCCTATCTTCAAGGATGCCAGACCACATTATGCAACTAATCTACTACAATGGTTGTAACTGCTTCAAGAGCACAGAAATTCACAGCATACAATAGGGGACCTAGTCTAGTCTGCATCATCAGGAAAGGCCTCGCTGAAAAAGCCAGATTCAAGCTGAAACCTAGATAGTAAAGAGTTGGCTAGGCATGGTGGAGAGAGAGGGGTGTTCTAGGCTGAGACATTATCTGTGTCACAAGCCTCGTGCAGGAAGGAGTAGAGGTCCCTGAACAACTAACAGAAAGCCAGTAGGGGTGAGACACAGTACAGAGGAAAAGGCCTCAAGATGATGCTGGGGAGAGATGCAGGAGGTTCTTAGGAACCACATTACAGATTTTTTCAATTATTCCATGGCCAATGGAAAACCATGCATGGGCTTTAAATATGAAGAGGGACACGGTCAAAACTGCACAATTAATGGATCAGTACTTACAGATTGATGTGTAAGGAAATAGAATCCTCGACATAAGAGCGTAGTTAAATCTTCCAATGTGCATGCTCTGCATCCTGCCCCACTGTCCTCAGTGAGCACTCACAACGAAAATGAAACCAAGGGCATCGTTTAATTCTGCCTCGTCCCCAAACAAGCCGTCTTCGAAATTCTGTTCCTGAATATTCCTATTTCATTTACTCGATACTTTACCATTCCAGACTGCTAAACTGTCATTTCCACCACACTTCTTTAGTGATACACAGCTTCTGATTCCTCTTTACCCCTGTATTATTTTATTTCATCTTCACCCAGGTCTTCCAACTCTTTTCCACTGTATTTTTCAACATGGAACTTATTTGGAGTTTCAGAGAGCTGAGTGGAAAAAACTAATGCTAAGAATGAAAAGGCAATGTTCAATCTGGGTACATTAGGAAACAGGCACAGTAATAGCATCTAAAATTCTGTCGCCTCAGGGGAAAGGGAAAAATGTTCCAGAACCAACACACACACTCACCGAGTAGCAGCCACGAAACTGATTGTGACTTTAGAGCCAGGAAGTTAAATGGGTGTCTGCTGCTTAAATCACCATTAACCAAAGACCTTAAAATGATGCCTCTGATTTCCATCCTGGTGCTGAGAGGAATTACTGAGCAGCCACTATCAATAATGCATCCTGCCTATTTGGAACAGAGTCATTCTTTGGAGAGTTCTATTCAGTGTTAATTCCCCAGGATGATCACAGCCAACTCATTGACTCTACGCCAAATGATTGTATTTTAAAGACCGATTCAGGTTTTATACTGAAGTGTCGCTTCAGGTCCAGTTGAAAAGTGGGTCTGCAGCTTGAGAGAACTGCTGTCCTGACCCTCTATGTTACTAACCAGAAAAGACTTTGGAGAGTTCCAGAAAAATAGCAGAGGACAGAGGTGGTTGGTGTGAAATGCACCCGTTAGACACTCTACTCTGAAAGATTCTGGGCATATGTAGGGGGGACTCATCTCAATGAGAAAACTTAAAGTGAGAGAACGTGGGTTCATCCTCTCAGTCTAAAACTTCCCTGCCCCCCCCCCCCCAAATAGGTATCAATCATCACGAAAAACCATTTGAGGAGGAGGTATGAAATGAGCGAGGGGATCACCATTACTTCCTGTTGAATTTGTACATGGGTCGTCTATTGCTGGACCTAATTTTTGATGTAGGAGTTGAAGTCTCTGCCTACTGCCTCTTTGACTCACCTGAATGGCAGGAACACACCATTAGGTGAGCGGTGCTGCTCTGGAACGCTATTGCTCAGGGTCTGAGTTATCATGGCTACTATTAAAAACACAGTGACCCATGAGGGAAGGTGACAAAGAAACACTCCAGGCTTGCTGGTGCTGTTCACCTTACCAAGTATACTACAAGCACGTTCTAGAAGAGTTATGCACACAACACTTTTAACTGGAAACATTTTAAACCCAGAAAAGCTCAGAAACCGAGACAACATGAGGAAGTCCCATTTCCCAACAAAATTCTCACTTTCATACAAATGCCTCATGCACTAGATAACCAATAAGCTTTTGGCAAATGCATAGGGGAATCATGGTGGGTGTTGCATCCCAGGTACACAAGGCAAGGTGTTCAATTGTCCAGATTCTGGACAAAGTCTGAGTCACTGTTCTTTCTGGTCCATTTAGGTGTTAAAATAGGGGTGCATTCCAGGTCTACAGTTCTAGCCTAACCCAGTGCCTCTGCCACTTTCCTGTTTCCAAGGTCTTCCTGGAGACCCAGCACAGCACAGATGAGAGTTTAGGGGAACATCACAACGGAACAACCACAACATCACCAACAAAGCTAAGTGATCCGAGAAGTCCCCACCTTCAACAAACTGAAAACGTACAAAAGGAAAGAAAAGCAACCGGTCCAGTTCTGGACACAGGGTGAGTCATAGTTATTCTTTCCAAGACAACTGAGAACACAGAGCTGAAAATGTCCAGCAAAATCCAATTGTGTCTTGGTGTGTTGGTCTGGAAGGCAGGTTGCCAAGGGTACGGACCTCCCTCGGCATCCAAATAGAGCTGCCTTGGATAAATTATTCAAATTCTCCAGGCCTTGGTCTTCCCAATGAGTAGGGTTAACTAAAAGAAGCTCTAAACACTATGTCTGCACTTATCATTCAACTACCTCCCTGTTTCTCAATAAGAGGGCTGCCTATGGCAAAAGTCTTTTCATGTCAACCTCCAACACATCCATGGAAAGACCATGGTTTGTGACTCGAAAGAAAGGCCTCTCTCTGATCTCAGAGACCACAGGAACCCAGTGTTTTGTTTTTAGATAAACAAGGTTCTCTCCTTATTTAGCAGGTGAGGGAAACAAGGCCCCCAGAAAATCAGTACCTAACACAAGAGCACACTGCTCTCTAGAGTCAAAAAAATGTCCTAAGAACCAGCAGTAAATGGGTGAAAGAAGAAAAGTTCCCTGGTAAAAAATAATCACCAGATGTTTAAAATAGACCACTTATTGGCCCTTCCCTCTCCTGCTGGATCCACCATCTGCTTGTGTTTAACACAGCTCCTTCATATTTTGGTTAACGCTTAGCTCTGGAGTCTGTTTTTACTGCTGACAGAAGGATGAAGAATAGTATCATGTTATGACAGAGTTCCACCCCTCACAGCTGAGATATTAAATCACCAAAATGTCACTAAGTTTCTCCCTGCAAAGTCCAAACATTCCACCCCACATTCAAGGGCTTCATACGAGCTTAATGTTGTCCAGCCTCATTATCCACTAGCCCACAGCTGGACGAGGCACACTGTCCACTGTTCATCTGTAGTATCCTCCTTTCCATTCACGTCTTGCACATGCTCATCCCCACTGCCCAACTCCTAAGTGCTGTGCAGCTAAGAAAGTACTTTATTTAGAAAGTGCATCGCAGCTTTCAAAGAGCTTTCACAAACATGTAGTCTTAGAATTCCATGAGAGACAAAGCATAAGTGCTCCTAGACACATTTTACACATGAAGGACACTGAGACCCAAAGAGAGTAAGGGACTTGGCCAACTAGGGCCCCTAGAAAAGAATGGGACCCAGAAACAGAGCTGACTCCCCAACTACTGTTCCTTTCACGCCTCCAAGCCCTACCCAATATTCAAAGCTTAATTGAAGAATTCCAATCAGTCACCAAGACCTGTCAGTTCAACCCTATTCACTCAGGCACCTAGAACACGCCAGATACTGTTGACATCTCCTTCTACTTCAGCACCTTCTCTAGATTCCCACTCTGCTGCCTCAGTTCAGGACTTCATCTTTTACCTGAAATATTACAATCTATTCCTAATTGGTCTTCATGCCTCCAATCTCTCCCTACTCCAACTGACCTTCTAGACAGCTTGCTTCTGGAACAGTCAACTGGGGTGAGAGTAGGGGACAAAACTGTCCTCAGGGGACATTTGGCAGTGTCTCCAGACATTTCTAGTTGTCACAATTGGGGCGGGAAGGCTGGTGGTGCTACTGACATCTAGTAGGTAGAGACTAGGATGCTAAACATCCTACAATGCATGGGACAGCCCCCACAACAAAGAATTATCCAGCCCCAGATATCAATAGGGCCAAATTGAGAAACTGTTCTAGAGTTATCATCCTAAAAAATAAAAATAAAAATAAAAACTCCTCATTCCTCATGAAGTCATCCCTTTACTTAAAAACGTCCATGTTATTCACAGGACAAAGTTCATACAAGACTGTTCACAGTCTGGCCCAAATGAATTTTCAGACCTCCCCCTCCACTATTCCTACCCTCCTGCCACACTAACCTTCTATTTCCAAATACTTCACCAGCTTTCCTGTCTGTGTGCCTTTGCTCGTGCTTCTTCCTCCGCCTCAAATATCTTCCTCCCTTCCCCACTGCTATTCCCGCTTTAAGGTCCAGCTTGAGCATTACTTCCTTTGTTGAGCCTTTTTGTTTCCGCTAGTCCAAGCGGTCTCTCTCCTCTATGTTTTCACTATAACAGCCGTTAATTGTATTACATTCACTTGACAGGTTTTTCCCTTCCCTCTAGTGTAGGAATAAAATGTCATTTATCTTTATGTCCCACACATATAGAAGAGGGCCTGGGAAGTACTTCAGTCGGTGCTGGTTGAATGGATGAACTCCAGCACTGTAGATTCTTGCTTCTCATAGCGAGAAACTACAGCCTCTTTCCCGGCGGAAATGCTAAGTATAGTACTATCTAACTAGCCCGTCAGCACAGGGCTGTCGCCAGCTTGAACATCTGGGCACAAGGAGAAGCAGCTTTGTCTTCGAACTTCTACGCGACGTCTGATGATGCTGCATTTCTCTCTGCAGAGTTAGCAATAGCCACAGCTCCTGTAACTTCTTAGGTCTTATCTGTCAGAACTCCTCGTTCTGTGAGAATTTCTGGGTTCTGCAGATTTAGAAAACTTTGATTCAATGGGTGTGTTAAATAAATGTAATGTTTTGTGTTTCTGGAAGAACACCAAAACCAAGATCCTTAGCACAGGACTAACAGTTATAGGGTGCACCCAAGAGACATTTTAGAAAGTCCCAGGCTCCTGCCCTGTTCTCAAGGGACAGATCAACAGCTGACCTCCAGGATGCGCTGCGTCACACAGACTATCCATCTTCCATCACTGAGAACAAGCAACACCCACAAAGCTTAGGCTAAAGGGAAACAGGAGGAACTAGAAGTCATCAAGATCTCCTAGGCGCCTCCAGGCCCGGTTAATTCTGCAGGGACTCCCCTCAAAACCTCTCTGTGGGCTCCAGAAAACACTGAAGTCAGCCCTGAAGAAACTGAATGCTATGGAGAAGGGGTACTCTGACTGCCCAGGCAAAAAGTAGCCAGATGCAGCTTCCGTAACCAGAAACCACTAAAAAAAGAAAAAACCGTGAACAGTACTTAGCATTTGCCTCCAACCTGTGAGGACAGAGGAAAGAGGCCATAGTCCAGCTGAGGCTCTTACATGCTTCAAGGATCCAGTGCCACGTCTGGAAAGCACCTTAAGCTGATAGAAAAGCAGCACAATTTGTGGAAGAGACGACAGTAACAATGAATGGTCTCATGTTCAGGGAGTACGGCCTGAAGAAAAGTTAGAAATGGGGGCTGACGTCTGAATGCCGGTCTCAGCCCTGTCACTAACTGCTGCGTGACTGGGACAAACTGTGTCTTCACTGACAAAGACTCACTTTCTTCCTCAGTTTCCTCATTTGCAGGAACTGCCTGTCCCACCACACAAGGACATCAAAGGAGAATAATTCCAATCCAATCCAATTCCAAGATAGTAAACCCCTCCTAGGGCCAAAGATGATGCTGCCAGGCACTGTGGAGGGAAGAAGTCCAAGATACATTTTTGCCCTTGGAGAGCTAAACAACATTCTTAAACAGACAACGCGTAAAAAAGGAAACATTAATCATCAATTAAAGGTAAGTGGCAGGATGCAGAGTTACTGGAGATCAGCACAGAATGAAACCCAGTTAGTGGTACCAGTCCTCAGAGATGCTGAAATGGAAGCTCACTCTAGCTGGACATCCAGGAGGAGTCCCTGAACAGAACTTGACCTGCATGACCAGAAGCAGCTGTGGGACAAAGGCCGATATTCCAGGCAGGAGAGTGCAAGGCCATCAGCTGGGTTGAACTAGGGACTTACGGACAGGTGTGGTGAGAGGTAACTTCAAAAAGGCAGGTCAGAGTCACATCCCAGCAGAGGACTTAATTCCCAGCTAAGATTCTCACCTAATCCTCTCCGTGGGAGACGCCAGAGAAAGTTTATGAGCAGTTGGCTGGTGAGTACAAAATATGTTTATAGCTGTCGAGCATTATACAAATGCAAACTGTTATCATTGCTATTCTTGGCACCTACTGAAGCCCTGCACCGTGTAAAGGGTGCCCAGATGGCAGAATAAAAACATTAAAAGATAGACCAGTGAATAATTTATATCAGTTTAATCACTTAAAAATACTCTGCTTCCAGATGGAACTGGCAAGATAAGAAAAGCCCAGAACTTCTGGAAGCTAAGCAACTAAAATCAAACCAGTGTCTTCCTCTACACGAACGTACTGTTAGAAGCCAGGTTTCCGAAACAACTCAGCTTTCTTGACCAAACTCTGGTCTTCCCCCCTCCCCGCTTCCTTCCTTCCTTGTTTAGTTCACTAATTCTTCCCTCTCTCTATAAAATCCTGATGGAATCCTATGGCTGCTCTCACACGTGTAACACAGCCCCCCCCCTTTGCACTGAGATCTAGACCTACATATCCAAGTCAATGTTTTTATTGTAGTATCTAATATGTATCAAGAGTTCAAAAGGCCAAACAGGGACTTGGAATCCTATCCTACCCCTCACCTGTTTCTTTCCCATCTCAGAAAAGGATACCTCGATCCACTTGGTTGCTCAAGCCAAAAGCTTAGAGGTTGTCCTGGCTTCCTTTCTTTCTCTCGTATCCACATCCAATCCATCAGCAAGTCCCGTTAGCTCTGTCTCCAAAAGATATCCTGAACCTGACACTTCCCCATTCACCCTGTCCCTTCCATTCCCTCCTGGACTGTTCCACACCCTCTGACCAGGTCTCTGCTTCACTCTCAACCCCTAACAATCATTCTCTAAAGAGCAGTCAGCCTTGTTGTTGTTTTTATAAGTACATCAGATCATGTCACTCCCCTCCTTAAACTTTTGCACTGCGTTAAGAATAAAATCTGAACTCCTCATTGAGGCTGTCAAGCCCTGCATGTCCTTTCCACCAACCCTATCCCTTTCCATCCCCCAGCACATTGCGCTCTAGCCACATGGGCCTGTTTTTTCTCAGGGCCTTTGAATTTGCAACCCTCCTTCAGCCTCCCGTGGCTCTGCCTTGTCATAAATCTCAGCGTAAATATCATCCTTCTAAAGAGACTTTCCTGACCAACTAGTCTAAAAACAGGCCCTGTTAATAACTTTCTCCCACGCCCCCTTGTATTTTCTTCATAGTATTTATCTGAAATGAGGGTGTTCATCTCTTGCCTATCTCAGGGTCATACATGTAAGCTCCAGGAGGTTAGAGACCTATTTTGTTCAAGGGTACATCTCCAGTGCCAAGAACAGCGCCCAGTGTACAACAAGCGCTCAAATATTTGCAGAGGAACCAAATCTGAGCTAGAACAGCCATGTTTATTACAGGTGCTTCCCCTCTGGAGGAAATGGGAGCATTCCAGTTGTCCTTGCTCCAGTGCTAAGGTTCAGACTGGAGAGAGGTCTCTGGATTCCATGGGTGTGGGGAGACTTCACAGAAAAGAGACAGGATAGAGAACAACAAGAGATCTCTAAGGTACATGCCAAGACACTGAAGAATCCGTGTTTTAAGCATCTACTGGGGAGTGAGAAGTATGGGGGGAGGGAGGCTGACACACAGGAGCAGCATCACTAATTCCATAGCATGACTTAGTCTACTATTTCCCTTCTTCACAGCAGGTTAAAGAAAGATTGGCTTTCCTGAGCACCACCATGAGTCAATCTTCATACCAAGCATTTCTATCTGTTATCATTTAACCCTCATAACTCTTCCAGTGAAGCACTATATCCCTCTTTTCTATAAATGCTGGGGCTGTAGCCCACAGAAGGTGCATCTCTCTCTGCCCAAGGCCATGCAGCAATGGCAGAGCAAGTCGGATCCCAGTGTGTTTGAGGTCTTTCCCTTTCCACTCACTCTGTACTGTGTTCCCCAAGGAAACCAGGAGCTTTTGGATTCAAAGTAGCATGTGCTCAAGGCAAGGAGAACACAGCACAGGAAGCCCAAGTCCCCTATAAACAAGCTGTGATACTCAGTTTGGCTCAAGGAGAGACAAGCTTTTGTCCCTATTGTGAGTATGCAGCCAGAAACCTGGGCCAATGACTTCTGGCTCCCAGCACTCCTTCCTGTCACCACCACCCCGTTTCCAAAGATAAACATCGGTGGCAATGTGAAGCTCTACCATAAACGTACATCAGGCCAGGGCATGCCACGCTGCAGAATGATGAGAAGGGTTGGACTCCAGCTCAGCAACTCCTACTGCAAATTGCAATCTGAATCCAAGAGTGTCTCCAGGATAACTCCTGTTAACCCTCCACTGACATCTCCTGGATGATCTCATTACTTGAAAAATAGCCTCAAATGAAGCCACAGCTGTGAGGGCAACAAGAAGGAAGCGTTGGCAGCCTGTTTCTTTCTTTTTCATTTTTTTTAATTGCAAAAGGTGTGTCAAAGAGAAGTCTTTAGCAGAGGCAGAGCTCATTCACTGCTGAGGGGAAATGCTAAGCATGAATTCAAGATCCTTCCCCTGGCTGTGCCAACTGAATGGAAAGTGAGCCAGTCGTGAGCTTACGCACTTGAAGCGGCAGCAATGGACTGTCATACTATGTTCCCTCTATTGGAGAGGTATGACTTGCCGCCGTGGGATGGAGGCAAAAAGAGGAAGGAGGGAAAGGACTGACAAAATGGGAGAAAAGGAAAAAAGAGAAAAAGTGGAGGAAAAAAGTATATTAATTCCTAGCAATAGTGTACTAGCTAATGGTCACCTCCTTTTTGTTCAGAATTGGTCAACTGGGGTCAAGATTCCAATGAGCTAGTTCAGGGATCTATTCACTTGGGCGTTAACAGCCTTCTGCCCTAAGGAAAAGGCATGGGTACGAGTGACCCAAACCAGCACATACTCTGGTTCTATGGCATCCTGTGGCCAACTCTGTACACCAGTCCAGCGGAAAGGAAAGCACTAGGTGCATACACATCTGCAGTAATGCCTCCCAAGCTCCTCAGAACTCTGAACTCATCAGGACACACCAGGCATCCATTCCTGCCCTTTCTGTCCCTGTTATAATACAGCCACAGTCTTGTCGTATTCCTAGGAATGACAAAGGCGATTCAGTAGTTGGTCTAGATAAGACACTTCCAAAAGTTGGCCATGAACTGATGCGTTCTAGGCCATGGCACCCTTCTCGTATAAACTGGCCCTGGGCAGGAGTGACTGGCTAGCTCTATTCACAGTCTTCAACAGCCAGACATCTAAACCATTGCCTCTGCTACCTTCCAGCTCCTTTAAGAAAAGGCCAATAAAACAAACAGAAGTTACTCTAGTTTGGTTCTCAGAGTTCTTCCAGAATATTCCCAATTGAGTGAAGTAACATTAAACAAGTTTGACAATGATTGTGATAAAACTAGACAGGACACTCATGCTTTGCTCTGTGTTACACTACAAATAAAGAAATCCAAACTAACAAATTTGTATTTAAAACCAAACCAAACAAGATAATAGCATAAAATAAAATTTTGGATATTTTTCTTCATTACAAATATTCTTTAAATATATTCCCTTTTGATTTCTATAAGGATGCCAACTGTCTTTATATGCGAGGGACTACTCTTTATGCTGAGATTATGTCCTTGAAAAATGTCTTCTCTTTTAAGAAAAAAATGGGGATGTAAATTGCAGTTAGGGTTTTTTGTTTAGGGTCAAAAAAAGCTGAAAACCTACATCAGTGACTTGTCATCAGACTTTCTTTTTGTTTTTACTAGCTCATGAAATCCAAAGTCTGGGAACTACTGGTCTACGTGTTCAGGTTGTGGAGCACACCACTGCTTGGAGTATAAGCAGGGTTCTAGAAACCACAGATGCTTGCTACTTTACTGCATGCCTGATTACAACTAAGAAATCCTTCTCTAAGAGAAATGAGACTATAAACTCAAAGTGGCCCTAGATCCAGCCACTTACCTCATGCCTGTCATGTGCTAACAGGTGATCAAGACAAGAAAATTAGGTCAAAGATTCAGTGGTCAAACACACTTCAGGAATGCCGCATGGTCCATTTATTTCTTATAGGTTCATAATGTTCATCTGCACATTCAAGGTTCCGAAAGGTTCTGCATTTAAAAAGTCTGCTTAATCAGAATTTCTCAATTATATCTGACTAAGGAGCTTTATATTTTAAAGGAACACAACTTCTGGAGAGGTATTCCTGTTCCATGAAACACACTTTGGGAAACAAAGGCACAGAGAGAAGAGCAATTCAACAGGAGCCAGGAGCCCTCTCTGCTTCTCACTTGCTCTGTGACCTGGGAACAAGACACCCTCTTCACACCAAGGCTCTATGTTCCTACTATAAGTTTCCTCTTCCAGCCACTTTGCTGGTCCCTACATGCTACAATAAATAATACATCTGCTGGCCTCTAGTCAACACTCTCCGTGAACCAGAAATTCCCATTATCACCAAAAACCTGAAACGAAGAGGAAAAGAAACACACAGGTTAGCTCACAAAGCAGCACGCCTGGACTTGGGGAGGCGGGGCAGTCAAGGAAGCAAGATTACAACATAGGAGCCAGGCCAGTAATGAATTCTAGGGAAAGTGGGAATACTCCCTTTACCCTAAGTCAACCCATCTCCTCAAGGTCAGGGCTTATACCAGAGTTTCCAAGTAAGTATCCAATTCTTGTTTAAGTGCATACCCTACTGGAGGAGGTCCTACAGATGAAAGGCACGAATGAGCCCTCGATAGCTTCTGACAAGTAAGCTCCAGGTCCCTGAGCACCTTGGGAAGCAGACTTCCACCTAGGTCCCTTTGCATCAGGCTGGGCACACCATCACATGCCATTCAGTCTTATTACACCATATTGACAAAAGTGTGAAAGCACATTTTGGCGGGTTTTAAGGTGAACTGTTCTACCTAAGTCCCCGGAGGGCAGGAGAGGGTAGATTCATACTGTTCACCCACTAGAGTTCTGATGGGCACGTTTCACTTGATAGTGCATGAGAATCTGAAAGAGTGATCAACTTTAGTCATCAGGGAAATGCAAACTAAAAACACAAGATACCACTATATGCCACCATGATATATACTCACTAGAATAGCTGAAACAAAAAAGACAAAAGCAAGCATTGGCAAAGATGTGAGACAATCCGAGTTTTCATACACTGTTCCTGGAAGTGTAAACAGGTACAACCACTTTGGAAAACTATTTGGCAGTATCCACGGCTGAACACAATATCCCCTATGACACAGCAATTCCACGCCCAGATAAGTACTCAACAGAAATGCATACATACATTTACCAAGACAGGTCCAAGACTATTCTGCAGCATTTTTCGAGTGCCTACAATTGGAAATAACCCAAATATCCATCAATATTAGAATGGGCAAATAAATTCCAGGATATTTTCACTGTAGTATACCATACAGCAATGATAATAAAGAAACTACAACCATATGCAACAAGGATAAATTCCAAATATAATGTAGAGTGAAAGAATACAGATACACACTAAATTATTCCATTTATACCAGCTTCAAAAACAGGCAGAGGTAAGCAGTGGTGTTAGAAGTCAAGATACAGTTACTCTTGGAAAGAGTACAGCAACTGCCAGGGTTCACCAAGGAAGTTTCTGGGGTTCTGGTAAGTTCTGAGTCTTGTTCAGGGGCTGGTCACAGGGGTGGGTTCAAAATGTGATAGCACATCAAGTTGTAGCCTTATGATTTATGTATTTTTCTGAATAGGTGTTTTATTCCAACAAAATATTTACTAAAGAAGTTAGTGAATTTTGCATTCTGTTGTACAACCTCTTCACATGTGTGTCTATATTATTTCAGCTTTTCCCAAAATCTTTCAATAAAATTCACATTCTAGGAAAATGTGCCACACTTCACCTGTGGCTTCTTTTCCCCCACAGATATTGCCACATACCCCCCAGGTTTGAGAAGGTGGGGGTAACAGAATCCACCTGTGGGTCCCCGCGGACCAATCACTGTCTTCCTTCCTCCACTTACAAGCTAGAAGCTCTGCCTAATGAAAGCCCTCTTCATTTCCTTCCCTCTGGGCATAGCCCTCTCTCTAGCCCTGGGATAGAGAAATCTCACTCACTTTTAAATACGTTCTAGTCTCACTGACACTGAAGATCATGAATGGATGATTGCGTGAATGGCTGCCACATCTTCTGTACAGCCATTTCCTACTCTCCCAGGTCCCTGGAGAATCCAGGCCTCAAAGGAGCTGGCATTGAGAGAAGGTATGGAACAGGCACGAGCCTCTGCACCAGTGGAATCTGACTAAGTGTGGGGCAAAGCATCTGGTATTTCACCCCTAGGCTACAGTCCAACCAGGGAGTCTCCAAAGGAATGGCTGCCCTCAATTCTGCCTGGGTGAGTCTACACTAGGCAGATAGAGGGTGAGGGAACTGGGGAGTGTCTCAGCAAGCCCTTGGGAGCAGCCTGATTCTACAGTGGTTTGATATCAGTCAACCAGATTACCCCCATTTAACCACCTACAATAGACTGGATGTTTGTGTCCCCCCACCAAATTCACTTGTTAAGTTCTAACACCCAATTAGATGGTATTTGAAGGTAGGACCTTTGGGAGGTGATTAAATCAGGAGGGTGGAGCCCACATGAACAAGATCAGTGCCCTTATAGGAGACTCCAGAGACCTCCCTTGGCCCTTCCACCATGTAAGGCCACTGCAAGAAGACTGCCAACCATGAAACAGGTCCTCACCAGACATCAAATCTGCTGGTGCCTTAATCTGGGACTTCCCAGCCCCTAGAACTGTGAGAAATGAATGTTTGTTGTTTAAGCCACCCAGTCCATGATATTCTGTTATAGTAGCCCAAAAGATTGAAGACACTGCCCTTTCTCAAAAGGTCTGCAACTAGGCTCAAGGAGGAAATATGTGAAGGAGGAGGGAAGAGATAACACCCTCACCTCCAGGACAGCCCATCAAGGCATCTACCTTCATCTGAGCAAACCTGCCAGAGAGCCTCTCCTAACTTCTACACTCATTTCTCCACCTGTCCTTCCAAGACTCTCGAAGCACCTATTACTCCAAAGTAGACATTTTTACAAAGCATATGGTGGAAACCAACAGTGACTTTCTCCACAACTGCCCCCAAGAGTTATGGTCTGACGAGAGGCCAGCAGACCTCTATGTGCCATAAGCAGTAGAACAAGACAATGGGAAGAGGGACAAACTGAAAAAGACTGCCTTATCAAAATCCTCGTTAGAACGGTGCCAAACAATAACTACTTACGGAACATTTGCTATGTGCAAAGCACTGTGTAAGATGCAAGGATGAACCATGTTCCCATGCTAAGAGAAGGTCACAACAGGCATGGGGGCAAAGCCATGCCACTAAGTGTAATGAGGTGTCCTTGCAGCAGGGAGGAGAGTATATGAGGGGTCGTTGGTCATCTGAGTCACTTGTCTGCCCATCCCACTCAGTCCAAGGGCCTACATTCTCAAGTTGGGTGTTTCTTTAAAACACTGAATCTGATCATTAAACCTAAAAATGACCAGGAGGTGGGAGCTAAGAAAACTATTTTCATGAGCTAGTAGCAAGCTAAACTTGGAAGACAGTTATGAGTCACCTGAGACTCAGACATGTCTTCCAAGAAAGCATCTGCTCTGCTTTCTCAAGTGGCTTTGCCAGCATTCCCTTCCTCCTCCTCTACCTTCTAACAGGCTGACAAAGCCAGCAGCCTCTTCAGTGCTTCCCTCCACTGGGGCCAGCAGCCCTCAGGATAAATTATCCTAACCTACAGTCATCAGGGATTGGCTGGCAGTGCTGGGAGAAGACAACCTATTCCCAGAGCCTAAGGGACCCTCAGGTCCATTCTTCCAAATGTGAGGATCCTCAACCCTTAGGAAAACAAAGACCTGCTATTTTTAAACAACTTGCCAACATCCAACAGGAGCTAACTGATGGCTCAGGATGCTGCCAGCTGATTCTCATACTCAACACACAGGTGATTCACCCATCAATGACTGTAAAGGTGGTGGGAAAGGGGGGAAAAAAACATGAGAAAAAAGTCCTCATTGTGAAGGTGTACAATCCCTGCACTGTAATAACATTAAAAAGCTCTCTCCAAAACAAAGAGTGACCATATTCTGGGGCAGTTTTGGGGTTTGGTTTTTGACCAAGTAAACAAATCAGGTGTCCTGGAACAGAAAGATTCATATGCAAAAAAAAAGAGTCTTATCTCTGGGCAGTTTTTCTCAGCACAGATAACATTTAATATTCTGATTCACACACATAACCTTCTCTATCCTCCCTCTGTCATGTAAGCTTTGTCAGAAAATAAAACCTGGAATCCAGAAATTCACAATTGAATACGAAGAAGCAACAGTGGAAGGGAGGAGGGTTTGAGGCTAGTCTAGTGGCCCTTTTTTGCTCCATTAGCTCTTATTTCACATTTCCCAAATTCTTGGTTATCCAGCTTGAAATTTTACCAAGGGATTCATTTGGTCTAACAGTATGCTTTTCTAAAAATGCAAATATACCTCTAAGAGGAACATGGTACACTGGTGATTCTCACCCTTCCAACAAATCAGTCCAGTGGCATTTGGAGAAAAACAGTTGAGAGCGGGTGCTCAGAGGAGATGTCTTTTTACCATGGTCAAGGCACCCTCAAGTGTGATGGCACTGAGCGCTCATAAAGGCACCAAGGGCTGGAGGAGGTTTGAAAAGAGGGTCAAATATAAAGAGGAGGTAGGCAAACGCCAGAATTCACAGTCACCTCTGAACCATACCCTCTACCCCAGTGTTCACGGACTCCAAGACCCAGGCCTCACTCAGCCTCGCGCTGCGAATATTATAGTTCAATCATATTATGGACCGAACAGGTTGACCTAGAAACAGCCACCCACAAAAAGATTATTTCTAGGGGAAAACTGCATCCTAAAACTCCAAATACTCCATCAAAGAATTTTTTTATAACAATCTATTGATATTAGGGGCTACCTGCATTTAAAATGCATTCTTGAAAACTGAAACCAACTCAGACCAAGAGCTTCACTCTTTACTATGCTTAAAGCGAGGACTGTGAGCAGATAGGTGAAAAATGCTGACATCACACAGAACTTACTCTGAGCCCCAGTCCTTCCTACCTCAAGGGAATGTCTGGCCTGATGGTAACTGTAGGATTAGGACTTAAATTTCACACACACATACCCTCTCCAACTTCTGCGCCTCCTAACAGCTGAGCCCGTTAGTCACTGACGTTCATTTCACTTTAGCTAAGAACTTGAACCTATCACCCCTACACAATAGATTTTCAGACTTGAGGAAGAAAAAGCCAGTTTGGGCAAGCAGGTTGCGTGTGACATGTGGACAGAGCGCTGAGGATGCCAAGGCAAAGCAGAGAATTCAGTCCTTTTTGGGGACATTGACTTCACTTTAATTCACAGCCTCAGAGGGTTTTCCTACATCTGGCCAGGCATTCTGCAAACACAGTCATGCATTGCTTAATGATGGGGATACTTTCTGAGAAATGAGTTGTTAGGTGATTTCATCATTGTGTGAACATTATAGTGTGTACTTACACAAACCTAGATGGTATAGCCTACTACACACTTAGGCTATATGATACTAATCTTATATGCAGTCCATCGTTGACTGAAACATCATCATGTGGTGCATGGCTATACAGGAGCTCAGTTCTGGGGGTAGGGGGAGGTACATCCCTTAGTGGGAGTCACCGTCCTGATCCCCAAGACCACTAGGAATCTCAAAGTTATTCATCCTGAGGCACACCAATCCAGTCCACTATGAGGGAGATGTGCAATTAAAAGTGAATGACACAATACGATTTTTGTCATTTCCCTGAACAACTGCCACGGAAGTGTCACAATAAAACTCACTCTGGAGCCAGATTGCCTGCCACTTGGTAGCTGTGTGACTTGGGCCAGTTACATAACCTCCCTGGGCCCCAGTTTATCATTGGCTCCCTCTCATAGAGTAGATGGGCGAATTCCATGACATATTGAGAGTTTGTAGCACAATGGCTGACACCTGCTAGCTAGCACTTAGCAGTGGCACATCTTCCACTTGAGCCTCAATTTTCTCATCTGTAAAATGAGGGGAGGGAAACGACAGAAGATCTGTTGCTTTGAGTCCTTTATTCAGGATGAATCAAGTGTCAATTCTGACAGAGTCGAATATTTGTCCTCACTTAGCTTTCTCTTTCTGGGTTATATTCAGTTTTTTTTAAAGTCTCTGCTTTAAGCATTTTTATTGTTCCTTCTGTTCTGTTTTCGATCCCTCACAGTGGATTGGTAGACACAAAAACATGTTCACAGGGAATCTAAACCACTTCATCTGAGAGTGGAGAGAACCTGGAAAGGAACTGTCTACTCAATGTTCAAATCCCTTCTCCTGAGTAGCCGGCAGGAAGATGATTACCCAGTTTGGAGTTAAATACCCTCAGAGCTGGGGAACTCATTACTCACCCAGAAGCTGTTTGCTGTGCTGGAGACTTCCAAAGTTCTTTACACTCCTACCTCCTGGCAACTTGTGACCAAATCTATACTGCCAGAGAATCTTGATGCTTACTGTGACGGTGACAACAACAGAACTGGTTTATAGTCTGGATGACTTTAACGTGTTTTCTAGTTCAAACCTTAGAATTCTTCTGAGAAGTAAGTAGGGTAGGGATTATTCCATCTCTGGCAAAATAAAGGGGCAGAGGAGGGGTGAGGGCTCAGCGAGTTTAGGTGATTCTGCCGACTTTTCCCATGAACCGGCTGAGTCAGGAACCAGGACTCTTGGAACCAGGTCTTCTAACTTCAAGTTAGGAATTCCAGTCCATTTCCCCCCACCTCCCAGTTCAGAAACTTGAACTGCCCAAGTTACCCCTGCATGTAAAGAATACCCATCAATGGTTCTCCCAGCCGTTCCTGCTCATTCTGTCTAGGAAATTCATCTTGAGTGATCAGTGGCAGCTTGGCACATTAGTTTAATTAGGGAACCGAAAGCATAACAAAAAAAGCATTCACACATCATATAGTCTTTAGACTTTCATAAACTCTAATCTAAATCTGGAACATCTAGAGTAATGATTAGCTAATAACCAGGCCCATCTCCACTCCCAGGCTAAACTCAGAATATTTCATCCAGTTACTTTCCCATAGGACAGCAGCCATTCACCTATCACCGCCTTCTTGAAATTACACATAATAGGAAATTGAGATAATCAGACTGCTTAAAACTTTAAGTTATACGGTGATGTAATCAGCCGTAAAAGTGCACAAAGATCATTTAACATGTGCAGGCTGTTCATGACGAAACTGTTGCCCCCAGGGAAGGGCAACCGCTCACAATAAGATAGAAACCTGCCTTGTTTTAAGTTCATTTCTGAGAAGCTGTATTGCCCATTTCAGCTTTGATCACCGTAACAGTTAACACAGTAGATGTGAGATGGGCAAGGAGAGAGGACACAATTATCTTACCATCCACCCGACCCAGACCCAGCCCACCAACTGCAATGTGCCCAGAAATAGTCTGGTTGCCTTTCTTTGGGAACGTGGTCCTTTTTACTTGCTGGAACTCTTTGGGATGCTGCAGTGTTTGAGCTGACAGTGAAGGGCTTCCCATCACAGTGGAAGTGGGGAAGAGGAGGGGAGCCCTGTGAGCCACATGCCGCGTGCGCCTAATGGTGCACAGAAAGGGGCAGTGGCTACCCGCCCTGGCTAAGCTGAGGAAACCAGCCAGCACTACTCAAGCACATGGATTTCAAGTCAGAACTTCAAGATCTCCTACAAAGGAACCTCACAGTTGCTTCCAGGAAACTCTTTCCAGGTGGGAAGTTTCTTTCCAGGCTCTGTTATTACTTTTTTAAATCTAATAAATCATATTTTACTCTCAGCATACAGGGAGAAGGTCTCATCCTCATCCTGATTAACAATGCCACATTAATAAAACATTCTTGGATCCATTAATTCAAATAAATATTTAAGCACAGTGTGGCAGGTGCCAGGACAGAGGCATGGACAATTAAGTCATGGTTCCTAGTCCTGGGAGGCACTGAGTCAAGCAGACCAGCACTTCCCAATGCTTGACCATCCCTCCTCAGCCCTCTGGGATCATATATAGTGCCCATGTTGTGAATATCTATTAAGCAATCTCATGAGAGGCCCACCAGTACTACAGGGATGCTAACGGAGATGCTCCTTAAATAGATGTCAAAACACTGACATAACAAGCCAGGTCCTAAATGTTATCTGGCTACCTTGTGCCTGGGACAGAGCTTGACTAACACACGCAATAAGCAGCCGAAATCAATGTGGCTGCAAAATGATAATTTTACAAAACATTCTAGATCTGAGTATAATGGGATGACATGGTGGAGTGGAAAGATCTGTGGGTGGGAGCCATGTCATCAGGGTCCTTATCTCTGGCACAGAAGTGTGACCCTCATCAAGTCCCTACTTAACTTCTCAGTGAGGTCCACTGAATTTACTTCCTATGAACTCTGGTACATCACTGCCATTTCTTTTTTAGAAGAATAAAATATTGGGGCCAGGCTGACAGCATAGCAATTAAGTACACATACTCTGCTTTGGCAGCCTGGGGCTCGCAGGTTCAGATCCTGGGCATGGACCTACACACCACTTATCAAGCCATGTTTTGGCGGTGTCCCACATACAAAATAGAGGAAGACTGGCACAGATGTTAGCTCAGGGCCAATCTTCCTCACCGAAAAAATAATAAATAACATAAAATGTTGCAGACTTTTTTTTTTTTTAAGTACAGAGGAGTTACAGCGACATCCATATCCCCAACACAGAGTTGTAACGTGTTTTATAGCCCACTCCTCGTCACCTTAGATTTTTAAAACAAATTTAAAGTTGCTATTGAGGATTCCTTCTCCATGGAATTGCTCTCCCTCTACCCCAAAGGATAGCCATTATCTAGACAGTGGAGTGACTTCCTCACATCCATGTTTGTGTACCATGACTACATAAATATATGTCCATAAATACACAATATTGTTTGATTGCATACTTTAGATAAATGGTAGCATATTACATATTTCATAATTTTCTTTTTTCCACTCACCATTGCTATTTATCCTTGTTGATATAACATGTAGATCTGGTTCACTCATTTTAGTATTCCAGTGTGTGTGTGTGTGTGTGTGTACTATTATTTATCCACTCTCCTACTGATGGCTTTGAGAAGCATTCATTTACTTATTAATTCATCAGGTATTACTCAGAATCTACTATGTGTGCCACATGCTATACTGGCACCAGAGACCTAAAGAGAAATTATATAATTCTTGCATTCGGGCCAAAGATACAGAACTCCCTTGTGGAAATGCCAAGATGGGGGAAATCCCACTGACTATGCCAGCAGTCAGTTGGATATTTATGTCCAGAGCTCAGGAAGTGAGCAAAGGCTTAAGAAATGAGCCTAGAGCCCTAACCTTGACAGGTGGAGGTCGAAGCCATGAGACCAGACGAGCTGGCAACAGGGACGCATGGGACTGGTTAACCCACAGAAACACGAGAGATGGAAACAGACTGTTGTCTCGACCCCATTAAATGTTGGGGTGGTTTGTATGCAGCAACAGATAACCAAAACAGGAGATTACTCTCCCAACATCCCCAAATCAGACTGACTCAGAGTAACAGCACTCTACAGAAAATCGTGCAAGAGATTCACAATGATAGCACATCTGGAACTTGCAGTGTGTCTGACAGCTGTGGACAATACAACAACCAGGCCTCGACGTTACCCAACACCATGACATCTTGGGGCCAGGAACACACCCTGGTATTTCAGCTTGCTCCCAGCATCCTGCGAGCACCTTCCTTAAGCTACAGCCAGGCAGGATTTTGATGTTTGCAAACGATTGCCTGTTTGTGCCACCAGCTGCCCTGGTGAACTCTCCCTTGGATAAAACTACATCTTGGAGACCCTGTTGTAAAGCAGAATGTGAAAAGAATCACATTATGCTTGTCTGCATGTGTCCATCACCTAGGCAGATGTCAGCAAAAACACCAAACAAACATGTAAGAGTAGCAACAAAGCAACCCAGGTTTTCACTCAGTAGAGCTGAAGGACCGAGTAACGAAGCACAGGGAAGTAAGTAAAGGCTGCCAGTTCTGCTTTATGAGGCACCTTGCTCAGACTGGTTAAGGCCTCTTGTGTGGAAAGCACAGGTGATGTCAGGTGCAGGGAAACCATGATGAAAAGGGCCTGGGCATCCTGCCCTCTCTCACGCTGGGCAGAGAAAAACTTCCAGAGAAACCAACACCACAGGAGTAAGTACCAAGGGCCACAAAAGCAGTGAGGGTTGGGTGCCACAGAAACTTGGGGGGGTGTCAGGGATTCTATTAGCTGGAAGGTAAGAGAAGTCTTCATGGAAGTAGTGACATTTGAGCAAAGCTTTGAATGACATGCAAGATTTGAACGTGCAGACAAGGAACAGGTGTACCAGGAGGAGGCCCTCACGCAGGGGACACAGCTGCCTTTGTGAGTGACGGGGACCGGCTGTAAGGCTGGCTGTGGGTTTGATGTAGAAAGGAAGGTAGTAGGAAATCAAGTTGGAGGACCATAGCAGATGATGGAGGACCCCAAACACCATGCGAAGGACAGAGGATTTCATGCCATAGGAAGCTACTGGAAGTTTCTGAACCAGATAAAGGTGAGCTCAGAACTAAGCCTCAGGAAATTTCACTTGGCCAATACGTGGGAACAGCTACCATTCATATCCGGAAAATAAGTGAACTGGAGACCATTTATCCCCACCCAAGAGCTTAAATACGGGTGGCCACGCTGGTGAAACCAGAGGTGAAATATTTCTCAGGTGACTTTAAAATCTTTAAAACAAAAAAAGGATTCCTCTCCATTTAACTCCAGGTTAGGTCGTTAGAAATAAAACAGAGCAATAAATTTTTTTAAATCTACATTTTGACACAACCTTTTGCAGAACACATAATCTTGACCTCTTTTAAGGACCAGCTCGAACCTGTACTTCAGAAATTAGTTTCTCTAATTGTCGGGATTATGCATTTGAGCACACTGCCATTTAAAACATAAGCATTCATGTATGTATAATTTATATCCCCATCTTCCAAAAATGATTTGTAGCAATTCACTTCATAGTCTTTTCCATTCATTGTTTTGCATATCTATCTTCTCTACCCATCTACATTATAAGCTTCTTTTGATGAAGGGTTGTGTATTACGTATCTGTGGTTCTTCCAAAATAGTCGGTCGAGTAGAAGGCCTGAGGGATCCTTGTTGATTGATTTCTATTGCTTCCAGCCTTGCTAATATCATTTAAGGGAAAAAAGTCTCTCTAAAATGTCCACTTTTCCTGGCCAGTCACCTACACAGTAACCTTCAAAAGTCAGTTTCCCTTTTAAACATTTTTTAAAGTTTATCTGAAGCTCAAGTTACAGGAACCCTTCCTCAATGGTTGAAAATATGAAAAGCAAATCAAAGTCTCCCCTCTGAAGGAAACTAACAAAGGGTGCTCACGGAAGACAGATTCAGGTCTGCTCATGAGAACGAAACCACTGCTTGTTCACAGGGTGCTATGGACTGAATGTTTGGGTCCCTTCAAAATTCATATGTTGAAACCTAATCCCTGATGGATGGTGTTAGGAGGTGGTCCCTTTGGGAGGTGATTAAGTCACAAGGGTGGAGCCCTCAGGAATATAATTAGTGCCTGTAAGGGGCTGAAGAGACCAGGGTTCACCCCTTCCTCCACTTAAGGACACAGCGAGAAGACAGCTGTCTAGCAACCAGGAAGTGCCCCTGACCAGACGCTGAATCTGCCAGTGCTGTGATCTTGGACATCCCAGCCTCCACAACTGTGAGATGTAAATTTCTGTTGTTTATAAGCCACTCAGTCTATGGTACCCTGTTATAGCAGCCAAGATGGACTAAGACACAGGGGTTTCAGGAAAGGACAGTTATAGGATGTTAACTAGTATCCCTCATTGGGTTTGTCTCCACAACCACCTGGAATTCAAACACCAACATCCATATGCTCTACAGTCAGCATTTACATTGAACTGGGAAATCACCACCATCCCACCATGGGAGGAGTGGGGGGTGGGGGAGGGTTCTGCCACTATTCCTGCTACTGCTGCTGCTGCCCTCTCCTTTTTATTCTTCTTGGCGATTTTTTTAAAACAAGATTTTAAACTGTCATTTTTTAAATCAAAGCAGAGTAGCTCCCTAGCATTTTATGTAGCGAAGTCTTCCTACAACTGACCTGGCATGCGTTACAATGCAACACAGGGGAGGTACTACCTCTCGGATCCATTCAGAAAGAACTTCATTGTATCACCACTTTCCCTACTGCACGGTACCACATCCTCCTGTAGGTGAGGGTTTCCTTTATCAGTATGCAAACCAGCTGTGTTCTAAGTTCTAAGTCTGGAACTCAGAATTCATTTTTTCCATAGAAATGATCCTAGAACTGATAGGTTTCCAGGACAGCCCACACAGCCTATATGCCCCAAATCAGTAAACGTACATGTTTCTACGATTTTGCATATAGATGCAGTGAAACCACTCGCCACGTCGTCAAAGGAAACCACACAAAGTCCTCTCCTATCATTCAAACACATTGGAGATTTATAAAGGAATTGCTAAATATCTGGCAGCCCATCTCATAGCAGCTTTGATGACTCAATGAGTATTTAGTGATACAAATGTTGTGCATTCCCCTCCTACACCCAGGTTGATAGATGCTCTCTCCTCTCAAGTTCATCACTCTATCTGAAAAGTCTCCTAGGGCATTTACAAATTCTAGTCATATTCAACTTCTTTGCGTACCTGTTCTTCCAGTCTTAGAAATTCAATCACCACCACAAGTACTAAAGCTATCACTACCACTTATAGATGGTACTTCATAATATTCAACATCCATGAATCTTATCCCTTAATCCTCAAAACCATCCCATGGAGAAGTTAAGGGATGTACCTAAAACAAAGCAACTGCTAGCCCCCAAACTTCGACCCAAATCTGGCTACTGTTCTGCCTTCTTTCCATGGCTCCAGGCAGCTTCTCTCCTCATAAAGGAAGCTCTTGGGGTACACAGGCAGCCATTTGTTTATCAAATGAGCCACGTGCCACAGAGCCACCTGACTTATTGCCACATATTGTTATATGCAGCTCAGTATCCCCTGATTTCTGTTCGGTGCCTGTTCACAGCTTCTGCAGATTTAAACCCCCATTTACATACAGGTTTGTATTGAAAATTTCCAAAGCTTTTAATACTAACACACTAAAAGGGAAAAGGAGAGAAACGAGGCTGAAAAGGCAAGGATTTGTCCAAGGAGATGATGATGCACTGAGGCCATCCTTAAAAATCTATGAGAAATAGGGGAGCTATCTGATTACCTAGTCAGGGCAGCCTTATCGAGAGCTGTCACTGGAATTATAGTCAAACCCTCTGCCAGTAGACTTGGGCTATTTTGGGCCTGTTACTTCATGAGATTCTAGCATCTGTTATGCTTCGGTAGGTTTCTAATTTCAGCTGCAAAGACAGAGTCCAGGAAATGAGGCAGACACATATAAGGTCCTGTAGAAACAAAGAGAAGAATCCAAAATGAATAACTGCCTGCCTTGAAGGGATTTTGAATAAGAGGCTCAAAAGACGGAAAGAAAAGAAAAATGATAGGCAAGAAAACCACAGTAGCAGACACAGCCCTAAGCTGAAAATTCAGAAGAATCATGAAACCAAGAAGTAGTGATGGGAGAGGCATTAAAAGGGATGACTGGGCCTTAGATTTGAAAAGTGAGTAGAGGAGACTAGAAAGGTTAAGTGACAGGTCGAAGGTCACACAGTTTAGTGGGGAAGGGAGATTAGAGTATGGAGCTCCTGTTTCTAGGCACTGTTCTAATATATCTCAGTAAAGCACGGTGTGTGCAAAGCCCATGACTTTGGCTAAGAGTCAGTTTTTAACAAAAAGGTACCCAGTCTGCTCAAAGAGCTATGAAAGGTTACGAAAGATACCATGGAAACCATGGGGTTCCTGGAAGCTGGACCACAACATTCAGGCTTTCCATCAGGGTGATATTCACTTTCCTAAAAAGCCACCATCATGAATGAATGCCAGTGACATAGTGGAGCTCAAAATGGAATTAAAGGGGGGAGGAAATGATACTGTAATAAGTAGGAACATATTAAGTAGATATTCTGTAATTGGTTGACTTACTGAATCACTGAATAAATGTCAAGACACTTGGGCTCCAAAAACACTTTAATTTCAAGAATTTCAAAGTCTAAGCTTTGACATAAAATTCAAAACCCATAAAGGAAAAAGACTGACAGATTCGACAGCATTTTAAACAAATTTAAAAATGAATGACAAAAGACAAAACATTCACAAATGTACAGAGAAAGGTTTAATATCTATTATTCCTGAAGCTCCTATAAATGAGGAATTATGACCAATTTGTCAATAGATAATTCACCAAAGAAATATAAAGAGTCAATCAACATATGAAAAGATGCTCGACCTCACTCATGATTAGAGAAATGTCCAATAAACAATGAGAAGCCATTTTTTAACTTATGCATTTTACAAACAATTAAAAGACTGGTAACACCAAAAGATGAGGAAATAGGCACATTCATGCCACTGAAAGAAATGCAAAACGGCTTAAACCTGGAGGACAACTTAAGCTAGTCAGGCTAAGACTAGGAGTCTCTCCTGCAAAAGCACTAGCCTGATGCTGAAGAAGTAAATAATAGGTATGTGAACTGCAGCACGGTTTATAATTGCAAAAATTGAAAATTGGCTAAATTTCCATCAACAGTGGGGTGGTAACATATTGTGCAGTCATCCATGCATATCTCATAGTAACTAATATGTAGTAGGAGACTAATATGTATGATTTGGAAAGATAATCAAGGTATACTAAACGAAAATACAAGTTACAAAACATTATATATAGTATGATACTTGTATTGTTTAAAAAATTCCATGGATCTATAAATACAATAGAAGGTTTGTGTATGCAAAGGGAGAATCTGGAAAGTTTACACCAAAACTTAACAGCGTATCTCTGAATAGGTAGAATTAGAAGGAGGAGGGAAGAAATGTGTTCAGAGAAAGAGTGGTACTATTACGGATGATACTTATTTTCTTGTTTTCTATGTCTTCCCAATTTTCTGTAATACTCATGAGTTATTTCGTAGTCAGGAAGAATTCCATTAAAATGCTAAATATTTCATAATGAAACATATAGAAAACAGTCGCTCATTCTGAAGGGGAGGAATAAGCCATCTAGGAGAGACCTGCAGAGATGACTGCCCCATAAGAACATTTATCAAAAGAAGAAAAAACTATATGCAGATCACTTTTTATTTTTTCCAAGATTTAACATAGACTGAAATACTCTGGTGTTCTTCATGCATACACCTGGTATGTAACACATGATGCCACTTCATGTGGTACTGACTCTTTCTGTAATTATGAGGCCACCAAAAACTGAAGCTAGGACCCATTGCCTGTGGACCCATCCAATGATTAAAAAACCTGTATGTTTTAAACATTTCCTGCACAAAATTTCCCACAGCAGGACCCTCTTGAGTGTGCCTATTTCAAAAAGGAAAAGTGCTCCTACTAAACTATCTTCTACTGTCATGGTCTGCCTGACGAAGCCATTTATCCTTTGGGGACTGATGCCTTGGTGTGGCCAGTAATTCCACCCATGAAAGAGAAGCAGGAGTAATTACTTGCACTTCCCTCCTCAGTACACCAGGGCCTGCAGTTACCCATGAAATCAAGGGACTGAATCAAGATCTCGCAAGTAAAAGACTAAAAACAGCTTTATCACTGTTCTCCACTAGACATTTGGGACTTGCCTACATAATGAAGCAGGCATGTGCACTGGGCTACATGAGTGAGGGCAGCTGTCCCCTCACATGGGAGGTGGGTCTGCACTGAGCCACCGACACACCCATACTCAGCCTCTGTTGTGACTAAGGTCAAGCATCTGTGAGGCAGGTAGCTTTTAGGAAAGAGTCTATCATTTAACAGACACGGTTAAGTGAATGAACCGCATGGCCTAGGCTGACCAGCCACTTACTCCAACCACCTGTATATGAGGAATATCCATAGTACAGGGGGCCTCATGTGAACCCACCAGAACTGACATGTCCAGATGTGAGTCATGCCACTCAAATCGATCTTCCAAGAGCCTGAATGATAGCTGTTATGGCTCCTGCATGAACCACCTTCAGAGGCTTTATACTCTCAAATATAACCTCAGTGGTGAAAACGTTCCATCTTTAGAGAGGGAATGGAATTATTTGAAAGTCAAGTGTGAGTCTGTCCCAAATGGAGCGAACAAGGCACATCAGTATCACCCACCTTCCAATCCTAATTCCTTCACGGAACCAGTTTATTCGCCTGGTCACCAAGCTCAGAATCTTGGAAAGACTTTCTTCTGCCTCATCTCCCCACATCTAACTAGGATGACCAAACACAGTAATTTACTGTCCAACCAGGACACTTCTGAGAGTGAAAGGAAGCACTTTCACCATTAGTTCAACCATATGAAATTGCCACATTTAACCATTTTTGACCTACAGACAGGCAGCTTCCTATGAATCACCTATGCTGGGGCAACAGGCAAAACTAGGCATTTCCAGGGCAAACAAGGATGAGTGGTCACCTAACATCTAAGCCATCACCAAACCCTTTCACATCTGCCTCCCACACCAAACTCACCCCCCTTTTTCCATTTGAACCATCTTGGTTCAAGCATTTTTTCCCTTCTCTTTCAACTTAGGCTGGCAAGTACCATGGCCTCCTTGCCTTCAGTCTCTCTCCCCTCTAACCCATCCCACCAATAGCTAGCAGATTCACCATCCTAAAACACAGGTCTGGCGATGTCACTCCTTGTAGAAGGATTGGTGTCTCCCAGAGCTTCTCTAATTAAGTCTAAACTTCACAGGTTGTTATTCAAGGACCTCTGGGCTCTGACCTCCACTGGCGACTGTTTCAACTCTCTTCTTCAGCCCAAACCTTACGATGCACCTGCTTGCCCCAGGGTCAGTCGATCCACTCTATTTAAGTAGAAGTCCTCTGTCACTGGCTTGGTTCACACTGAATAGTCTTAAAAACGAACAAACAAACAAAACTAATCCCCCTCACCCTGCCCTCCATTTCTGCTTCCTGTCCTCTCCCCAACTCCTCTCCTCAGTCTGTAACTTCCCACAAGCCCCCAGGTCCAACACTGGATTCTATGCTGGCTCCTCAAAGCGACTATAATATACCCTACCTCTGCTCTCAGCTCCTCTGGGAGACCCTCAGCTGAGCCAGCACAGACCCTGCAGTCTCACCCGGCACCCACCTACAGGGCCACTGTGACGGAGAACCATCACTGCAGTGTGCACTAAGCTAGTCAAATGGAATTACTCCATTTCCTGAGAAACCCAAGGATTTTCAAAATATTGCTGCTGATAGGGTTCCCTCTTCCTGGAATGCCCCCTACCCTATCTTATCCTCTTGAAATACCTCCAAATCCTTCATGAAAAGCCTTCTCTGACCTTCCTCCCACACCCATTCCCCACAGATGAACCTCTCGAGTCCACCTTGCCTCTCTCATGGTATGTCAACGCATCCTGGCTTGTCCCAGGGTCATTCATAGATTTATCTCAACCAGACTGTAGGCTCCATGAAAGCAGACATCGCCTTAATCATTCTTTTGATTCCCAATACAATAGAAGGTTTGGACCTACCATACTACCTGGCCCATCAAAAGTCCTCAGAAAGACTTATTTAGTTATACTGATGAAACATACTTGGTCCATGTGTAACTTATAAAATGGCTTGAACACATCATAAGAGAAATTCCAAAACTTCTTGAGCAATAACAGTGTGGTTAAAATAATCCTGAAGTGACTTCACTCAACAATAAAACTTATTTAGACACGTAAGTTCTGGTATGTTTGTTAAAAATCATTCATTACTTTCTAGCAGCAGAATGCAGGGCTTAGTTTCCAGGCAATAAGCATGATGGATTTGTAAACGTAAGAGGCAAAAAGTGTTAGATTCTGAATAAGGTGCCATCAAACAACACAAGCCAGTGGTCAGTGAAAGAAGGTTAACCTCTGATACCAGTCCCAAGCTGTGCAAGGTCTAGAGGCAAACCCTTGACAGCTCGTGAAGCAGCTGTAGGTACCAAAGGACCTGATGCCAACAAGGAAACCACGGCAGTAGATCACAGACACTGGTGAAACCAAGATTCGAGTGAAACCGAGATAGAGCAGAGAAAGAAACAGAGCAAACTGGAGACAGCATAACTGGGGACTGACAAAGAAAAGTCATCAGCCAGGAAACTGATACTCAACCCTAAACAACAGGGAAACTACACATTGTTTTTGCCAAGAGCCTGGTGATGTGAGCCAGGAAAGGACAAGACTGACCAGCCTCACTGAAGTCCAGGCAAGAACCACCTCTCAAGATCAGAGTAAATGATTCCTTGCAAAATAAAATATTTACTTTAACATTGCCTCCACAATATAGTTTGCTTATATCTAATATTCTCCATCAAGCAGGTCAATGTGTGTATTTACTTAGTAGTATACTTTAATAACAGTTAATACTCACCAACTTGTGGAGTTACTATACTGCTTAAAATCAGTTGTTCATCTCATAGGTACATTGCTCAAACTGTTTAAGGGCCAAGATATCAACTGGCAATTGTTGCATTTGGAGCTACAGGTTCCAAACCTAGTTGCCATGTTCTCTGGATTTCAATTAAATTATAACATTCATATTCGATGTCCCAATGAGCACCATCAAAATCAATACTAAAATATCCACCAACTACCAAGCTAAGTGTTGTCATAAAGAAAATACAGAGAAAGGAAAAATGCAGCCCTTGGTATAAGTAGCTTGTAAGCTACAGTTTAGCTTTGAAGGGTCAAGAATTCAACTGTATGGTACAGTTGGAGGTGCAGCAGCACAGGGGCCAGATTAACTGGAAAAGGATGCCAGAGATGATAGGATTTAAATAGAAGGAAAGGAAAGGCCAAAGGCTTAGAAACAGGAATGAACTAATGTAGACAATGGTAATGTAAGGCAGACAAAGTAGTAAGCTCTCCTATATAATCAAGGCAGTAACTCGCAGCTACCTGCTCTTGGAGCAGGTAACTCAAGTCCAACAACAACTGAGGAGTGGTTCAGAGAGGAGACCTTCTTCATCAGAGGGGAAGAGATCAGACCACAGAACCTCAGATCCAAGCAGCCCAACTCCTGCGATTCAAGAAGAAAACCTCAAGGATGCCTAAGCCATCTTTTCCCTATGTATCTCCCTCAGCACCCAGCCACTGTGAACATTAGACTGAATGAATCTGAAGAACAAATAGCAGTGGCCTCTATATGAACAATCCAAGCACAACCATAAGAGCAGAGTGACCCTTAGCAACTGCTGTTAGACTTCAAGCACAAGGTTCCCATTTCATTTCCATTTAATCCATCTTCTCTGACCAAAGATGCAGTCACATCCCAGCCTGTGTCAATCTGGGCTTCCTCAATGAGTCTGAGGTTGCACATTTCCAACCTGAGACATATCTATGTCCTTACCTTCTGTACTTATTGCTCAGAATTAAAACAATTGAAATATGAGAAGAAAAACAAAACACCTCCAACAGAAAATGCATATCAAGCAATAGTGGGAAATGGGTTTGGACAGGTAGAGTACAGCAGAATATAGAGGCTTCTCAGCACAGGAAGCTGTGAGAGGTTCCAGAGCAGGTCAGCGACGTGTTGTCCAGCAACAGTGATACACACAGTAGAGGCCACAGAAGACATGAGAGAAGTTTGACACGGTTCCTGTGGTTCCTTCCACTCCCAAAGGTCTGGCTTACATGCAGAGCCACCAGCCTTGTCTCTTAGGCAGGTAAAACATAGTGGGTTCTTGGGATTCTCACCTCCAACGGTTCACCCCAGAACACAACCACCTTACTCTAAACGAGAGGTTCTCAACCAGGGGTGATCTTGACCCCCAGAAGACATTTGATGAGGTCAGGAGACATTTTTCGTTGAGCTTCAAGCTATTTTAAGTGGTGGGGATGGAGCTGGACACCCTTTCAGCAACTGTCCTTATGTGCATTTGCAGGATGGTTAGCTGAGGAATACAAGATACCTTGCCATTTCTCTCCTGCAAAGCCAACTAGCTTCACTGATAATAGGGATCGAACATTATATACTTTATTACCTTTATCCTCAACCAAAAGGGCTAACTAAATACAGACAGATATTTAACAGGGCCCATGTACTTGCCATGAGTGCACTAGGCCAGTTGAAGACACTAGACAAAGAGCCATGGCTCCCTAGGGCACACACAGACTCTCAGTATCCTCAGGCCACCTCCAGGGATTTACCTCCCTCAATCCAGTGGGTATTTCCCACGCTCAGAGCAAAGACTCATAGCCCAGATACTTTCGTAAAGCCTTGGCTGGAAACTGGAGGAAGAATATAAAACCACAAGCAGGCATGGTCCAATGACAGCAAGGAAGGGGTGTATTTTCCTTTCTATGTTAGCACATCTGTTTGGATATTCACTAGAGTAAATTCTTAAGTGAGTAATTCAGTTTCACTTTGTCATGGTTAAAGCAATGTATTTTATGTGACATCTGTTTCTGCTAAATCAGGAGCTTGTTTCCTCCTGAGCTGTCACACTGAAGACATTGATGCATGATGCTGCTTCCGCATTCAAGCGAAGCCTTGGGAGAATACCTTTTCAGACATGGGAATCCCAGCTTCACTGAGCATCTATGAAGCATCTATTACTGTGCAGCAACAGGCCCATTGACAAGAAAACCTCAGCTACCGTGCACAGAGCTATCCTTAAATTATATTCAAGGAGGAAATGGCCTGCATTGTATGAAGGGTGCCCACCACCTTCTCCTAGTTTCCTACTCTTCTCCCAACCACATAATACTGATTAGTTCAATTCCAAGACATTGACGGTTATTAGGGCACGGTCACTGGGGTCCAAAGGCCACACACAGAGCCTCTTCTTTCTCTTTACCTTCTCTCCTCCAAATCTAGGAATCAGTAAACTGAACCAGAGCTAAAGTTTCCTCAGTGTCAGGCCCACTCTCTGCTCTGTCTTTGCTTTGCAAGGGACAGCCAGAGCACAGTAAGACCGCTAGATATGGATGTGGCTCAGGGGCAGCTGGAGCCAATACCACCACCCAAAACTGCAACGCTCCAACCAGAACTCTGCTTTGGAAGGACTGGGCTCAAGGCCAATCAAAAGCTAGTAGAACTTTGTTTACTATTTGGCAGGTGTTCCTTAAGAAGCCCACAGGAAAGAAGGGTATTAGTGAGGCAGTAGTCAGGCATCCTTGAGTCCTTGACCATAACATCTTTCGTACCATGTAATCTTCACCTTAAGTCCTAAGGCAATCTTGACTGCCATATACTAAGGAGAAAAAGGTAAGTTAAAAAAAAAACCCTCCCCAAGTGTTAACCCTGTAGAAAGAAGACAGAATGTTCAGAGAACTCACAGCAGGAATACAGCCTGGATGGAGAAAAGCCAGGTAACAAATCTCCCCAGTGGTCCAACATTGTACAGACCCACTGAGAACCTGGAGATGTAGGGGTAGCTGCAGGCAAGGAGTATTAAGCCAGACGGAGGGTCTGCAATTAGTAAAATGCCCCTGATACAGAGCAATGGCTGCTCCAACCCAGTCCAGCATGACCTGGACGAAGGCATCAGAAACTGTTCCAAGTGTGGTCCACAGACTAGGAGCAGCAGCATCACCTGTGAGCTTTTTAGAAATGCAAAATCTCCAACCCAGACCCAATGAATGACAATCTCCGTTAAATGGGAAAAAAAAATCCCCAGGCGTTCTGTGTGTATATTAAAGTTTAAGCTTCTCCCCGAGGCACCACCAAGGCAAAAGAATTAGATGATCCTGTCCTAGCCCAGAGTTTCTCAAAGTCTTTTCTTTCCTATTCCCACTTTCTGCCTCAGCTGATAACAGACTTTTCTGCATGTCCCAGGAGCAAGAAAGAGGGAGTCTTTTGTCTTTCTTCACCCCAACTCATTCCTCTCTCAAAGGAGAAGAACAGCTAATCCAAAGGATTGGATATTATCAGTGGGTAGAGTTATTATGCTCTGAAACAGGCTCTGCTCTCATTCCTACCTCTCCCGCCTCACCCCTCCCTGTTCTACCTGAGCTCAGGGTTATAGGCTCATCTTGGGCTTCCAGCCTCCTTTGACCAGCAGATCAGGTGGCCTGCTTTGTAGGCTCAGCAAAACTGGCATTTTGGCAAAACCATCACCTCAACAGTTTACCAACAGTCCTGAATTTGAGGGTAATAGGGTGCTGACTAGCCATTCCTTAAGCCACGACCTTGCTCCCCATTTCTAACCAGTTTTTGTGTGGACATTCTATCAACCCAAACCATGGCGGCTGGGGAGGACCAAAGACACTCTAGACCAACCTTCCCTGGAAGCTAATATCAGTATCTCACAATCCCACCCTTGTTCAAAATCCTTTACCCGGGGTGATTAAATCTCAATCCTTTTGTTTTTTCTTTATAAAGATTCCAGTCAAATTCCTAACAACTCTAACATTATACCAGAACCTTCTTTGAAATTCAGTGAATCCTAATAATTTGCCATTGAGAGCATGGAGTTCCAATTGGGCAAAGCACCCAGGAAGTATCATTCTTGAACATGGTTTACATGTTATGCTAAATGTAATAAGAATCTTCTTAGTTAAAATAATCAGTTTAAAAAAGTGTTTCGACTTAGTTTTAGGTTGCCACTGTGAAAGATTATAAAATTAAATTGTTCATCTTTGTTATGGTTCTTGTCTTCCTTTGGGATAAAGAACAATGCTAAAATAACATGGGCATCAGGAAAGAAGACATTCTTGGGTTTCCTACAACAATGGAACCGGTTCCTCACTAATTATATCATTAATATTAATAACAATGAATTCAAACTATGCTCCCTTAAGCTACAGCTAAGTCAATACAAATCTTTCATGGCCTTTCTCCAAGTTTGAAAATGACAATTCACACTCTTTGACGCTGAACTTATATAACCATAACACTAGAGTTTTGGTCTATTTACCTGGCCTCACATGCACATATTCAAAGAATCCTATCAAATGGGTGTGGCTCTGTTGGGCAGGTACATAGACACCCTTCAACTGCTAAGACACCCCCAAATCCTCAGGTGTGCGGAACCATCATGAGCCCACACACAACAGAGTCTGGGGCTTTGGGAAGGCAGAGAGCAATGGAGAGATTAGTCTTCCCTCCTCCCACCTCAATTCAATTCTGATTTGCTTTTGCACACCTCAATTAATGAATAACCTTGATTCTTGGTTTCCCTGGAAACAAAGTTACCACCAGAAAAAAATATAAGGATACAGAAGTAGTTTGAAGCTTTTGAGGTCCCTCCTCATGCTCCTCAAAGGACTACACTCAGGCAAACAGGGACCAAGAACAGGTAGACAGTAGCAGGCCACCATACTCCAGCAAGGAGAATGAACAGGATTTGTCACCACCTCAGGCTTTTGTGCTGGAGTCATCAGCACAAGCAGCAGCACCTCCAAGAGTCTGCAGGGCGCATGATGCGTGAAATCCATTCTAAACTCTCCACAACAGTGGCGTACACCTTAGGAGCATACGATTGTAGAAAGCAGGTGGGCACCTGAGCACCCAGTACATGCAGAAGTAGGAAAGAGGATGAAGATATTAGACCTTTTAAGACCAATAAGATTTGGAAAAAGAAAAGGGAAGAGGGCAATTCAGATGAGACAGTGTTTGAATTCTACATCAAATGTGGAGATGTAAGGTGGGGAGTGAAAATCAAGCCAATGTGGTGAACAGGTTGCCATGACATCAGAATCCAGCCTCTGCAGGGTGCTGGGGTCAGCTCTTTTATCCATAGATGCACAGAGGTGGACTCCACAAGTAGCATCTACTCTTATTAACTTCAAACTGGAAGCAGATGGAAGAGCCCCACCGGAATGCATCGTCAACACTGGCAACCACAGAACCACAAAAGGCCAGAGCAGCAACACCTGTGAGTTGACTGGGGCTCAGCTGGAAGAGCAAAATCGAGCCTCTGGGCACCACAGGACTCCCACACCAGGAGGACTTGAGAAGAAGAGGTACACAGGGATATCTGGTAGCAGGAAGTAAACGCTTGGCTTCTGGGGTTTAGGAGAAGAATGGTTTCCCTACAGACTGAGGTATGAAAAAAATGGAATCGAAGTAGGAATTCAGACCAGGATGAGGCTGGAGGAAGAAACAAGACAAAGTCCAGTCACTAGCAGCTGGGAATAAGCAAGCAGTGTATGGCATGGTAAGAAGCAACAAACAGCTGCTGGTCCCAGAGTACATCAGAGCTGAGTCAGCAGCCAGCATGGCAGGATTTCGAGGGACTCTCAGTTGTGAAGATCAAATGCATGTTGGAGCCAGGATATCACTACAATATCCAGAGTCTTAACCATTATTTTCCACCAACCAATAACAGTGTGGCTCTGGGGCAATGTCTCCTTAACCTGCGAGCTCTGGACTAGCTACACAGAATCCAAGAAACGTGGGAAAACATACACCTGAGACAGTCACAAACTGTTCAAACCACATGATTCCACTTTTATATTTTTGAGAATGCAAAACTACAGCAATGAAGAACAGATCAATGGTTGCCAGGTTAAATAAAACTTAAAAATTACTGTGTGTTGGCAGTGTGCATTTTTCTGAGAAAAGGTTTCATTTCATTTCAAAGGGATATGTAACACCTAAAAAGGTTAAGAAAGCCACTGCTTTAGAATAACCAAAGCCCAGGGCCTCACATAGGTCATTCTAAGTATGGAGCCTGGTTGGGCACATGCATTGAGGACAAAGCCACGGAGTCATTTCCACAAGTGCCTCCCCAGCCCGCCCACGTCAACTCCTCCTGGTGATTCCGGCAGGACAGAGCTCTCAGTTGACTCTCAAGGACTCTCATAAACTGGCCTCGTTTTTATGTAGCCCACACTAGGCATCCTCTCCAGCTGCTTCTTATGGAACTACCTCAAGTTCTTTCTATTCAAAACTGAACTCATCTCCTCCCACCCTGCACCCCCGACCCCCTCCTGCTGCTCCCTGTCTCAGAGAGGGGGACTATCCTCTCAGTAGCCCAAGTAAAAAGCCTGGACAATGTGTTCTCTGCCTTGTTAATTCACCAAACAGATCTCCCGATTCTCGCTTGAATCTGTTCACTTTTCTCCATGCCCACCACCAATATCCCTGTTCAGGCCCCACCTTTTCTCACTAGGATTAATGCAATGGACCCCTGGCCTTTAGTTTGACCCCCAAATCAACCGATTCTCCTTAGTGCAGCCAAGGTGATGTTTCAAAAATACAAATCTCATCATTTCCCTCCCTTGCTCAGAACTCCTTAACGACCTCCCCAGTGATCGAGTCCTAATGCATCAACAGGGTCCTGCATGATCTAGCCACTGCCCACCCCTAGAGCTTCATCTCTAACCATTTCCTCCTTAGAAATACACTAGTTTCACTGCTCTAATCATGCCACACTCCCTCCCTCTCTCTCACTTCTAGACCCTTATACTACCCCTCCTTCTGCCTGGAATGCTCTCGGGATTTCACTTCCCCTAGGAAGTGCTCCCAATTCCCCAAGCCTGAGATATATGCCCCTCTCCTCTGCGCTTCCCCTGTCACAGCCCCTATAACTCTATGTTGTCAGGCAACATGTCTGCATTCCCGACTAAACCCAAGGCCACGAGGGCTGAGTATCTTATTCACTGCTGCATCTCCAGGACCTAGATTAAGCCAGGAGCTAAAGGTTTGCTGTCAAATAAGTTTGACTCCTCGGCTTCTCGTGAGTAAGGTGTGGTCTCATCCTGCTCCACCTCATACAGCAAGCCCGGAAAAAATGCCCATTAACCAAGACTCACTTTGCTGCCTTCACCATGGAAGGATTCAAGGTGAAGAGAAAATCTTGCCCTCAACAGTGGGGCAATGGGAATTAACCCATTATGGAAACTGCTGTCCTGATTCTGAATTGTGTGCTTTTGACAGCTGGAGGTTATCTTGGAGGTCACCTGGTCCATACCCTAAGGTACTCCCAAGGGCTCTAAGAGGCACCCCCCACCAGAGATACGGGGGGCTCAGACAGCCCACCCTACCACAACCAGAACAGTTATATCTTCTTCCATCCTGAGCTTCAGTTAAGATTGGGTGTGAAGAAGAGTTTTGATGTTAAAATTTGACAAGACCTTCAAATTCCATTCCACACCCTCAACTTACAGATACGAAACTGAAACATAGAGTGGTTAAGAGACTGGTTCTGGCCACACAGCTATTTAGTGCTAAAAACTAGCCTCAAGATTCCAGCACTCCATCCAGGTTTTCATACCACATGGAGCTACACAGATTTGGAGCAATTTAAAGAGAAAAATATCTTGGTTAATCATTCTCCCACCATTTTGTTTTGTTTTATACATTTTTTATTGTGTATCCTATAGTTCACATAGCCTATGTGTATGTAGAGTAGAATTATTAGAAAATGAATATCTGTGTAACCAAACCCCAAGCCAAGAACACCAGCACCCCAAAGCCTCCACTCCCATGGGTCCCTCCCTCTGGAGGCAAACCACTATCCTGTCTTCTCAAATAATTCTCTTCTCTTTATAATTTAACCGCCTATATAAGAATCTCTGAATGACAGAGCTGAGCTTTGTCTATAGTTGAACTTCATAGAGTTTGTATTGTTTTGTGTCTTGCTTCTGCTCTGCAAAAAGTGAGATCCATTCATGTTACCATGTATACTCAAGTTTGTCACTTTAGCTATTGTGTGCTATTTCATTGTATGAAAGCAACACAATGTATTGATCTATTTTAAATACTGAAGGATATTCCCCCCATGTTTTAACATCAACATTGGGTCAACTGAGTCCACATGATTTCAACGTGATTGTAATGATAATATCCGAGTACCCAAGGTAGAAACATGACAACTTCGCCAAGCAGCCTTCACTGGCTAGATGTTTCTAAAAAGCCCAGAAATAGGAAATCATCCAGATGGACCTTCTACAAACACGAATCCTCAACAATCCTCAGTGCTTCATTAGCAGGTATACGGCAATCATATCGGGTCCTAAAAATAAAGTCTTGCTATTTGCTAATAAATCTGAATCAATAAAAATATGTAGTTACTCTACTGCTGATGACACCAGGTATGTAGATAGAAATTGTGATTACCTTCCCCCAACCAGCTCTGAATTATTCAAGTCGAAGGTGAGGCCACGTGCGTTGCTTCCAATATAGAGCTGAGCTGTTGGGTGAGGCACCCTTTCTTTCCTTCATGCATTACAGTTCACCTGGCTTTGGATAATCCCACGTGCTAGAACTCTGACCTCTCTGACCAAGGCTCCAAGAAGAACAAAGTCACTGGGCTGATGATCCTGAGACCAGCTACATGGACCAAGGCTAACTGGTCACCCTAGAAACCCTACCCACCCTTACCCCTCCCAATCCACAGCTTCCACCATGCCATAAGAACTACAATGAGAAAATTTCTAATGTCAATACCCTAAGAGAGGGCACATGACAACTCAATCACAGTCGAGACTAGAGTCTAAATGACAGACCACATACCTGTCCAAGAAAACAGAATTTGTTACAGGACCAGAAGGAAGAACCATGAATGCTGGGCACCCAAGTAGGGAGAGAATCAGCACGAATTTTGAGAAATGCCCCCAAGAGTTAAGAGGTCCTGTACAACATGCACTGCAGATCAGCAACATGCACTGCAGATCACCAGCTTGCCAACTTCACCCACACTTGGTCCACTGATGGTAGCTTTCAAGGGCAGCAGTGCTTAGTGGACAAGAGCACGCGTTCTGTCCTCATCCTACCAATAGTAGTATTACAGTAAATTGTATTACAGAGTGCCTACTACATGCCAGATGCTCTTCATACACAAATGCAAATCCTCAAAAGAACCTGAAGTCATGTGAAAACAAGGACAGATGGTGTCATTGCCCTGCTCAAAATCCTCCACTGGTTCCTCATCTCAGTAAAAGTCAAAAGCCTTGCCGTGGCCTCCAAAGTCCTACACAACCTGACCTCCATCAACTCTCTCATCTCATATCCTATTCTTTCAGCTCAGCTCTAGCCAAAGGCACCCTTGTTGTTACTCAAAACTGTCAGGCACACTGCACTCAGGCCTAGGCACTTGTTCCCTGTCTGGAATATTCTTCTCCCAGACATCCATGATGCTTGCTCCCTCACCTGCTTCAAGACTTTGCCCAAATGTGAACTTCTCAGCACAGCCTCAAATTTCACCATTGCCCACCTCTCCTCACTTCATAGTTCCTTTCTCTGCTTCATTTTTTTCCCCTGGCACTTAAAGTATTCAGATCATGGACACTTATCTTGCTTGTCTCCCTCACTATAAGTTCCATGTGGGCTGGACCCATCTCCCACCACCGGCTCTAGGTATCCCCAGCAGTTGGTAGGCACTCAAGGATTTGAATTAATAAAATAGTGTTTACTCTCATTTTACATAATAAAGTGGGGTACTTCATTGGCAACATTAAGCACTTTGCCAAGCATACCTTACTGAAAATTACCAGGGCTAGGATTTGAGCCTAGATTTGTGGGACTCCAAAGCAACGCTCTGAATCCACCCTGACTCTCCTAAGTCAGTCAAATGTGCCCTTTTTATTATCCCTAAACATGTGTACTCAAACCAGCCAGTCACACTCCATAAATGCAGAACCCTAAGTGTAGGACTCACTGAAGATGGAAGCTAAGAAACCAAACTTTTACTCCATTAGTAAAGAATTTCCAAACATGTTTGTAGCATAGATTGGTGAGAGTTTCTTAGAACTATTAACCACCTGGGAGATCTTTACAATATAGAATATGAATCTGTTAAAAAGTATATAAATAAATAACAGAACTTAGTTAAAAACAGGATAAAGGGGGAAAACAGAAAGCCAAATAGCTACAGATTCAGATTAGAGAATGCCTTATTAAACACAAATACACCCAAAGAGGATCCTATAATCACAGTGTACTATAACCAATAGCAGCAGATATGAGAGCTACTTTTAAATGGTCATAATGAGATTTCTACAATATTGAGATTTCTTTTCAGGATTACGTCATATATTCCCTCTGGAAAGTTTCTGTTAAGGTTTTCATTCTTTGGTGGAGATCATATTAAGTAAGGTAATGGCAAGAAGGAATAAATAGAAGAAAGAGATAATACTCAAACTGGATTAGCTCCAGGATTACCAGAGTGGGAACTGAGGCTGTGTCTTCTATTCTCAATACTGTTAACACCTCGGTTTAAGCACTACCAATTCAAGGGTGTGTAGTGGGACCAGCACTAAAAGTGTCACTACCATCATTTATAATCAGTAGCATTTCTTGCTAGACACATCAAATAAAACAAGTTAAACTAATTATCTTACAGAAGCAAATTCTATTCATAAAACCAGCAAGTCCCTACCCTGCAAAGGGAACTGAGCAGTACATTATTTTATTAGATTTGTCACAAATTGAAACAGATATCCAGCCAACTTCAAGCTTATGATTTCAACTAGTAGGCAGAAGAACAGATCCTTCTGAGCCTCGTCCTCTTTGCAAGCTGTGGAGTGAGTTCTCCTGACAGATTGCATCTTTCACTCAAATACATGTTCTCTGGGTTAAATTAGTTAAGACAGAACTCAAAAGAACCAGGAATCTGTGAAAATTCTATCTTTCAGTCATAACTAAGATCTACAGTGGCCATTATCGTTTTTATTTTTGTACGTTTGGAGAATGTTTTGCAATTACCACCAACAGTCATTAAGGTCCTTAAATTCTCTGCAGTTTATGCTGGTTAAGTTGTCTCATTAAGGTAAACTGTAAGTTTACTAACTGAACATTAGGAGCAGAGTTTTGAAGTCTCAGCCTTCTCAGTCATTTCTTTAGCCTACTGAAGGACTGCCTCTTGCCAACTCATCCCCTCTTCCCATAAGGCAACCAGAGCATACACCAGAGTCATCTGGAGACCTTTACATGATGCATTTATGGAGCACTTACTATTTACCAGGCAGGCTATAGGCACTTGGGGACAAGAAGAGGAAAAGACGATGTTGCTGCACTCACGGAACTCACATTCTAGTGGAGGAGACAGACAAAACCAGATTCACAGATACCTGCTACAAAGACAAGCAAAGCATGTTGAGGGGCTTGGAAATAACCCAAGTCGGGAACCAAGAGTGCTATCTTAGACAGGGTGGTCAAAGAATGCCTCTCCAAGGAAGTGACAACTGAGAAGGGAAACTGGACACGAGGAAGCAAGGCCTGTACATAGTAAGTGGGGGAAAGCATAATAAAAAGAATTAAAGGCCCTCTCCAAAGGATCTAGGGTGGGTCCAGGAATCCACATTTATAACACAACCAAAGCAATTGTATCACAGGTGCTCTAAGCACCTCAGTCTGGGAAACACTGCTGTAGGATAAACATGGAGTCCCCTGTCCACAACGTTGACAAGATTGGCCCGTCACAGTTAAGTATGGCACAAACGCTGAGATGCTCCATCAAGAGGTAAAGACAGGGCTCCTATGGAGCCAGCCATCTACCTACACCCACCAAACTGGGCTCCACAGGCAGACACGTGGTGTTGGGCACCCGTGCCCCTAGGCTCAGAACCTCCTTTATGCCTTAATCAGTCAAGCACCACCACCAGCAGTGTCTTTCTCTGAGCACCCATTGTGCATGATACTTGACATAGTTGCTCCCTGCGAAGAGTCCTTTTCTGTCTGCCCCGGGTAGACGCAGGCCCTTCTGGTCCTAACTACCCCATCTACAAACTTCCACTCTAGCAATCAACTCCCCACTGAAGGTTTCTCAACTGGCACGCAGTAGAAGCTCAGTAACTGTTTGATCAAAGATAACAAATAACAATGACTAATGACAATAATAAAATCCCTATTGTCAAGACGCTTACGAAAATGAACCAATTTCCACCAACATACCACCTTATGAAGGGGCTTTCTACTTTCACTACATTAACGTTGTATTAAAACCAACTCGTTCATTTATTTCAGTCAGACATGTACAAATGCAACACTATCATCAAATCTCAAACACCCCAGCCCATCACCAACATTAAACTTTTACATCGTTTCATTTAAGTAAGGTTACGGGGAAGCTGAGTACTGCTTATGAATAACGTACCACTAGAGCCCTCTCTCATCACCAGGATTTAACAGTTGTTTCCCGAAGAGATCTGTTTCCACTGTGCCTCTCGCCTCCCTGCCTCTGTCCCCTACCACCCACACTGCTGAATGTAAGTATTTTCTAAAGCTCCCATCCCCTCTCTCCAAAGCATACCTGCTCAGCATCTCTGCGGGCAGCACCATTCTAAGTCCTGGGCATGGACCCGTGATCAACACAGACCAAACTCCCTACCCTGGGGAAGTTTACCATTCTAAAGCAATTTCAAGTGGTGCTTTGACATAAAATCAGAAGCTTGATCTGCTATCCCACAAGTCGCTGATGCCTCCCTGCTGCTGTGACAAATTTTGCCAACTTACTACAGGGCTAACTGTGATTTGGTGGCAGATAACTACATTTTGCATTTGTGCTCAAGATTAAGGCATAGGTCAATGTGAGAGAACAAACTCGACCCCGGGCTGCAGAAGG